>NC_086323.1:17289008-17632008 GCF_036172605.1 Pelobates fuscus | reverse complement strand
ATAAAGCAAGGATCTAAATCTGTAGCCGATTATGCTATTCAGTTCCGGACCCTTGCCTCACAGGTAGATTGGACTAATAATGGCCTTACTACTGCCTTTATGGAAGGTCTGTCTGATACTATCTTAGATGAGGTAGCAGCTAAGGACCTCCCTGTACCCCTGGAGGACCTGATTGACTATCTTATCGATATAGATAACAGGATCCGTGACAGGTTATATACCAGGTCCAGAAATAGACATTTTGTTCCCTTTAACTCCCCTAGAGCTGAGATTCCCGAGGGATCTAAAGGTTCTGAGGAGGAACCTATGCAGTTAGGGGTTGCTAAACTTACCGACGCTGAAAAGCTTTATAGGAGAAAGGAGGGACTTTGTCTTTATTGTGGTAGGAGGGGTCATATGAGACAAGAATGTCCCGTGCGTCCGGGAAACTATCGCACCTAAGACCGTATAGAGGACTGGCCTTGGGTGTGACATCACAGTCCTCACATTTGCCTCTTAATAAGTTACTTCTTCCTGTTTCCCTGCACCTTGATAGTGACTGCATAGCAGGGAATATACTAGCCCTGGTTGATTCCGGAGCGGCCGAAAACTTTATTGATTCCAGTTTTGTCAAGGAGAATAACATACCCACCAGAGAGAAGGAGACACCCTTGGCCGTTGAGGCCATAGATGGTAGACCATTATGCTCTCCAATTATCACACATGAGACTGTTCCCCTACATATGTCTACAGGGGTGTTACACTCTGAGACCATTCGGTTTCAGATCATTACTTCTCCTTCCTCTCACCTCGTGTTAGGGTATCCTTGGTTACGTACTCATAATCCCACCATTGATTGGGAGTCAGGACAAATAGTTTCTTGGAGTGATTCTTGCCAAGAGTCTTGTGTTGTTAAAGTCACCCCTTTGAATTCTACTCATATTCCTCCCGTGCCTACGGTCATACCCTCTCAGTACCTGTCTCTTAAATCTGTTTTTGATAAAAGGGAGGCTGAAAGATTGCCACCTCACAGGCCTTACGATTGTGCAATTGATTTATTACCTGGTACGATGCCTCCCAAAGGGAGAATATATCCTTTATCTCCTCAGGAGAATCTGGTTATGGAGGAATATATCAAGGAATCTCTAGAGAAGGGATTTATAAGAAGATCCTCTTCCCCGGCAGGGGCTGGGTTCTTCTTTGTGTCTAAGAAAGATGGCGAATTAAGGCCTTGTATTGACTATAGGGGCCTTAATAAAATCACCGTCAAAAATGCGTACCCCATACCTTTGATCACAGAACTTTTTGATAGGCTTAAACAGGCCACAGTTTTTACTAAATTGGACCTTAGGGGTGCTTACAACCTCATACGTATCAAAAAGGATCACGAGTGGAAGACTGCTTTCAATACTAGGAGTGGCCACTACGAGTACACTGTGATGCCCTTTGGTCTTTGTAACGCCCCAGCAGTTTTTCAAGAATTTATTAAAGGACCACTCTAGGCACCCAGACCACTTCAGCTTAATGAGGTGGTCTGGGTGCCAGGTCCTTCTAGGGTTAACCCATTTTTTCATAAACATAGCAGTTTCAGAGAAACTGCTATGTTTATGAATGGGTTAAGCCTTCCCCCTATGTCCTCTAGTGGCTGTCTCACTGACAGCCGCTAGAGGCGCTTGCGTGATTCTCACTGTGAAAATCACAGTGAGAGCACGCAAGCGTCCATAGGAAAGCATTATGAATGCTCTCCTATGTGACCGGCTGAATGCGCGCGCAGCTCTTGCCGCGCGTGCGCATTCAGCCGACGGGGAGGAGAAGAGGAGGATCGGAGGAGGAGAGCAGGAGGAGATCTCTCCGCCCAGCGCTGGAAAAAGGTAAGTTTTTACCCCTTTCCCCTTTCCAGAGCCGGGCGGGAGGGGGTCCCTGAGGGTGGGGGCACCCTCAGGGCACTCTAGTGCCAGGAAAACGAGTATGTTTTCCTGGCACTAGAGTGGTCCTTTAATGATGTCCTACGTCAATTTATACATACATTCGTTATAGTATACTTGGACGACATATTAATTTATTCTAATGATTTACAGACTCATCACATGCATGTTAAATTAGTGTTGAGAACTCTTCTGGTTAACGGTCTCTTTTGCAAACTCGAAAAATGTTCATTTGATCAATCTGAAGTCCAATTCTTGGGTTATATAATCTCTGCCAAGGGTTTTCGTATGGATCCCAAGAAACTGTCTGCCATTATGGAATGGCCTCTGCCCCAGGGTTTGAAAGCCATTCAGCGTTTTCTGGGGTTCTCTAATTATTATAGGCGTTTTATTAAAGGATTTTCTGCCATTGTAGCGCCTATAACCAGAATGACCAAGAAGGATGGTAATACTCATGTCTGGAAACCAGAAGCACTCGAGGCCTTTGAATTCTTGAAAGCTACATTTGCCTCTGCTCCTGTTTTACAGCATCCTGTCCCTTCACTGCCCTTTATTCTTGAGGTTGATGCTTCTGAGATAGGGGTAGGTGCTATCTTGTCTCAAAGAGATTCACCTGAAAAGCCGTTACACCCTTGTGGCTTCTTTTCCAGACAGATGTCCAAAGCAGAGAGGAATTATGATGTAGGCAATCGTGAACTCCTTGCTATCATTTTGGCGCTCAAGGAATGGAGACATCTGCTAGAGGGTACCAGGGATCCTATCCTCATTTTAACGGATCACAAAAACCTCTCATACCTTAGTGAAGCAAAAAGATTGTCTTCTAGGCAGGCCAGGTGGTCTCTCTTTTTGTCTCGTTTTAATTACATAATCACTTACAGACCGGGTGATCGTAATACTAAAGCTGACGCTCTGTCCAGACAATTCGAAACTACTGACAAACTCGAGGTCGATGTTACCCCTGTCATTCCGCCTGACAGAATAATAGCGACTACTGTTCTTTCTATTTCGTCTTCTCTCTTACAAACTATTCAGGCTAAACAAAACTTGGCTCCTGAGGAGAGGCCTGCTGATAAGCTATTCGTTGATATACCAGAGAGACGAGACATCTTGTCATTATATCATGACACTAGAACTGCTGGACACCCTGGTATTTCTAAGACAGTCTCAGCAGTTTCTAGATATTTCTGGTGGGCTTCCTTGCGCAAGGACGTCACCGATTACGTTAATGCCTGTAGCACTTGTGCCAGTATGAAGTCCTCCCACAGAGTTCCTTGTGGGTTGTTGCATCCGTTGCCCATACCCGAGAGGCCATGGTCCAATATATCCATGGATTTTATTGTTGAATTACCTCCCTCTAATGGTAAAACTGTCATCCTGATGATTGTGGATCGTTTTTCTAAGATGGCTCATTTTGTGTCTCTTCTCAAATTGCCATCATCCAAGGAACTTGCCTCTATCTTTGCCGGGGAGGTGTTTCGGTTGCATGGTATTCCCACTTCGATCGTGTCCGATAGGGGTAGCCAGTTTATGTCCAGATTCTGGAGAGCGTTTTGTGCAGAGATGGGTATCTCCCTCTCGTTTTCTTCAGCCTACCACCCCCAGTCTAATGGAGCTGCTGAACGTGCCAACCAATCTCTGGAGCAGTATCTTCGCTGTTTCGTGTCCCACCATCAGAACAATTGGGCTGACCTGCTTCCTTGGGCTGAGTTTGCTCGTAATAATGCTGCTCATGAATCCTCCGGTAACAGCCCTTTTTACGTTGTTTATGGCCGGCATCCCGTGGTTCTTCCAGCTGCATTCTCCTTACAGGGCATGCCAGCTCTGGACGAACATTTGGCTAGTCTACGTAATACTTGGGAGCAGGTTCAGTGTTCTTTGGTGGCCTCAGCTGCTCGCCAGAAGGTTCACGCTGACAAGCATCGCAGGGCGGCTCCATCCTATGCTGTGGGAGACCGGGTTTGGCTTTCTACTCGCAATATTCGTCTTCGTGTGCCTTCTATGAAGTTGGCCCCTCGTTTTATTGGTCCTTTTCGTATCTTGCATGTGGTTAATCCTGTCTCGTATGCATTGGATCTTCCAAAAAATTTACGCATTCCTAACGTGTTTCATACCTCCTTGTTAAAACCCCTCCTGTGCAACCGTTTTACTCGGCATGTCCCCCCTCCTCCTCCGGTTTCGGTGGAGGGCCATGAGGAGTTTGAAGTGGCGGCTGTAATTGACTCTCGCTTGCTTCGGGGTCGCCTCCAATATCTGGTACATTGGAAGGGCTATGGGCCTGAGGAACGCAGTTGGATTTCCGCTGACGCTGTTCACGCTCCTCGCCTTGTGCGTTCTTTCCACGCTCGTTTTCCTGCCAGGCCTGCTCCTCCCCGCCCGGTGGGCGTGTCTTCAGGGGGGGGTACTGTAGCGGTACTTACCCTCTCCAGGGGCCGGCCGGGGTCCTCCCTTCTCGCCGCGCGCGGTCCTGCTCCTGCACGAGCCGCGCGCGGCTCAGCCAACGATGGGATCAGTCAGGCGGGCAGTGACCGCGAGAAGCGGTCACATGTCCCGCCCGACACTAAGAGCGCGCCGCACGTCTCGGGCGCGCTCTTAAAGGGACAGTGGGAGACTAAATTAGAATCAGTCTCCCATTGGCCCCTGTCAGGCCACATTCCCCATACACTCACGTTTTGGGGGCGTGGATATGACAGGGGCCAATCAAAGTGAACCTTAAGGGTATTTATACTCACCTGTTTCCCTTGCTCTTTGCCCTATCGTGGTTTCTGTCCAGTTCCCTTTAGTGCTTGTATCGTTCAGTTGGTTTTTTGGTGCTTGACCTTGGCTTTGTTCCTGACTCCGCTCTCTCCTTATCCTTGCTTGCTTATCCGCTGTTTTGTCCTCTGTGTACCAGTCCTCGGCTTGTTCTACGTTACGCTGTCTCTCAGTTCCCTTGACCTCGGCTTGTTCTGACTCTGTCTTTCTCTCGTCCTAGTCCGGCCATTCTAAGGTCCGGTAAGACGAACTCTGTTTCTTGTCTCTTGACTGTGAACTATTCCTGCGTGTTGGGGTATATTACCGTGACAGTGCCATGTTTAATTTTTTCCAGTTATCTGGACGTGTCAGTGGTGAGAATATAGATAATTAATAGAGAAGCTAGACAAAAAGGAGATCATTTCCAGGAATTAACTAAAAATCTCAGAATCGGCACTAGATTCCTTGAGGAAGGATACACCTACGGAAGAAGGTGATGCTGAGATTTCAAATATCAGAGACCTAATGGTCTATCAGGTTTTTTTTAAGGAATGATGGGGAAAAAAGATGATGGTGAGGGGACAAACACTAGATGTTAATTTTATTCAGTGATCAAGTGAGAAGCGACCAAAAAGGAGGAGCAGTAAAACAATAAAACATCTATATTTATATATTTATTGCATATTTAATAGATATATAATTTATAAATATAGAATTTTACTGCTCCCCTTCTTCCCCTGTATTGGATACTTCTTCTCACATGATCTGTAATATTTATATCATGTATATAGCTTCTTGTACACTAAATGCAATTTTTTGCTCCATTTTGGTTAATCCAAATAATTTTAGATGAAATTCCTCTAAGCCGAAATGCCACATGGACCAACCCGAAAGGCCTAAAACAGCGAAAGATGTTTATTTTTAACCCTAAATAATCTAGAAGATCCTTAACCTAAACAGAGACAGTGTTCTGTAAAACTGGACAGTTAATGCATATTGTTGACTTCCTTAAATAAACCTCAGCATAATTTGATACTTTATTTCACCAAACTGATGGGCGATGGTTATATCTATCTACAGTGATAACTGGCTGCACTTTAGTATTTATTACACAGCATTTTGTTGTGTAATGTTCACTTTATTTGTTTGTGATGGTTATATCTTGACATTATATTATTTTTATTATACTATATATGTAATAAAATACTCTGTTTAAATGCTGGTATATGTAAGAAAATACCTGGTTGAATGTTTCTCTGGTTTATAGTTTACAGTTAATCGTAATGCCCTTAAATATGCTCAGTTCCTTTTCCAAATTCAAAGTATGCAGCAGAGATAGCACAATTAATACATTGGATTTTACATTTTTTATACTATATAGACGGGAGGACTTCTCATTCCAATTTTTTCCTACACGTCCATTATTTAGCGCTCCGATAATCTTGTGGTTTTTTTTTTTTTTTTTTCAAATTCCATTAAGTAGTTAAAATAAAAATAGCTAAAATAGACTGATTATCAGAAAAAAAAAATGCAATTTTACCAAAAGATTCAGCAGTACTGGAAGATTGGGAAGTATGAAAAGAAAGCAGTGACTAATGGAATTTACATCTTAACTTTATCAGATGTTTTGGATGAACTGGTTGAATAAAACAGCAGGTATGTCAAGTTAGAAGAAAAAGTATCATCACAAGGTGAGAAGAAATGTGTTGTTCTGCTGTAACTATAAGCTGAAAATCAGCATTTTTAACCCGTTCGGTAGAATCTCTTAACACAGTCTGCACCACAATCTCCACGATCACTAATTTCAAGTAATGATTGCAAATCGTCAGTTTACTATTAGACGCACAGTGCTCCCAGATACCACAGGGGCAGCTTAAAGGTCACAGTGATTGGGAATTATTTCCCATGTACATACTATAAAACCTTTCAAAAATGTCATAGATACTTTGTGAGAAAATTTTCAGAGAATACAGGCAACCCCAGAAAATCAAATCTGTGTTGGGCGCAGGACCTGCCAGGACCTTCGATATCTGCCCAAAACATAATGAGTTCCCTAAACTTGGAGAGAAACTCTATCTATCAATCCTCTGCCATTTAGGAGTTAAATCCCTTTGTTTATGAACCCTAGTCACACCTCCCTGCATGTGACTTGCACAGCCTTCCATAAACACTTCCTGTAAAGAAAGCCCTATTTAGGCTTTCTTTATTGCAAGTTCTGTTTAATTAAGATTTTTTTAATCCCCTGCTATGTTAATAGCTTGCTAGACCCTGTAAGAGCCTCCTGTGTGTGATTAAAGTTCAATTTAGAGATTGAGATACAATTATTTAAGGTAAATTACATCTGTTTGAAAGTGAAACCAGTTTTTTTCCCATGCAGGCTCTGTCAATCATAGCCAGGGGAGGTGTGGCTAGGGCTGCATAAACAGAAACAAAGTGATTTAACTCCTAAATGACAGTGAACTGAGCAGTGAAATTGCAGGGGAATGATCTATACACTAAAACTGCTTTATTTAGCTAAAGTAATTTAGGTGACTATAGTGTTCCTTTAAGATCATTTGAAGAAGTTAATTAAATTGAAGAATGTGACAAATTTAGTTTAGTGGTATTTAACACGCAAGAAACAGGACAGGCAAGTCAGACTTGTTTTGTATCGGCTGTTTCAGGATTAATAAAATATACTTTGGCCAGTAGTCATATAGATATCAATACTACCCAATCAGTAACCTACCTGAAGTCTCATTAAATCAAATCCATTTATTTTATTTTAGAAAGCGAGAGATGATCACTGACTGGATGGATTATACACTTTGAGATTGACAGAGACTCAGCAGGAGTTAAAAAGCTATGTATATGAAAAAGGAATGCATGCCATACCTAGAAAACAAAATATGCATTTTAAAAATAACTTTTGTTGATATTTCATTCTTTGAGTAATGTCTGCAATAGGCCTGCAGTACAAAAATGTACATTCTGTCAGTAATCTTACCCCCATGTAAGCTGCATTACACTAGAACACAACATCTTAAAAAGAGTCTCCTCAATCCCTAGATGACTCAAGCCCCTCTAACCCTAATCCCTCCTATCCCAAACCTTAAAGGGACACTCTGAACCTCTAAAACACTTAAGCTTTCTAAAATACTTTGTGTGAAGAGTTTACGTGCAGATTTAAATGGATATTGATACTTTTATAAATTAACCTTGTAACACCCCCACTAGCTGTCAATCAAACAGCCAATCCTGTTACTTCCTGGTTTGGTTAGCTCAGTTAAGATAAACTCATGAGGCAGCAATTGCCAAGGGCAAGTCTCAGTCTAAGTGTTCTTATACATAACCATAATTCCATCATTTAAAATCGTGCTGTCTTTGTACAGATCTGTAATGTCACCACCAGGTTATTAACTAAAAATGTGCAATTTGTTTCGGTCCGAATGTAAATTTGGAAAAATTTTGGCAATTTGGACATTTGGATGCTTCCGAATGTCTGAATTGCTTAATTTCCGAAGTGCAAAACCGAACCGAATTGCCAAAGTCCAGATTTGCCAAAGTCCCGAATTTCGTAAGTTCCAAACTGAACTGAATTGCTGAAGTGTAGAATTTGGGAAGTGCTGAAGTGCTTCAGATTTCTGAAAAGTGGCAAAACAGGAGAGGGAGAAAAAATTAAGGGAATGATGACAGGAATCTAACCCTAACCATACCCCTAACCCTACCCCTACCCCTAACCCTACCCCTACCCCTACCTCTAAACCTACCCCTACCGCTACCCCTAACCCTAACCCTAAACTAACCCCTAAGCCCAACCCTAACCCTAGTAGGGTTAGGGTAAGTTTAGGCATAGGGTTAGGGGTAGGGTTAGGGAATTGACGAAGTCCTGAAGTCCCGAAGTCCCGGATTTTCGGAAGTGCCGAACCAAAGTCCCGAAGTGCTGAATTGCCGAAGTGCTGAATTGCCGTATATTTTGCCCATGCACATCACTATTTTTTAACTAAAGAGATAATTCAGAGTGAATTCAAATTGAATTTTAAATTAAGGCCAAAGACTTAGACATATTTTTGAGTTCAGCTACTTTGGCCGAAATGTGAAATTCCTTTTGAATTCTCACTTTAGTGAAAACTTCTCTGTCCACCTATTTAACCCCTTAAGGACCAAACTTCTGGAATAAAAGGGAATCATGACATGTCACACATGTCATGTGTCCTTAAGGGGTTATACCCACTTCTCTAAGAATTGCTATCATCTATCACCTCACCCTTCCCCTCTCTCCCCTCTCACCCCCCTCCCCCCCCGCCCCCCAGTCACCCTAGGCTATTTATTGAGCACTTTTATTCCTGGTTACACCACTTTCTCTCCTCTAGCACTCCTTCACTTTTATTTGGGGATTTTAAGATCCCAATGAACACCTCCAACTGCCCTGATGCCTCTCATCTGCTCTCTGTAACCTCCTCCTTTAGCATCACACAATTGCCTAATTCAGCATACTCCATACCCAAATTACACCACAATCAGCTTATGAATCTTGCAGAAACCTACACTGTCTTGACCTCCACCAATTCTCCACCACACTCCAAACTCTCCTCTTACCCATCTCAAACCTCACCTACCCTAACTCTGCAATCTCATTCTACAACTCCACCCTCTCCTCTCAACTAGACATCATGGCACCTCCTACATTTAAACACAGCAAGTACTCCCAATTACAACCTTGGCACACCAAGCTGACTCGATACCTCCAAAAATGTTCCAGAACTGCTTAACAGCTGCTCGGGAAAGTCTCACTCTGCATCTGATTTCCTCCACTATAAATTTATGCTGTGTTCCTACAGTTTGGCTCTTTCCTCTACAAAAATAAACTTTTTCAATACCACCATAACCATGCTCTCCCGCAAACCCAAATTATTTCACACATTTAACTCTCTTCTTCGCCCTGTTGCTCACCCTTCTCTTACCACTTTGTCCACCACAAACGTTCCAACTCACTTCACTAAGGAGATTTCCATAATCATAGAAGAGATCTCTCATAGCACTCCATCGCCTACCAATACTCCCCCCCCCCCCCCAAACCCACTCCCTCCACTGTTCTATGCTCATTTGCACCCACTACTGCAGTAGAGGTTTCTGCTCTGCTACGGTCCTCCCGCCCCACCAACTGTTCCCTGGATCCTTTTCCCTCATATCCCATCCGCACTCTGTCTCCCTCTCTTGCTCTGCCTTTTACTAAAATTCTCAATCTTTCCCTCTCCTCGGGCAGATTTCGTCTATCTTTCAAACAGGCAACCATAACCCCGATTCTGATAAAGCCAAACCTTGACCCTAATTCCCTGTCCAACTATGGCCCTATCTCGCTACTGCCGTTTGCCTCCAAGATCCTTGAGAGAGTTGTGTATGTGAGATTGACTGACTTACTCGACTCCACCTTTTTGCTTGACCCGCGACAGTCTGGATTCCACACTCGTCACTCTGTTGAAACAGCTGTCACCAAAGTATTCAATGATCTAATCACTGCTAAATCTTGTGATCACTATTCTATGCTAATTTTCCTTGACCTTTCTGCTGTTTTTGACACTGTTGATCATCAACAGCTACTTGTCATCTTCTGTAATATCGGTCTCCAGGATACTGCTCTCTTCTGGTTCTCCACCTACCTCTCCCAGCACTCTTTCAGTGTTTCTTTCTCTGGCTCTGCCTTTTCTCCCCAACCCCTCTCTGTTGGTGTCCCCCAAGGTTCTGTCTGTCGTCACTACTGTTCTCGATTTATACTGCCTCCCTTGGTAAACTCATCAGCTCCTTTGGCTTCCAATATCATTTATATGCAGATGACACGCAAATCTATCTGTCCTCTCCTGATCTCTATCTTCGCCCATCTTGACTCGTGTCTCTGACTGCCTCTCCGCGATTTCTAACTGGATGGCTGCTCACTTCCTTAAACTCAACCTGTCCAAATAGAACTTATGGTCTATTCTATCCTCCCTCGAGTGTTGCTACTCCAGTGTCTGTTTCCCTCCAAGTCAATGGTGCTAGCTCGCAGGCTCGCTGCCTAAGTCTTCTCTTTGACTCTGACCTCTCCTTCAGCCCTCATGTCCAGTCGATTGCCAAATCCTGGTGCGTCTATCTTAAAGACTAGAACAGTGCAAACTAAGACTGCAATTAACCTTTATACGATTTTGAGCTTGATTTCAGCGCTCTGTTCTTGTTGAACATCAACATTTTATCATTTACATGTTAATCACAGTGAATTGAAAACCTGATTAAGGACAGATTAATATTATTGGATAAGCTTTTCAAGTGAGTTTATATTTTTGGAATGATCTTTTAAAATTATTTTGTATTATTTGCAATATTTAGATTTTTTCTGTGTTGATTTGTTTTTATATATATATATAAGTTTTTTTTAAGTTTGTCCAAATTATTAAATCATTTGATAAGCTTATCCACAAAAATTAAATCAAGCAGAAGTTAGAGAGAAAAAAAAAATCTTAAACCGACCTTTACGGTATTTCCATTTGAAATATTCTGGCCAAAAATTTGCAACTGTTATTGTTAGTTTGTGTTTTAATGATTAAACTCTCGAGCATTTAGCACAGACATTTGTATACTTACCAGGGCTGTTTTAAATATATATATATATGTATATATATATATATTAAAACAATATATATATATATTAAAACAATATATATATTTAAGCAGAAAACATATTTAGCTTTTGCCAAATCTAAAATATTCCTAAATATAGCTTCTTAGCTATTTATCAAAATTCTGTCGAATTCAGGACAATGTAGTATAATTAATTCAACATTCCACAAACATTAACATATGACAAAGGTTCCATATAAAGCGATTTATCACATTTTCTTAGATATGTAATATGTCACACATGATTGGGGCTATAAAAATGATTAATTGGAGTTTTTCTAACAATTAATACAAATGAAAAGGTAATTAAGAGACATTTTAATATTGAAGCGACCTTCAGCTCTGCCAAAAGAAGTCTTAGAAGTCAAAGGGTGGAAAGTGCTGTCAATATAAATAAATATACACACCGTGTGTATACCTACTGCACTTACTGTATCTCCCTCTACTGTAATATAATCTGTAAAGTGCTGAGTACACCTGTTAGTGCTATATAAATAAAATATACATACACTGTATACCTACTGCACTTACTGTACCTCCCTCTACTGTAATATAATCTGTAAAGTGCTGAGTACACCTGTTAGTGCTATATAAATATAATATACATACACTGTATACCTACTGCACTGACTGTATCTCCCTCTACTGTAATATAATCTGTAAAGTGCTGAGTACACCTGTTAGTGCTATATAAATAAAATATACATACACTGTATACCTACTGCACTTACTGTACCTCCCTCTACTGTAATGTAACCTGTAAAGTGCTGAGTACACCTGTTAGCGCTATATAAATAAAATATACACACACTGTATACCTACTGTACTTACTGTACCTCCCTCTTCTGTAATGTAACCTGTAAAGTGCTGAGTACACATGTTAGCACTAAATAAATAAATATACATACACTGTATACCTATTGCACTTACTGTACCTCCCTCTACTGTAATGTAACCTGCAAAGTGCTGAGTACACCTGCCTATATTGCATAAAATATACACTATATAACTGCTCCTAGATCTGTAATGCCCTGTTCCATTTTATTGCTCTGAATTCAATATCCCAATGTTTGCATCAGATTATAGTCTGCCTTATTCTCGTCCTGGATAGTAATTCCTAAAGGATGACCTTAACACTTTAAAATGATTTTCCTGAATAAATCATAAAATGTATCACCAACTGCAATGTGCCTGGTCTGTGTGTACCTCAAGATGGCACTAGTGTACCACAATTGACCCACTCACTGTACCAACCTCTCCCCCTAGTGGTTATTCTCAGCAATTGCATCTCTGGAAGGCATTTGCACAATGTAAAGATAAGAGGGTTCTGTGTTACAGACAAAGCGCATTGCTAGCAGGTCCCCTGCTGTTACACGTGCTGGTAAAATGATCTAGAAAACTGAAAGAAGAAGAAAACATGTTGAAGAAGTTAACGACATCAATGCATCTAGTTTGAAACACTTAGTAATAATAATGATATGAAAGCCAGTCTGTTCCTTAAGATAGCGAACTATTTAACAGCATTATTTAAAAGCAAACACACAAATAAAAAGGATTCCCATCTTACAAACCGATAATAGTAATAATAACAGATCTTGTTGAGTTTGCTCCCTTACTGTTGTCTTGTTATCGGACTACAACTCTCAGCATGCTCAAGTACCCAGCATCTACATGTAGACAGTCGTTAGTGACCCACACATCATGGACAGGGACCATCAGATTCTTCTCACCCTCTCACAGAGGTTTTATAACAAGGGAATAGACACCCAAGAATACAGCTGTTTGGTATTAGGACCCTGACGACACCAGAGGAGAGTCTCCAAGAACAAGCAAAATGGGAGCATCACTGGATGACCTTGGATTTGGCCAATGCAGGAATATTACAAACATTGACAATGCCTCGAATGTGGTCTTCACCCGCTCCCAGAACGAATTCATACCTCCCAATGTTAGAAGGCATTGCAAGAAACGTAGGGTGTATCACAGAAAACTCGCTATTAGTAGATTTGCATGTGTGTCTTTTTTTCTGCTCACAATAATTTTTTTCTACAACTAATAATTCGGGCATCATATGCAAAATAAATAAATAAATGTATTAAAATAATTAAGTATTAGTCTTTAATATGTATACAGTGTGATTACCTTTAAAGGGACAGTGTATTTAACTGGAAATCTGATGATGGAAGAAGGAAGCTACATGTGTAATCCTTAATTAAATTTACCTAGAATAATAGAAGGATTTTTTTTTTATCCCAGGTCAATGGAGAATCGTTTTACCTGTGTGAAAAATGATCTTACATGGCAGAATTCTGACCGAGTTTCAGCATGAGATACGACTTCATAATGTTTCCTGGTAGACATGCCTATTTGAATCACACAATAATCGCCGTAATCGACCCAAGACCCTTTCTCATGAAATCACCAGTCACAATGTAAATATCTGTTTGTTTGTTGTTATTTTGGTTTTAGTCTGTACCGTTCCCTTCTTCTGAGTTGAAAATTCCTGTATTTACATTTGTCCCCTTGACCCGTTTTTTTTTTGCGTGTTGTCTATTTTATTCATGGGATTCCGATACCTGACAGAGTAGACACTTAATATATTACCTTGTTCTAACTGCCACTCAAATCGAATTAGCAGAGCCCTGGTACGGCATCGTGAATGGATTCTAAGATGATCTGAATCATTGTACGGTGAAATTTAAAACCATTGCACATAAATAATGCATTGCGTTAATACTCGTACACTCATAACATAAAATTAATATCTGGGCACTGGTAGGGTGTGAAAATATGCCCCCACACTTCTCCCAGCCGGGCTGTTGTAAGTGCTTCTTCACGTGCTGCTTTTATTAAGAAAAGATGATGTATGTAATCCATTTGCGGCTCTCTGCAAGGTGTCTGCTGATTATTCCCCGCTCTGCGAATACAGAATGCTTAAAGATTTGCAATATAATATTATTGTCAATCAGTGATAAAATATATATTTAACACCCCAGAGAAAGGATAGGAACCTGTCGTGACTCTCATGACACTCAGCCATCCGCCATGTTTGCTTTGCACTAAGTAGTTGTTTTCTGTTCCATCTTAAGTCCATGAGAAAGGACTGGAGATTACCCCCTGGTGCATTTGTCATTCTTTTTGATCTCTATGTCATGTTTAGTTTACTTTCTAATTCTATGAAATGTAGCCCTTCAGTTTACTGTCAGATCTCTGCTGTTCCTCTGTATCTCTGCAGAGAGATACATCATTCCCACTTCCTCCAATCTATCTACATTATAAATTCCTACGGGAATAGGACCCTCAACTGCTCCTGTATTTGTTTGTCAAATTTTGCATCGTCTCAGATATATTGTACCTTTTCTCATTTTACTCGGACCAATTGTACTCATGTACAGCTCTGCTGAACATGTTGGTGCTTTATAACTAAAGTATAATAATAATAATAATAATAATAATAATCACTTACATACTGTAGTTCACACTTCAAAGCTTCATTCTAACAACCAGGAACAAGGAGGAAGGAAAGGAGACCCTAGAGGCAGCTGCAAGCCTTATAGCAAAATGTTGTTTTCTACAACGAAATTCTTGGGGTACATATAGTAATTGTATGTGAATTATTCCTGCACTGAAACACTATTTTCCTGTTTTTCTACTGGCATTTTAGGAAGTTATATTTCCACAAATGCCAGCAGATAATGACCGATCTATACACAAAGTTGTTCCTTGTGTCCCACATTGATGTGCTAGCTATTAATTCAATGTTTTAGATAAATACTATGCTATTTTTGTTTCAACAAAACGTACTTGGTAACGAAGGTGCCAATCTGTCTACTTCAGAGAAGTTACAGTGCCGGTTACATTTTCATATGTTTATTATTTTAACCCCTTAAGGACCAAACTTCTGGAATAAAAGGGAATCATGACATGTCACACATGTCATGTGTCCTTAAGGGGTTAAAAGCGTTACCGAGGAAGTGCAAATTTGATTGCAGCCACATGTAAATTGACACACAATAACTTTATACATACACCTGTCCTACTGAGCCTCGTCCCAGATCTTCCCTAATCCCTTCTATGTATGTTGGCACCTGAAATTATTTACTTTAAAAAAAAAAAAAAAATTAACCAATTAGTAAGAGAAGATATGCCGCTAATGATTTATTTGACTCAAAATTCTGCTTCCATTATAGAATTATTTAATTTAGAAATTGTGGTGTGTAGTTTTATAAATGCTTTGATCTGATAAACAATATTGTACAGTCTGATTTGGCAACACACAGTTACTGCTTCCTTCTCACATGGATCTTTTGGTTTAAAGGGACACTATGGTCAACTTTAGCTTAATAAACTAGTTTTGGTGTATAGGTCATGCCTCTGAAGCCACACCTCCTCTGGCTGTGACTGACACAAACTGCATGAGAACAAAATGGTATAATTTTCATTCAAATGTAACTAATTGTATCCCCTACTCCGTAAATTTTACTTTAATTTCACACAGGAGTCTCCTTCAGGGTCTAGCAAGCTATTAACAGAGCAGGAGATAAGACATTCTAAAATAAACAGAATTTCAATAAAGAAGGTGTAAACATTAGATGTTTCTTTACAGGAAGTGTTTAGGAAAACTGTGTAAGTCACATGCAGGGAGGTGTGTCTTGGACTGTATTATCACGATACCTGTCCCTTGCGGCACCATGTGATCACAGAAATGATGAATTTTCCTAGTTCTGATGCACACACATTTTAACTTCCTGCACATTTTAACTTCCTGCTGCCTTATTATGACATCATAAATAATGTGGACCCCTCCCATCAGTCTTCTTTTAAAGTGTCAGCCCATGTGTCGCTTTTTCTGATGATGTGTACAGGCTTATGACATCACGGCCCTATGTGACAATTTACTACCCATTATTGGGTATATATACTTCCTGGTGGTCCTTGTTTCCTTGCCCTGTCATCATTTCTGTTACCTGAGAGTTTGTTTATACAGTGTATTGGATTTCCTGTTTTCTGACCTTGGCTTGTTTGACTATTCTTGCTCTCTGTAATCCTAACCTCAGCCTGTCTCTCGCTTCTTCTCTGTTTGCTTGCAGACATTACATATATGAACGTTTGCCCACTGGAAAAGAAATGATCAGTCTATAATTTTAATGGTAGGTGTATTCTAACAGTGAGAGACAGAATAACAAAAAAATCCAGAAAAACACATGTCAAAAAAGATATAAATTGATTTTCATGTCAATGAGTGAAATAAGTATTTGACCCCTTGTTGGCAATCACAGAGGCCAGACGTTTCTTGTAGTTGGCCACCAGGTTTGCACACTTCTCAGGAGGGATTTTGTCTCACTCCTTTTTGCAGATCCTCTCCAAGTTATTAAGGTTTCGAGGCTGATGTTTGGCAACTCGAACTTTCAGCTCTCTCCACAGATTTTCAATGGGATTAAGATCTAGAGACTAGCTAGGTTACTCCAGGACCTTAATGTGCTTCTTCTTGAGCCACTCCTTTGTTGCCTTGGCTGTGTGTTTGGGGTCATTCTCATGCTGGAATACCTAGTCACAACCCATTTTCAATGCCCTGGCTGAGGGAAGGAGGTTCTCACCCAAGATTTGACGGTACATGGTCCCGTCCATTGTCCCTTTGATGCGGTGCAGTTGTCCTGTCCCCTTAGCAGAAAAACACCCTCAAAGCATATTGTTTTCACCTCCATGTTTGACGGTGGGGATGGTGTTCTTGGGGTCATAGGCAGCATTCCTCCTCCAAACACGGCGAGTTGAGTTGATGCCAAAGGGTTAAATTTTGGTCTCATCTGACCACAACACTTTCACCCAGTTCTCCTCTGAATCATTCAGATGTTCATTGGCAAACTTCAGACAGGCCTGTACATGTGCTTTCTTGAGCAGGGGGACCTTGCGGGCGCTGCAGGATTTCAGTCCTTCACGGCGTTGTGTGTGACCAAATGTTTTCTTGGTGACTATGGTCCCAGCTTGGTACCAGGACGGTCGGCTTTTGTGCACGAGGCAGACCCAGCTTCCTCTGGAGGATCGGTTCCATGTGAGATATATCTGGACTATAAGTGACTTGCTATTTGAGCTGAATTCATGGTCCTTAGAGATAAGTACCACCATTTTTATCTTGTAAGAGTTTTTAACCCCTTAATGACACAACTTCTGGAATAAAAGGGAATCATGACGGAATATATCCGTCGTCTGTCCTTAAGGGGTTAATTAGGGGGGATTTTTAAGGGCAATAAATAAACTGTGTTACACTATAATCTGTTTCCTTATTTTTAAGGCACAGCTGGTTATCTACGGATGTATTTACACAGATTGGATGTGAACTTTGCCTATCCCCAACAGTGACTATATTATTTATATTTTATCTTTGCTGTATATTGTCTTACATATTTCATTTTTGTTTTACACATCTGGTATTTCTTAGAAACCTGTGTTTTACCATTGACACTTATTTGCTTTGCATTTTATTTGATTATTTTTCACTGCTTTCATATTGTACTAATGCCTTATTAAGGGCATATTAACTAAGTGCTGACACAACGTATATTGCATTTAATATTCAGAATTTTAACCCGATGACTTGGAATGATCACATCCAAAACCGAGAAGCTTTCATTGCAGACGGTAAGAAAAGGTTACGGAATGACAGATGAGGAACTGTCCTTAATTATTCGCTTGTGGTACACACATACAGTATGTTACATACTCACCTCCAGCCAGATCAGCTATAAATTGGTTCTTAGTGTAATACTGCTAAAATACATGAAGGATTTACTCAGTTTCACTGATCTTGTATAACTAACAGCTGTTTTTTTCATGTAGCTGTACATTCCTGTATTGATTAAATACGCTTAAACCAAGTCTACCCAGAAATAATAAAAAAAATTTATCTATGTGCATCTTCAATGTGATTTCACACAAAGAGATACATGTAGACAATGCCTGTAGGTAATAAAACAAGAGTTCACGCTACACGTTTGGTGCCATAGATTACTGTTTGTCAGAAAAACCTAGAAATTGAGTCTACAGAGACGCCTCGGGCAACAAATCTGAGAAACTGACTGTTATGTATTACGAGTGAAAATCAAAGAGAATTTGTAATTCAGGAATAATTGCTGATGGGTTTGTTTATATCAAATAGCAGTTGATCAGTTAATGTACCAACGATCTAAACCTGTAACCGGTAAGTTAAATTCACAGCAGGATTAAATCAGAATCTCATTCTTCTCTGGTTAGTGAAAGGACATAGTGCAAAGTTAGGTAACAATGTCATCTATTAGTCACTTGGTGGTTTGATCACTAGCTAAGAGTCTCTATGAATGTGTTTGAAACCCACTTGTAGAAAAAAAATGCTATTTGTAAAAAATAAATAAATGTTATTATAGACATATGATCCCAAACCGGAGGACCGGACATGAAAGAAATGTATATTAAAATAACCAATGAAGTAGTTTTCATGTTTACTGACCAGCTCTTATAATGCCAGTTACCCAAATCATACATGAACATGTGAGAATCTATCCATTTATGTATTTTCTGCTGTCTGATTGATTTTATCATGTATTAATGTTTTAGAAATCTGATCATCTAATTTCATTTTTAGACACTGTCTAATTTGCCTCCGTATCAGGCCAAAATGGTCAATACATTCACACATTTTTAAAGCAGTCCAGAGGTGAGCCACCAGAGATATGATCCTGATGGTAAATTTGTCGAACATTTTAATGCGGCCGTAATGCTGGATGGCTCACAAAAATTACTCTGCACCAGCCAATAAGGGTCGGAACCGTCCAGTCAATTCCTTCCATCCCAATCTCTCATTAATATAAAAAAAACACATTATAGTGGACGTTAATTGGTTAATCGGTCAGGCAGCGTCATGTGATGGAATATCATGTTGTCACATCCACAAACATGTCTCTGCTCCTAAAATTACAATTCGTGGAAGGATCCACTAATGGGACAATATCATCTAAGGTGCTACGTTCTGGATTTTATAAAAAAATCTTTATAGATACATTCTAAAGAGAATGTGTTTTATCTACAATGCATCCATGACCTTTACATCCCTTACATTTATTCCAATAATAACAATGAATAATTATTCTTTCTACTAAACACCAAAGAGATTGACCGTGGCCCTTTATCGATTGTTATCTGTTTTTTCAATACCTTATCTAGGACATATTTTATTTCTGAAGCTTGTGATTTATACTATGTGGCGGAACCTACCTCGCCACTGGACATTGGAGGGGCCTGGCTGCCTGCCTCTTACCTGCTGACTATGGCCCCTGGAAAATTGGTACAGTTAAAGATTTATATTTGGGCATATTGTACTGTATATTGCTGCTACTGGCCCTTTTAACAGCATCTATGGACACATTGGGACTTTTGGGACTACTGTCCCTTTAAGACTGTGAAGCATGTTCTAGTGTGCTGCCTGTAATATTGTATATGTATTCATGTGTTAAGTTTAACCTGGGTGATATGTATGCAGCATTCAACTGATTGTTCGGTAGAATCACTCCATTCATTATATTGAGTGAAACTACCGAACAACCAGACCACCCAGGAATAAGTGTGCCTCCAATTACAGTTTGCAACAATGTTGCAAACGGGTAATTGGCAATCAGTGTAATGTATTCTTTGTCCTCTGGGTGGCCGCCATTCGGGAAACAAACACGTGGCGGCGGCCATCTTAAACTACCGAACAGCGGTGTTTTGCCGTCGAGTGTCTGGAA
This sequence comes from Pelobates fuscus, assembly GCF_036172605.1. Taxonomy (NCBI): domain Eukaryota; kingdom Metazoa; phylum Chordata; class Amphibia; order Anura; family Pelobatidae; genus Pelobates; species Pelobates fuscus. Next base: position 17,611,991 of record NC_086323.1, on the reverse strand, counting down.
CTAAAATCGGACACTTGACTAGGCAAACACCGCTGAGACCTCCATACTTCCAGGAATTCGTATAGAAACTACCGAATGACCCGCCGTTCGGTAGAAAGAACCCCACAAACAAGGGAATTCATTCAAACCCTCTCCAGGCTCTATAACACAGGCAATTCGTCTGTTTTCATTCCCTTGTTTGTGACCGACCGCAGGGCCAAAATGCATGGAACTGTTTTCGGATACTTTACCCATGCGGTCGGTCAAATCTTTGGAAACCCATATCTGCCGAACTGTTCATCCGAATGACTTGAATTTTGGATATGTTTCCCCCCTGAATAAGGGCTATCCAGCGATGCTGGATTTAAAGGTGTACCCCCTGTTTTTGGGGTACATCCAGGAATTGGGGAAAAGTGTGTACTGTATAATTGGGTTAAGTGGTAATCTAAGGGGAGGAAATGTGTGGGAGGTACATCCATGTGATTGGTCAATATCATCCTCCCCCTGGGAGTGTCCTGTATGTACCCGTTTGTGAATAAAAGCCAGGCTGGATGAGCCAGTCCAGAGTTCCTGTTTTAACCTCAAAGTGATGTGTCGTCTCATTATTGGGGGAAGGATTTATTGTATGCTGTTCCAGTTGACTGCTAGGGGTACAAGCCTATTCGTATGGTTCCTATTCAATGGTCTACAGCATTCATACGCTTGGGAGAATTTAAAGGTTTCTTGGATTCGGTGATTATGGTGTCTGCCAGAGTGCTTGGAGTCCTCAGGAAGCACTAGGAGCATCCATTAACGGAGGTACCAAGTCGGCGTGCCAGGTGATCCGTTACATACTAAAATATGTTTTTTCTACATTTATTACAAATCAATTTCACTTGTTGAATTTATTCATCCGAACCTGTGAATCTAAGAGCATCAATCCTTTCCTCTTGATTTCAATTGTTCAGACACAAATAAAAATCAAAACAACATCATGTCAATGTCCACGACCGTGCAAATGGCATTTAACAAATACCCGTGGGATCAAAAGAAAACATTCTAATCAATGAATGATTTCACAAATTAACAGTGACAAGACTTCAGAATAAGTGTTGTATAAATGCTGTAATTGGCTCATTTCATAATTTTGCACTATAAACATAGTTGAGTTTTCTAAATGAAAATCCAAGCCATACACTTCAATCATACAAAATATCAGTGTCTTCAGTGTTCAGTAGTATCTGAAAGTCAGCATTAAAGGACCATTGCAAGCACCATGATCTCTTCACTGTTCTGAAGTGGTCATAGTGTTTGACGTTGTATGCTCAGTGTTTTTGCATTTTATATTGGTGTAACTCATCCTCCAGTAGCATCATTAGAACATCATTAGACCGTATTGGAACAAGGAGCTCTACAGAAGCCAAATGCTCGTCACCCGCCATTGTAAAACAGTTTGTCCCATTACCGGGTAATGGTACCAGGTACTCCTAACATCATAATCCCTCCAGCATTGTTCATGATGCTCGGAGTAACCCTATAACACCTGTATGTTTTGTTCTTTATGTATTTGTGTATTATTTATCAGATTTCATGGCTGTCGTTTCTGCCAAGCATTTCACCTTTTGTCTTTGCTTCCAGGAATTTGCGAAGACAGAAACAACATACAAAAAAAAACAAACAATGACATTCTTATGAGCTCCTATAGTTTTCTGTCTGGTAGATATCTATTGACTAGCATTGAATGCCTAAAGTGAAGGTCGAGAAAAACTCTTGTTTTTATTTATTTCAGTTTTTTTTTATCGAGTTCAGAACAAAGGAAAGGAAATACAATGAAACACCTTCAAAAAGCGTGACATTTAGCTTGATTCGGTAACTGGTGTAGACACAGGTATAAGTGCAGATTTAAAAGGACACTGCGTGTACCAAGACAAATGGTTTATTGCAGCTGTTCTAAATAATTAGCTGTGATTTTTTTCCACACTTTTTCTACAACTTCTGATAAAAATGAATGGATTCTGCATCTTAACCCAGCCTACTCTGCCCCGCGATCCACACATTATTAAATACCTTCTTCAAAGTGTCTGTATGTGCGTAGCACTCCCTCCATCCAATAACAGAAATGCACATCATCAGGAAACATGCTCAGCTAATGTGAGAGATGCACTTTTACCAGGGTTCATAAGAAGAAAGCTGAGCAGTGAAATGCAACTTTCAGAATCCTCTGCTTTGAGGAGAACTGAGGCTGTGCACAGGGAGCTTTGAGTACTGATAGTCAGCCAGTTATTTAGAGGTCAATCTATGCATCAAGGTCTCTTCCATCTTCATCTGTTGCAACCTTGTAAATAAAAAAAAGTTCACTTTCTGAGATATGTCACGGATTAGATATTGACTTAGCCATGCTTGTTTTACTTTTCTTTGACATGGAATGAGCCATGTGTCCTCAGTGCTTCTCTATACAACTTCACAGAAGGAGGATTTGTCGAAATAACTGGAACTTTGGTAGTTCTTTATCATGGGAGAAGTTCAGCCACTCTACTCCTGCAAGCTGCAATGTACGGCACCTCACGAAGGGTTCTTCCCGGTTGGCCTCATTTCCATGGTAGCAAATGCTTTCATGCCCGAATCTATACATTTATGGGCTTTTTAAAGGGGCCAGAAGGGAAAAATACAGTGTATTTTCTGTATCAAATTGGTGTCCAATCCTCCTGTGGCTCAATCTGGAGGCTCCATGCCCTATGATGTCATTGTAGTCATCAAGCAAGCTGTGGCAGAAGGAGTCAGAAAAGCCACTCAAGCAAGTAGGCGATCAAGGCCAGTAGATCTCTGAAGATGACAACTCTATGAAAGGAGGAGTTATACCTTCAGAGAAGATGATGGTTGTTCTGCTGATGAAGATTAAAGGGACATTCCAAGCATCATAATCTCTTCACTGTTTTGAAGTGGTCATAGTGTTTTGAGTTGTATGTGCAGTGTTTCAGCATTTTATATTGGTGTAACTCAACCTCCAGTAACATCCTTAGAACCTCATTAGACCGTATTGGAACAAGGAGCTCTGCAGAAGCCAACATCATCAGTCATTAGAGGAGACTCAGTGCCTGAAAGGACCAAGGTAAGAGGGCAAACCATTGTAAAACAGTTTGTCCCATTACCAGGTACTCCCAACATCATAATCACTCCAGCATTGTTCATGATGCTTGGAGTAACCCTATAACACCTGTATGTATTGTTCTTTATGTTCTCTATGTATTTGTGTATTATTTATGAGATTTCATGGCTGTCGTCTCCGTAAACATTTCACCTTTTGTATTTGCTTCCTGGAATCTGCGAAGCTAGAAACAACATACAAAACAAACAATGAAATTCTTATGAGCTTGTAAAGTTTTCTGTCTGGTGGATATCTATTGACTAGCATTGAATGCCTAAAGTGAAGGTCGAGAAAAACGGTTGTTTTGTTTATGTTTGTTATTGAGCAAAAAACAAATAACAGTAAATACAATGAAACACCTTCAAAAAGCGTGACATTTAACTTGATTCGGTAACTGGTGTAGACACAGGTATAAGTGCAGATTTGAAAGGACACTGTGTGTACCAAGACAAATGGTTTATTGCAGCTGTTCTAAATAATTAGCTGTAATGTGTTTGCCCCCTTCCTTGAAACATCACAGGAGGAGGATTAACTGTAATAAGTAGACTGTATCTGTGCTGAATTATATTTTCCAATATATATATAACTTGTATATACAGTCATGGGAAAAAGAAAGTACACCCACCTTGAATTCTATGGTTTTACATATCAGGACATAATAACAATCATCTGTTACTTAGCAGATTTTAAAATTAGGTAAATACAACCTCAGATGAACAACAATACATGACATATTACACTGTGTCATGATTGATTGAAAGGGACACTATAGTCACCACAACAACTACAGTATAATCATTGCCTTCAGGCATTTTCAGAGAAAAGGCAGTGTTTACATTGCCCCTAGGGACAACTCCAAGTGGCCACTCCTCAGATGCAGCGCTGTATTTAGCGCGAGGCTGGCAAGGCATTTGCCTTGGGTGGCACTTTCAGGGGGGCGACAACAAAAGACTGCATGCACTGATGCAGGAGGCAGGCGGCGAGGGAGCACTCTCCTCTGAGCTCTTCCCTGCTCAGAGCGCACGCGTCCACCATTCACCTGCCTGCCGAGCCAGGCCACCTGTGCCTGCCGAGCAAGCCCCACTGGACCCCAGGGAAGAATACACTCCAGTACAAAAAGTAATGTGAGTAAAATAAATTGTGAGTGTGTTTGAGTTTTAGTGAGTGTGTGAGTGAGTGTTAGTGTGTCTGTTAGTGAGAGACTGTATATGTGTTTGTCAGTGAGAGTGTATATGTGTTTGTCAGTATGTGTATTTGTCAGTATGTGTATTTGTCAGTGTGTGTATACATGTGTCAGTGTGTGTATGCATGTCTGTCAGTGAATGTGTATGTCTGTCAGTGAATGTCTGTGTCTGACACTGAGTGTATATATGTCTATCTGTCAGTGAGTGTGTATGTGTGTCTGTTAGTGTGTGTATGCATGTCTGTCAGTGTATATATGCATGTTTCAGCGTGTCTGTCAGTGCGTGTATGCATGTCTATCACTGACAGTGTATGTCTGTCAGTGAATGTGCATGTCTGTCAGTGAATGTATGTGTCTGACACTGAGCGTATAAATGTTTGTCAGTGAGTGTGTATGTGTGTATCTGTCATTGAGTATATGTTTGTCTCAGTGTGTGTGTGTCTGACACTGAGTAAGTGTTCATCTGTCAGTGAGTGTGTATGTGTCTGTGGGTGAATGCATGTCTGTCAGTTATTGTATATGTGTGTCTGTTGGTGAATGTGAGTGTGAGTGTGTGTAACTGTGAGTGAGTGTAACTATGAATGGGCTAGTGTGTATGTCTGTGAATGTGTATGTTTCAGTGAAAGTGTGTGTTGGTTAAACAGTGTGTGTGACAATGACTGTGGATCTGTAAGTGACTATATGTCAGTGCATGCATCAGTGAGGGTGTGTGTCTGTCAGGAAGAAAAATTTGGAGGGGGGGGGGGGGGGTTGCCCGAGTTTTGTGGTGCCTAGGGCAGCACAAAACCAGAATACACCACTGCTCAGATGGCCACTGGAAATGCTTCCTGGGACAGTGCTGCAAAGTAGGAAACACTGCCGTTCAGTGTCTCCATTCTCTGCATGGGGACTCTAAATTTTCCTCATAGAGAGGCATTGATTCAATGCATCTCTATGAAGAAGTACTGATTGGCCAAAACTGCATTTGGCCCCGCCCCCATCCTGCCTCCTTCCTATTTTAACCAATCCAATGCTTTCCCTATGGAGATGCATTTATTCAATGCATCTCTATGAAGAAGTGCTGATTGGCCAAAACAATGACTGACCCCGCCCCCAACACTTCATACCAACCGTCAAGTAAGGTGGTGGAGGGTGATTATTTGGGCTTGTTTTGCAGTCACAGGACCTGGGAACTTGCATTCATTGAGATGACCATGAACTTCCCTGTATACCAAAGTATTCTAGAGTTAAATGTGAGGCCATCTTTCTGACAGCTAAAGCTTGGCCAAAATGTGATCATGCAGCAGAACTATGACCCTAGCACACAAGCAAATCTAAAACAGAATGGCTGAAAAATAAAAGAATCATGGTTGCAATGGCCCAATCAAAGTCCAAACTACAACCAGATTGAAATGCCATGACGGGACCTTAAGAGAGCTGTGCATAAACAAATGCCAGTGAAGCTCAATGAACTGAAGCCATGTGGTAAAGAAAAGTTGGCTAAAATTCCTCCACAACAATGTGAAAGACTGATAAAGTCATCCAAAAAAGGATTACTTCAAGTTATTGCTGCTAAAGATGGTTCTGCAAGCTATTTCATCATAAGATTTATGTAGCAGAGCCCTAGTCCTATCAGGGACTCTCCTCCGCTCGTTACTCCACAACATACTCAGGAATAAGTAAAACAATCCAATGGAACAGTCAGACACAGCAAAATAAACCAAGAATCTCCCACCACGACACTCAGCTCTGAGGGGATAATTAAACTTTATTGATATATACACGGCTTTTATGCCCAGTCCCATGCCAGGGGTTTTACATAAAGAAAATGCAGGGCTTTCAATCCCAAGATCCCTTGTGCCTCAGAGATAATTGCCTGAGTAAACTTCTCCAATTGAATTATCTCTCAGGTACAAAAAAAAAAAAATCACAAAATATCCTGTACCCTAAAAGTTCCCCAACCATACCTGGGAACCCCACAAAAAACACATTCTCCAATAACCCCGATCTGAATGACCAACATATCCAAGAATGACTCAGTAGAACGGGAATGCCATCGTGTTGAAGTTTTGACCGGCCAGACATGAGACGCTAGCCCCAAATAGTTCCAGGGAAATGTGTGTCTTCGCCAGTCTCTGTTCGTGGGGCTCCCGTGCAAAAACCATGCAAAACCAAGTACTACTGCCCTTGTTCAGGAGACAAGATGGCCGCCACGTGTTCAGTTATACGAAATGGCGGCCACCCAGGAGAAGTCCTCACTAATTGTTTCCCTTGCGGTTTCGCACTTAAGTGGTTGGTGTTAGCATTCTAATAGGGTACAGGGGTGGTCCTTGTTCGGGAGACGGATGGATTCCTTTCGTATGAAGTCTCTCTACCGGCAAAGAAGATCCACATGAAATAACCAGAGAAAAATACACTAAATACCAGGGGGAAGATACGGACAGCTAATATATAGGATTAAAAAGTAGCTTGCAAATGTCCATTCCAATACAATGTACTTGGTTTTTTACATATGGCTTCTCCATTTTGGCTTAATTTTTGTTATCTGAGGTTGTATTTTATAATTTTAAGACCTGCTAAGGAACAGATGATTATTATGTCAAGATATGTAAAATCATAGAATTCAAAGTGGGTGTACTTTATTTTTTTACCATGACTCTATATATCCAAGTTATATATATAAAAATTAGTTATATATTAAAATCTATATATACATTTTAAATATATTCCAGCCGTGACCATGGCAGCACTACTCCTTGGTTACCACCACTCCCAATATCTTTTGCCCATAAATTTCCCCCCATATTCAATGCAAGTTTTTTTCCTGTCCACACATCTTTTTAGGTTTCTTTTTCATTTCCAAGTATTTATCCAAAACAAGCAGGTAAATTAGGTGGACAGCGCTAAGAATTATTATAATAAAATCATACATACACAGGTAGCAGCAGATATCGCAATTGTGTGTCTTACTCTTAAAAAAAGGGAAATAAAAGTACAATGATAGTGCAGTATGTTATGAATAATATGGTTATAAAGATATATTCCAAAGGGGCACTCACGTTTTCCAGAGCTTATAAAGCTCTATTTTAGGAGCCTGGACGGAACAATCCCCCTCTAAGGATTTCTTTTTGCTGGTATCAGATTCCAAGGTAGTGCGATTCATCATATGAAAAAAATAAGGATGTATACCAATGGTACAGTACGTATGTAAAAGTAGGATAAGTAAATAATATTTGGCCTACTTACATTTGCTAGAGCAATGACCTGCTCTAGTGTATGGAGCTTTAGGTGGAACAATCCCCACCTAGGGATATATGTAGATCAGGAACAGCAGAGTGATGGTGAGAGTATAAGGAGCTCAAGAATGACTGGGTATTAAAACAGAATCTTTATTAATAAACAGAATAAATAAAACTATTTAAAAGTGAACTATATAGTAAAAAGAAGTATAAATAAAACCAGTCCTTTGTAGGCAATCCTTAATCTCCACTTGACATGTTTCGCTTACAGCTTTCTCAAAAGTGAATGTCTGCTGTTCAGGTCAGTTGATGTTTAAATAGTCTCTTAATTTCTCTATTCAGTTCTGGTGTGTATAGTCTGTAATTCTAATTCCAGGTCATTTGTTACATCACTTCCGGTTTGGTGGATATCTCCATGATGATATGTCCAGGAAATGATAGTAGCGCCATTTTGGATAAGGGCAAAAATCCAGTTAACTAAGTGAAAGTAGCGCCATTTTGAATAAGGGCAAAAGTCCAGTAAACTACATGATAGTAGTGCCATTTTGGATAAGGGCAAAAGTCCAGTAAAACAAGTCTGTATTTCTGGTTTCAGGTCATTCGTTACATCACTTCCGGTTTGGTGGGTATCTCCATAATGGTGTATACAGGAAGTGATATACCTGAAACCAGAAATACAGACTTGTTTTACTGGACTTTTGCCCTTATCCAAAATGGCACTACTATCATGTAGTTTACTGGACTTTTGCCCTTATTCAAAATGGCGCTACTTTCACTTAGTTAACTGGATTTTTGCCCTTATCCAAAATGGCGCTACTATCATTTCCTGGACATATCATCATGGAGATATCCACCAAACCGGAAGTGATGTAACAAATGACCTGGAATTAGAATTACAGACTATACACACCAGAACTGAATAGAGAAATTAAGAGACTATTTAAACATCAACTGACCTGAACAGCAGACATTCACTTTTGAGAAAGCTGTAAGCGAAACATGTCAAGTGGAGATTAAGGATTGCCTACAAAGGACTGGTTTTATTTATACTTCTTTTTACTATATAGTTCACTTTTAAATAGTTTTATTTATTCTGTTTATTAATAAAGATTCTGTTTTAATACCCAGTCATTCTTGAGCTCCTTATACTCTCACCATCACTCTGCTGTTCCTGATCTACATATATCCCTAGGTGGGGATTGTTCCACCTAAAGCTCCATACACTAGAGCAGGTCATTGCTCTAGCAAATGTAAGTAGGCCAAATATTATTTACTTATCCTACTTTTACATACGTACTGTACCATTGGTATACATCCTTATTTTTTTCATATGATGAATCGCACTACCTTGGGAATCTGATACCAGCAAAAAGAAATCCTTAGACGGGGATTGTTCCGTCCAGGCTCCTAAAATAGAGCTTTATAAGCTCTGGAAAACGTGAGTGCCCCTTTGGAATATATCTTTATAACCATATTATTCATAACATACTGCACTATCATTGTACTTTTATTTCCCTTTTTTTAAGAGTAAGACACACAATTGCGAAATCTGCTGCTACCTGTGTATGTATGATTTTATTATAATAATTCTTAGCGCTGTCCACCTAATTTACCTGCTTGTTTTGTTCTATTGTTCACAAGGTAAAAGGAACTCCTTGTTGGTGAATAGCTGCTTTATTGGATAGAGAGCACTTATCACTTTTTTCACTATCAAGTATTTATCCAGGCTGGGATAAGTCCTCAAACTTGTTGGAGCTCATAGCAGTATTCAAGGTCATCTCAAGTCTCAACTTCTCCATCATTGGGTGAAATTATGGGTTTTTCTCGACATCTTGCTGGGATATGAACTTGTGACCCACAGGTTGAACAAATTCTACTGATGATGAATTACCCCACTGAGCTATCTCACTGGAATGTGGGGAGGGGGAAAGTGGGATATATATATTGGCACTTTATTTCTTCTCTATTACTCCTTCTTACTTTCTTCAGCTTTCCTTTTCTTTAAGTACTGTTCTTTCTTCTCATCTCCCTGTTTAAATGCCTCATCAGGAGTGTTTTGGCTCTTTATTGAGCTACAATGGTCCATGAATAATTTATTCACAGGACTATAACTTTCTGATATATGAACATGCTTATAAATATAAAATAAATCCCGTGAAAGAAATGTTAACTCATTCTATGTATCTGGACCAAATGACTAGATGCACTCAAGCTAATATGCTACTTTTCGTATACGCACCTCTGTACTAGATTTGTTTTTGTAAAACACCAATAAACTATCACTAGGGAAAAGAAACAAAACAAAACATAAAATTATGACTGCATTATTTCTTCTGTATATGAGGAAGGCAAAACGTCACCATCTAAAGTCAACACCCGCAGGCTACTTACACCATAACCACTACAAAATGATGTAGCGGATGTGGTGCTTTGAGTGTCCCTTTATGAACATCTGATTGCAGTGCCTTTTGATTTGAAAAAAAAAATGGAATGAATTGAGCCATTATCTCATAATCTTATTATTAATGGGCAATTATGAGACCAGAGTAAGGACTGCGCGACAGTATCATTAAACTAAATCTGAACATCATCTGGATACAAATATTAATACACTCCTATTTAATACTCGCTTAGATCTAATTAGCATCAAGACCAAGGTCAAAAGGAGATTGATCGTGATATGGAGAGCTGACAATTATGAGCCTGTCCCCAGCCATTTAATTATACTTTCATTTTATTTCCATTTAACTTCTTAATGAAGCCAGCCTGCCTAAAACTGATTTGTGCATGTGATGGGGCTTTTTTTTTGCCCCAATCTTTTTAAACACAATTAGGTAATTGATTTCGCTTTTACTATTAGACTATAGAATGATGGCAAATAGTTTTTAATGTTTTTTTATTATTATTATTCCATTCTGATAGTATATCAATGACTATGTTATTTAGTAAAATGCCACCTTCACTATGAATTCAACGTGTAATTCTTAGGATGTATAGACTTCTGCTTCCTTTCTCTTTCACGTTGCTCGTATTACATTTATTTTGAACGTGGTGACATTATCTGCGATGCTGTACAATATGTACATAAGCAGACGGACAAAGTGAGGACAGGTAAAACATAGAGATCTCTGAACTTACGGGCAAAGGCACATATTGCCAGTAAAACCACATGGTGGGTTAATGTTGGGAGATGTTGTCACTTCTCATGTTATATCTCTATATTTAAAGGGACCCTATAGACACCCAGACCACTTCAGCTCGTTGAAGTGGTCTGGGTGCATTGTCCCAGGTCCCTTAACCCTGTAATGGTAAATGTATTTGAGAAACAGCAATAAGTACCTGCCAGGGTACCTGCCAGGGTTAACTCCACCACCAGACATGGACTTCAGGGTGGTTAGTATGGTCGCCTAAATAATGCTGGACGTCCTCACGCTATGAATGAGGACATCTTGCATCACACAAAACCCCATAGGACAGCATTATACAATGTTTTCCTATGGGGAAGTCAGATACCCCCAGTAAGTTTCCATGGTGGGATACCACCTGAAGATATTAAAGGCATAGCCACATACTGCTAGTAAATCTCCGTGGTGGGATTATGTAGTAAGATGTAGAGAAAAACCCATATCGTCTTCATGGTTGAAACAGATGTATGGAGCTATAATGCCGCACACTTTAATACATTATTCTGCCTTTGTACATTTTATGGTTAAATTGTCCCTTTAACATGATACATACCATGATATATAGTTAATATAATGTTAATTACGTTAAGCTACACTTTCTCCTGCAAGGGCAAAGCTCTGATACTGCGCACCCTTCCTGCTGCCACCATTTAGATGGACAGAAAAAAATAAAATAAAACAGTCTGATATCACAAAACAAATATAAAGAACTAAAGAAATGTATAATTAATACCATAGAAAAACCTGTCACCACAATTCCAAGCCTTTTATGTGATGTCCCTGTAGATGGCACAAAAGGAGCATATTGCAAAGCATCACTGTGTGTGCCAAACAATAGACCTGTAACTATCTCGTGACAGATTCAACAGGCAAAGTGACCTTGTGTGTGTCTCCAAGATATGACTTGTGTCAGGTACCTAGAACATATGCATTACTATTAACTAGCAATTTGTTCAAAATCATTTGTTTGCCTAATGAATAGCGAGCTGTGGCAGGTTACTGGCCGCAATTTGCAGGCACATGATGAATACACTGGTAAATGTCTGTAAGGACTTGTGTCATGGGGGATGCACATACGAAGTACACGCCTGAAGCTCTTGGTTAGCTCCTCATTAATAGAGGGCTGGGAGTCAATGAAACACAGGGCATTCAAACTATGATTGATTTAAATATGTAAATAGCATCATTTGCACAGCTCGCTAATGGATTTTGGAAGAGATTTGGAACAGGTTGAACTGACCATTAAATTATTCATTTGGGATTTCATTGTTCTAAAAGGAACCCTGACAGTTTTCGAATAACGAAGTTTTGGTGGCTTTTCTGGTTGGAGATAACACAAGAAGTGTAACCACAGATAAGACGTCTCCAGGTTAATATAGGAAATGTCTTTCATGGCACCTGGCTACAAAGTCAAAGCTTTTTTTTTTATTCCTCTTATTTCTTTTAAGGTTTGATTGATGTTTTCTACTTGCGAACCAAATGCTCTTTGAAAACAAAGTCTCATTAGACTGAAACAAAACTCAACGTAATGATTAATCAGTAGCTTTTCTGTGACTACGAATCACCGATTGTAATCATCATTTAGTTTTATTGGCTGTTCCACAATTAGTAACATCGACTCGCTCTTTGATTCTATTTACCTTCCTTTGCAAGTCCTCCGTAGACATTGTGTTCCCTTTTCTTACTTATAAAACTCAGTGACCTGTTGTCTGCTTAGGGCATTTGTGGATGAAAACAAAACAAGTAATATTATTATTTAATATTTAAAAAAAATGAATACAGTTTACTAACTAGCCGTTTAGCAGAAATTAATATACTTTTTGCCATGAGATGCACTGCAATATAATTATAACAGAAACATTCACATTCCTACATGATTCTAGTAAATGTCTGCTCAAATGGCTGGTCTGAATGATTGCAATGATGTTAAACTTGTGGGATATCTTCGCTACTGGAGGTTAGACTTGTACATTTCTCCAGAAATAGAAATTTAGTTTCTCCCAAGTTTTTAATCACCAGGTCTTTCAAGAAATCTAAAACCAGATTGAATCTAGTATCCATTATAAATGATCTCAAGAACCTCCCATTGCACAGATTAAATCTAATCCTATATTTTTTTAGTCTGAGCTCTTGCGTGTTTGGGATTTGCATGCCCCCGCTGCGTAAAGTGCGACTAAAAGGGACACATCTGCCTTGGGTTACAGCTGACCTCATTCAAATATACCAGGTTAGAGATTCACTGTGGGCTAGTGTGGCGAAACCAACCTCGCCACGTGTCCTTGGAGGGGGCTGCTTGCCCGCCTCTTGCCTTTGGACTATGGCCCTGGGAGATTGGGCCCTTTTACAAAACGTATTCGGCCCTAACAGAGAGCATGTCACTCATTCTGGCCCTTTAAACACAGTAGGGCCATTCGGTACTTGCCCTGTGTGAGCAGTGATACCCCCAGATAGCTATGCCGTGGAGCCTATTCATATAATGAAAGACTATGGGAAAGACTTTGGCTCCATGGCAATTAAACTGTATTTGTGTGGTCTGCATGCCATTCACCTAATAATGTGCACGCAGACCTGAGCTATCTGGGGATATGTTACATGTCTGTGTTTAATGTATAAAAAGTAACTTTCAATATTTTAAAACATAATCCTGTATTTAGGTCCCCACATGTGTAATGGAGTTTTGTCTTTGACCTGGGAGATAATTTGATTACTTCTCCAATTATCTCCAGGGCAGAAGGGAGGAAGCCATGATGCATTGTGGGGATGTTTTACTTTTACTGTGTGAGCCAGATTTTGCCATGCTGCCAGCCAGGGCCCAAAAGATACTTTTACTAACTTTTGAACCCCTGGTCTGATTCATGCCAATTTTTAATATGTTGTTCCCCTGAATGGATTGATTGTGGATATGTATTTTTATGTGAATGTGATGTATGGTTTTAAAGTTACAGAGTATGTGTGGAAACTGTATTTTTACTGTATGTAATAATTATGTTAATTGCTTATCTGAGGGGAGGGGATGTGTGGGTTGTACTGTTGCTTGATTGGTTGTTTTATGCCTCCCCCTGGGTGTGTCCTGTATGTGCACAACTGTAATAAAAACCAGGCTGGGTGTTCCAGACCTGAGTTCCTGATTAACCCTCAAACCGATGTGTCGTCTCGTTTTGGGGGGAATTGGATTGTATGCTGACTGCCAGGAGTGTAAGCGGATTGTATGCTTTTCCTGTTCAGCTATTCCAGGGTTCGTGTGTTTCCAGTTCGGGAGTTGGAAGATTTGTACAGTTTGCAGTCCGGGAGATTGGTGCTTGCTGTAGCTGCTGGTCTAGGAAAAAGGGGATTATCGCCTAAACTGGGTTTTATCCTCTTGTAAGTGAAACGGTCCGTTACAGCTAGGTTCAAGCATACTGGCTCCATGAACGGTGCCTACAGACAATGGCGAAATGCATGCACAAAGCAAGCAAAAATGGCAAATGTCCAATATATCAATCAAAATTTGAACAATAACATATCAAACCCAAGACACTTTTGGAAAATCATAAATAGCATACAAACCCCCACAATCCACTCCCATCCCTCCACTGTCAAAATGGACAACACATCCCTGCAACACCCCCTAGATGTAGCAAACACATTAAAGACTTATTTTGTTGGATGTGCTGTCACACCGGTTGCTAAGACAACGAATGACACTCATTTTCAGACTATACATGTGTAACGGATCGCCTGGCACCCCGACTTGGTACCTCCGTTAATGGATGCTCCTAGTGCTTCCTGAGGACTCCAAGCACTCTGGCAGACACCATAATCACCGAATCCGAGAAACCTTTAAATTCTCCCAAGCGTATGAATGCTGTAGACCATTGAATAGGAACCATACGAATAGGCTTGTACTCCTAGCAGTCAACTGGAACAGCATACAATAAATCCTTCCCCCAATAATGAGACGACACATCACTTTGAGGGTAAAACAGGAACTCTGGACTGGCTCATCCAGCCTGGCTTTTATTTCCAACTCACACATACAGGCCACACCCAGGGGGAGGCATAAAAGAACCAATGACATAGATGTTACCTCCCACACATCCCCTCCCCTTAGTGTGACACATAATCCCATTATGCATACAGTGTAAAATATACTTTTACACAACTTTCATAACTTTAAAACCATACATCACATTCACATAAAAATACATATCCACAATCAATCCATTCAGGGGAACAACATATTAAAAAATGGCATGAATCCGACCAGGGGTTCAAAAGATACTAAAAGTATCTTTTGTTCCTTTCTGGCTGGCAGAAAAACATCCCCACAATGCACCCTGGTTTCCTCCCTTCTGCCCTGGAGTTAATTGGAGAAGTAATCCAATTACCCAGGACTAAAGACAGACTCCATTAACCACATGGTTGCAAAACAACATAAAACACTTTAAAATACATAAAGTCACATTTACACATAGCACACAGACATTTCACCTATCCCCAGATAGCTGGGATCTGTACGCACAAAACTACCGAATAGCGCGCAGATCCTACTCACACAGTACAATTGCCATGGAGCTAAAGTCTTTCCCATAGTCTTTCATTATATGAATAGGCTCCATGGTATGGCTATCTGGGGTATCACATTCCCATAAAGTCTGGTCCATAGTCCAAAGGCAAGAGGCGGGCAATCAGCCCCCTCCAAGGACACGTGGCGAGGTCGGTTTCGCCACACTTCTCCCCTTTACCCCCCAGACTAACAGGGTACTTGACCCCCTGCCGGTCAGTGCCCTTGTTAGTCCAGCAGCCCACCCACAAGACAGAAACAGCAGAGCAGCCCACCCACAATAAACAGTTACTACACCTGGGTGAGGGAGGATCTTGTCCAGGTTCAGGTGCCTCACCACGGCTGTGTGGGGGACTGGTAGGCTGCCTTGGTAGGTTGCTGAGGGGGCAGAGACCAGCGGTACTCTGTCCTGTTGCCAGCACTACCACGGGAGTAGTCTGGTTGGAGCCTGGTTGCTGGAGACCGACTGTCTCCCCTTTAAATACACCGCTCTGCTGCTGGAGACCGACTGTCTCCCCTTGAGTTACACCGCTCTGCTGCTGGAGACCGACTGTCTCCCCTTGAGTTACACCGCTCTGCTGCTGGAGACCGACTGTCTCCCCTTGAGTTACACAGCTCTGCTGCTGGAGACCGACTGTCTCCCCTTTGGATACATAGCTCCGCTGTTGGAGGGGGAGACCGACTGTCTCCCCTTTGGCTAAGCAGCCTTGTTGCTGGGGGACAGGACTGACTGTCCTTACCCCCTGTGCTGTAGGTGCAGAGACCACAGTCCCATCTGCACAGTTGTGGGGCTTACAGTCTCCCCCTGGTACATTAAGCTGCCGCTGGGGAGAGGTGGTAACCAGCTCCTCTCCCATTACAACACTCTGCCGCTGGGGAGAGGTGGTAACAATCTCCTCTCCCATGCATACTTTCAGTCTTTGTGGAGGGAGACCGACTGTCTCTCCTCCCAATGCAGTGTCCTGCTGCTGGGGAAAGGAAACTGGGCCCTCTATTCCCTGCTGGACACTCTGCTGCTGGGGAAAGGAGACTGGGCTCCCAATTCCCAACAAATCACACCGCTGGGGAGGGAGGACGGCCCCTTTAGCTCCCTGTAACTTGGGCGCAGAGACCACGGTCCCATCTGCGCTGGTGTGGGGCTTACTGTCTCCCCTTGGTGCGCTAAGCTGCCGCTGGGGAGAGGGGGTAACAAACTCCTCTCCCTTACACACTTTCAGCCGCTGGGGAGCAGGGCTGACCCTCTGTACTCCCTGTAGGCAGGGCGCAGAGACCACGGTCCCATCTGCGCTGGTGAGGGGCTTACTGTCTCCCCTTGGTGAGCTGCGCTGCCGCTGGGGAGAGGGAATAACAAACTCCTCTCCCTTACACACCTTCAGCCGCTGGGGAGAGGGGATAACAGGCTCCTCTCCCTGCACCGTAGACTGCCGCTGGGGAGCAAGAACGGCACCTTCAGCTCCCTGTAACGCACACTGCCGCTGGGGATCTGGGCCGACTGCCCAGCATCCCTGTAGGGCCGGTAGAGAGACCGCAGTCCAGTCTCCACCTGCCATCTGTGGGTCTTCCCAGGACCAATCCGTGAGGCCCCTCAACATTTTTGAGTAAGGGCCACCTGCTTCCCCACCTGGCAACTCTGGCTGCTGCTGGGGATCTGGGCCGGCTGCCCAGCATCCCGGTGGGCCCGGTGGAGAGACCTTGGTCCCATCTCTACCTGCCTGTTGTGGTTCCTCACAGGACCAGTCTATGAGGACCCCCACTTCGGGTTCCTCCCGCCGCCTCAGGGAAAGACGGCTAACCTCCTCGGATGCAGCCTCTACTCGGCTGCTGTAACGCTCCTGCTGCTGAGCATACTTCCTCTCTTTTGCCAACCGGAATTCTCGGTCCAGCCTTGTGTTTCGCTCAGCCATGACCTGGTTCCAGATCACCCGGCGTGTCTCCATGGGTATATCATCCCCATACTCGGCCACTCGCTGCCTCACCTCGGCCAGCCAATCATCTCCAGAGCCAGAACCTTCCATACTTGTCTGCTCCCAGGGGCGTTGCACGACTGCTAGCGTTGCCCTCAATTTGTAAATCCAAACAGTGTCTCTGAGCTGCTTTACCTCACACTAGGACGCCATCCCACCGCTGCCACCAATGTAACGGATCGCCTGGCACCCCGACTTGGTACCTCCGTTAATGGATGCTCCTAGTGCTTCCTGAGGACTCCAAGCACTCTGGCAGACACCATAATCACCGAATCCGAGAAACCTTTAAATTCTCCCAAGCGTATGAATGCTGTAGACCATTGAATAGGAACCATACGAATAGGCTTGTACTCCTAGCAGTCAACTGGAACAGCATACAATAAATCCTTCCCCCAATAATGAGACGACACATCACTTTGAGGGTAAAACAGGAACTCTGGACTGGCTCATCCAGCCTGGCTTTTATTTCCAACTCACACATACAGGCCACACCCAGGGGGAGGCATAAAAGAACCAATGACATAGATGTTACCTCCCACACATCCCCTCCCCTTAGTGTGACACATAATCCCATTATGCATACAGTGTAAAATATACTTTTACACAACTTTCATAACTTTAAAACCATACATCACATTCACATAAAAATACATATCCACAATCAATCCATTCAGGGGAACAACATATTAAAAAATGGCATGAATCCGACCAGGGGTTCAAAAGATACTAAAATTATCTTTTGTTCCTTTCTGGCTGGCAGAAAAACATCCCCACAATGCACCCTGGTTTCCTCCCTTCTGCCCTGGAGTTAATTGGAGAAGTAATCCAATTACCCAGGACTAAAGACAGACTCCATTAACCACATGGTTGCAAAACAACATAAAACACTTTAAAATACATAAAGTCACATTTACACATAGCACACAGACATTTCACCTATCCCCAGATAGCTGGGATCTGTACGCACAAAACTACCGAATAGCGCGCAGATCCTACTCACACAGTACAATTGCCATGGAGCTAAAGTCTTTCCCATAGTCTTTCATTATATGAATAGGCTCCATGGTATGGCTATCTGGGGTATCACATTCCCATAAAGTCTGGTCCATAGTCCAAAGGCAAGAGGCGGGCAATCAGCCCCCTCCAAGGACACGTGGCGAGGTCGGTTTCGCCACAACATGCAAATCAGGCCATGCTAAATCTGCAAAATACTCAGATAGAGTAAGTCAGTTTTAGACCTGTCCCTGTTAGTGTTGTTAATAATCATCTTAATAATTTAAAATTGAAAAACGAGTGTGAACCTGATCAGATCCCAGCAATGTTGCTGAAGCTCAATGCGCCAGCAATTGCTAAACCTGTCCCAACCATAATCAATTAATTCCTGGTGTCTGGATACATACCCAAACTTTGGAAGATTGCATGAGTAGTACCTATCCATAAAAGTGGTGACAATACTTTGGTATATAACTGTCGTCCAAAATCATTGCTCACTTTATTGTCAACATCTTGGATAAATACGTTCACACACAACTAGGATTTTGCCAAGGCCTTTGACACAGTAGACCATGGCATTCTTTTGCAAAAACTTAAAAATTCAGTTATTGGTGATCGGCCACTAGCCTGGTTTGGATCATATGTTTCAGAGCGATCGCAAGATATGACCATTTCTGATAGCGCCTCCCTCTGCCGGTCACGTGTGGTGTTCCCCAAGGCTCCATACTCGGTCCACTCCTATTTCCATTGTTTATAAATGATCTGTCTAACGTCTGCAAAGCCTCAACTGTACACATGTACGCAGACAACACCGTAATCTGCGCTAGTAAATCCAATCTACCTCAGCTTGAGGCAGTGCTTTAAGACCAGTTCACAGAGGCAGAATAGTGCATTGTAGCTAACAAACTCTTCTAAAACACTGACAAAACTGTCACAATGATCTTTGTAACAGTAACTAAATTACATAAATTGCAAAATTCCCAACTATGTATCAGAACAAATACAAATAGCGCATGGACCGCAGTCTGTTCTTTCAAATATCTAGGTATGTAGCTAGACCCCCATCTATCCTTTGGCCTTCTCATTGAAAACATCTCCTCAAAACATTATCCAAAACTAGGTGCCCTCTACAGAAACAAATCCTGCTTAAGCCCTACTGTAAGCAAACAGATTGTGCAACAAATGCTAAAGCCGGTTATTGATTATGGAGATGTAGTGCATGCACCTCCGCCCCAAACCCACCTTCATAAACATAATACATTGTATAACTCGTTTTGACACTTTTTGCTACAATGTAATTACTTGATCCACCATTGTGACATGTTAAAAGAGCTAAACTGGCTGTCGCTGGAATCCAGACGCACACTTCATCTTTCCAGCCTTGTGCATAAGAGCATTTCTGGGAAGCTCCCGCCCTACCTGAACAAAATGCTCTCCCGGGCTGTTCCCACCTCCTATAACCTCCAATCCAGTACTAGCTTGATATTTAGCATACTGCAATACAAAAATAAAGTGTCTCGATCCTCCTTTTCCCACAGAGCACCGCAATTATGGAATAACCTCAGGGACACAGTCAAATCTTCATTAAATCTAAACTCTTTTAAGAGATCTATGGCAATATACCTTAATACAGTATGCACCTGTCATGGTTGACTATATATTATTACCTGTTATGTGTTACATTTATATATGTGTATATATATATATATATATAAAGTTTGTATATTGTATAATTTATTTATTTTTTGTAATATTATATCGTACCCTATTGTAACAATGCAGTGTTTGTGGACCCAGGACATACTTGAAAACAAGACAAATCTCAATGTGTCCTTCCTGTTAAAATATTTTATTAATAAATAATCTGAATTGGAATGTGCAGTATATGATACCTCTGATAATGTGAGAACTATTTAATGTATTAATGATAGATTTAATATGTTATCACGATGTGGGGGGTTCAGAATAATATGAATGATAAGGCAATAGGGAGGACTCTTCTAGTCTACATAAAGTAGGAGAGGTTTTCAGGGCAATGGCTGTCCATTAAGGACATGCTATAAACTAAATAAAGTTATATTTTAATTTGTAACGATACATTTTTCATAAACATGTTGACGTTTAAAGCTGAACCATGTTTTCAACTCAGAACTTGGACATCTGTGATGGTTTTCAGATTTATCTATCCAAGCCTTGCCCTGTTCAAACTATTAAAAAGATACAAGATGGAGCAGTGATTTATATTGCTCTATTGGCACGTTCTTCTACCAAACCTATCCCACCCTC
This sequence comes from Pelobates fuscus, assembly GCF_036172605.1. Lineage (NCBI taxonomy): Eukaryota > Metazoa > Chordata > Amphibia > Anura > Pelobatidae > Pelobates > Pelobates fuscus. The sequence goes on along the minus strand of NC_086323.1, from coordinate 17,591,516 downwards.
TCCGAACACCTTGTAACACTCACTCTACGTTACCCTCCTTTTATCACTTCCCAGCAGTAATGAATCAAGTCCACAGCGAGCAGCTTCTCCTCGATAAGCTTTTACACCATCGTATTACAGCCACTTCGCTGTGATAAATCACACAAAAGAGCTGCACTCCAGAGGTGCTCAACAGAAAAAGAAAAAAGAATATTATTAATAAGATTTCACTCTTCTACACGGACCTTTGTCCTTGATGTCTTCGCATTGCCTCGAACACTAGACAGATGTTCCATTTTCAATAATTAGAACGAGACAAAGGCTTTGATTGCAGATTAAAGAAATTTTAAAATAATACATTTTATGCTTTTTTTGTTTTTAGTTGTTGCTTGCTTTTTAACCTTTTTATATTATTGTATTTTCTATCTTTTCTTGTTTTTTTTTTTTTAATTGCACTTTCCTGTAATACTTCATATTTTTGCGAGTGGCCTTGAAACTACGCTTTTGTTCGAAAACACCTCGTGGCAGACGAAGAAAAAAAAAATATATATAAAATCATTGTGGTTCTATAGACCTAGGATTCAGCATTTAATTTATATTTTTGCTTTGCTTTATCTTTGAAGATATATAGCGTTTTGTGCTGGGAGGTTAACACCGCCTTGATTGTGCTCCACTAATTGCTGCGTTTGTCTTCGAACATGTCGCTGACATACATTATGTAGCATATCACTTATGAGATGAAAGCGGCAGATTTAGTCGAAGCCATGAAAGTATTGTTGCACTGTATCAATTAATGGATGACATTAATCTTGAGTTTTAAAGCCTTTTCCTCGAATATACAGTTTAAAGAAAATGTATAGCCAAAGAGGAATGGAATTCTTCTCTGTTGCTCTAAATCACGGGTAGCCTTGACACTACAAAACCAATGAACCAATGTCCATAACCCTGCTGTAAAATATTGAGGCATAGGCAAGCAACAAGGTGCTAGTGGACTTCAGCACCCATTATCCTTGGCCTGTATGTGTATACAGCAGCAATGTACCAAAGGGTTAATTCTCCGCTAAACAACTACTTGTACTAATGGGATAACAGGACTGCTAAAGAAAGATTTAGAAAGAAAGCTTACTTGGACTGTATTTTCCAAACCTGCTATTTTAGCCTTTAATTTACTGTTTGGTTATTAATTTGCCATTTGATGACTGCGCCGCGGCCCTTGTGTGAGAGGTTTATGTTTTTGTTTTTTTAATGGATGGGGAGCAAAGAGCTACTTTAGATGCAAGTCGACTTACCTCTAGGCTGAGCAAGTGTATTAATGGATTAAATCAAGTTTAAGCTGTTTAAGCTCCTTGTGTAGAAAGGTCTAACATTTCTTCCCTTTTTGATAAATAAAACATGCAACATCGCCAATTCAGGGGGAGGAGGGTAAGGTGTCAGTGCAACCGAGTTAATCTTAGCCCTATGTCCCTGCGCTATCCAAGATTAACTTAGCAAGCAGCTGTCAATCATCCACTAGAATAGTCGCAGAGCATGCGCTGGCTGGTACAGGGGTGAATGCAGACAATGGGGGTGGGAGAATATCAGAGCACACTACGGGCCGCTGTTTGTCATGACAGTATGCTTGAGCTACATCCTATGTATTTGGGATCCTTTCAATTCCCTTGATAATAGCGTTAGGTGACTCACACATTATTGAACGTGTAATTCAGGGGAATTACTGTGGGTTTGCATGAGAGAATACGTGAGGAAAAAATCAATTATTTCCTTAGAAAGTCGTTATTCAAAACCCTTTGGAGATTTGAAATAAAAAAAAACATTAAAGTTACTAAAATATTATATGGTCTAAGATCGGGTGAAAGATTGCATAAGAAAAGTGGAACAAAGTAAATTATCTGTGTACCTATTTATGTATCTATCTATGTATGTAGCTATGGATGTATCTATCTGTCTGTAATATTATTTGCTTTTAATTGCAGCACCAGTTTTGGTCTCACCCAGACCTCTCTCATGTTGGCGATTTATTAGTGTAGAGTAAGACACGTTTTGTGTTCATTTAAATATTTATTTGCTGCCATGGAAACACTGTGTATTGTATATAATGTTAATTCTGAGAATGACAGACAGTTCCAATATGTAGCAACCCGTGACAGGATATTAACTCCTAGCAGGTGATTTGGGCAAAGCGGTGCAAAGTTGTAAAACTTAAACAATCGTCATGGTAATCCGCTGGCATATTTCTTTGGTGATTATTCGACATTTATATATATATCTAACACTTTTCTACCATTACACAGCCGGTACTTTTAGAGACGTGACAAGGGAAATTGAGGGGCACTGCAGGAGCATGCATTTCTAAGTAGTTTTGCTTTTGTGGAGACTGCTGCCTTTAGATTATGGACCGTCAGCTAAAGGGTTAATTTTGCTGTGCAGAAGGATTTATTTCTCCCTTTCTGCCCAGCAGTTCGGTAGATTCCATCTACCGAACAAACAGCCGTTTACCAACCTCCCCAGAGCCTTGGGAAGCCGGCCGGCGTTGTTAATGGGCCACTCAGAAGCTGGAGTGTGCCTCCTATTGACCTCCCTGAAGCCGTGGTTAACCGCGGCTTAACAAGCGTGTGCCGGCAATTGACCACCCAGTAGCTGCGGTTAACCGCAGCCTAATTGATTGTGGCTGGGTGGTCGCGGTTACATTCAGCCGCCAGGCGATGGCGGTGTTCTGGAGCTCCCCGGGCAGCCAGCGCTTGTCTGCCTGGCTTTCATGCACCAAACCCGGACACTTTTGCGGGCAGGCACCGCTGAACTTCCAACCCCTGGTTCTATTCGTATGGATTGGGCGAATGCATGGAAATTCGGTAGTTTGTTTTATGTGTATGCTTTAACCCAGATAGCAATGCCATGGAGCCTGTTCGTGTAATTAAAGACTTTGGCTCCATGGCAATTAAACTGTATTCGTGTGGTCTGAGTGCCATTCACCTAGTAATGTGCACTCAGACCTGAGCTATATGGGGATATGTTAAATGTGTGTATCTTCTGTGCCATTCATCCCACTGTATATTTTAAAGTAAAATACTGATTTTGTATCACCACGTGCATAATGGAGTCTTGCCTTTGTCCAGGGAGATAATTGAATTACTTCTCTAATTATCTCCAGGACAGAGAGGAGGAAGCCAGGATGCATTGTGGGAAAGTATTGCGGCTGTGTGTACTAAAGTGATGCATGTCTGTCTGCTGTTTCAGTCTCCCATTTGGTCCCTTAGGGGAGTGTCCACCAGGTGGGAGACCTGCATAAATACTGGGCAGGTAGCCCTCAGTAAATGAGTTCCTGCTTGACCCTCAAATTGAAGTGTTGTCTCATTCTTGGGGGGAATTTGACTGTATGCCGATTGCCAGGAGTGTAAGCTGTTCGTATTGCTTTTCCTGTTCGGCTGCTTCCAGGGTTCGTGTGTCTCTTGTTCGGGAGTTGGTGAATTCGTACAGTTTGGAGTTCTGGGGAGATTGGTGATTGCAGTAGCTGCTGGTCTATGGAAAAGGGGATTATCGCCTAAACTGGGTTTTATCCTCTTGTGTGAAACGGTCCGCAACAAACAGCTCACACAAAAAAATACAGTTTTACATTTTACAAGGTTACTTAACATCACCCATCTCAGCAAACAAATATTGGGATTCAGTTCCGCCATATTGTGTTAAGCCCACCACTATGTCACCGTACCTCAATATCGGTGGGTCCTTCGGGAGACAGAAATATGCAGAGTCACATAATAACATCTTTCAAACAGTCCGACCGAACAACCTGAAAGACCAGCTCTGTCACCCAGTGTTGGGAGGGCGGACAGAAAGTACCATGCGAGGTTACCTGGAACGAGTGAATTTCAGAACATTAAACCCCAGGAATAACATCCTAATGCAATAAGCATCACGCACGCTCATGTAGAGACTCCACCCACTTCTCACTTAAACGATTTATCGATCGCCTCCTAAACTCACTAAACTTAATAAAGTGCAAAAAAAGATAATCACTCCCCACTCTTCCTTTCGGTAGCATGTTTTCTAAAATAAATTAGTATATAAAAACATAGATATATAAATAAATAATGTATAGCCTTGGTTAATAGTGGTTTTATTGCAGCCCTGCAATAAGCATTTTCCATAGCGGTTACTCTTGCGGGGGTCACCGTGAGCTAATACTTTATATGTTATAAGAATTATTGGTTACAGTTAAGTACCATTACATTAAGAAGATATGAAGCCATTCTCCCAATAAAAATAAAAAAAAATTAAAATTTTAACACGTCGTAGAATCACGCCTGTCAACAGCAACAGAGTATTTCAGCATTGTCTAGATAACACTGCAATCACACCATTGTTGGGCTCCAGCCGTCTTGCCAAGCAGTTTTTAATAGATTTTCCACCAGTCTCCTGAATGTGGCAGAGGTCATTGATTCTTGTTAGTTTTGTGTTCCCGTGGAGCAGATACTAAAACGAAATGCCTGTTATTCACCGCGGGAGATCCTTCTTGCCAATTACAATCTCACCGGTGCACTGAGAGATGGGATTGTCGCTAAGCTTGTGACCCCTTTTCTGTGTTCCTGCGTCCGTCCGAGCCCAACACGATATCACACTGCTCAGCGACCTCTTGGCTCCATCAGCCCAAAAGGTTGAGCCGCCACCTCCGTGTGTCTCGTTAGGCAATGCGAACGGCATCGGGCACACGTACACACGGATTAATGGTGCTACTTGTTATCATTCCTTGAGTGTGAATTTATACCTTACAGGGTTTTAGAGACTAGGATATTTTCAGAGCAGACACAATTGACTAGAATCCTTTGGGGTTTATTCAAGAATCAGTGTATTGAAGTCAATTTAAAACTGGATTGAGATATTTAGACCAAAATAGCAGAAAAATATTCACCGTAGCCATAGGTACAGTTTGCAATCCATATAATACACAGTACACTGTATAACTCCTCTGTTTTCCTCATATTTTCCTTCCTTAATAAACATCTAATGCAGCATGTATAAGAGTAGAACATTTTGTTTTATAATAAATATAAAAATTAAATTGACAAATAGTCAGAACACCTCTCTCCCAACTCAACTACAAAACTCTGCAGTCTTTCTGTTTCTGCACATGTTGGGGCACTTGGCGAGCTGTAGATAGTGTGAATGGCAAAATGTAAATGTTCCACTAGTTGAATCTTGCTGCAGAATTATGTGTACAAGGCCGGGATTCTCGTCTTCCAGTCCAGTCACTGCCCTCTTTTTGTGGTAGATGAGACTGACACACTGGATGCTGGCTCCGCCAGAAGACACAGGATAAAGCATTGGATTTGCCGTTTTTTTTTTCCTATGGGAAAACAATGGATTGGCTGAGATCATTGATAATGGTCTCAACCAAATAGGTGGACCTACACAGAGGAGACCGTCGATCCGAGGGAGAAAAGAGAAGTAAAACTACCCTAACGCTTGCAGTGGGAGACTGGTGACCTAAAAAGTGACTCATTTTTATTAGTAATAATTAGTAATGCTATCGTGTTCCTTTAACTAGAATCTTAAACCAAAGCACACATGTTGGGGTTTGACAGAATGTCAGGTCCTGGATCCAACCCGCTTGGCACCTGGCAGCTCCTCACATCAAGCTCTCATCAGTTTCTGGGCAGCACTGCCCCTTCTTGTCTCATAGAACAAAGGCTGAGGAAATAAGACATTCACCTGATTGGCTCTCACATCACGGTGATGCAGGGCTGAAGGGAAAGCGTTAATTTAACCCAGAGAATATATATATATCTATATGTGCAGTTTGCTTATCTTCCAACAATCCAGGGAGGAGAATCGGGATGGGGTGGGTGGGGTCCTGAAAGGACATTGCACATAGGGCTGGTTTCACCTAGAAAGGGACAGGCTCACCCACTGACAGGTCCCTTGAATGCTGTCTGCCAAGGGTAGGACTGTTGGGAGGTCTGAGTATGTACTATGTATGTATACTATGTATGTGCACTATGTATTTACAGGATGCATGTATACTATGTATGTGCACTATGTATGTGCACTATGTATGTGCACTATGTATGTGCACTATGTATGTGCACTATGTATGTGTACTATGTATGTGTACTATGTATGTGCACGTATATTATGTATGTATACTATGTATTTGCACTGAATCGTCCCTAAAAGTGGGTGCGAATAATAGAGCATGGGCAAAATAAACTCGCTCTGCGGGGTTGTAAAACAGTGACACATATTCTCCCAGACAATGTCTATTATAACCTGGGGGCATCATCACCTGTTACTTTTCAGGTAATGATTATATTTAATCAGAAGAAGTTTCTGTAAGAGGTACATTTTAAATGAAAAGATACTCACTGGATTAACCTGTCACAGAGAGTACTGGAAACAGCTTGAGACACAATGCGACATGATTATTAACCCGCAGAATTCCAGCACAGACTGAAATGCAGGTAACGGCGCAGGAAGGAGTTCTCTAAGGATTTACTAACCAGCGGAATCGACATAACACCATGGCTCAGTGATACTCTTTTCACATCCTAAGATTCTGGGCTAGAATTCCAATTTGTTAAATGTCCACAAGAGACATTTTTCAAATTGTGCTTCTCCAGAGAGGTTCTCCCACATAACGTCATGTATTCTAACCCTCTGTTTAGCTAACTAACGGTGTCAATTATAATAGATTGGGTTCGGAGTTTTGAGGTATGAAAATCAATTTATATTCCGTATTGAAGCATTCTCTCTGTACATACACACACAACATATACCCGTCTTGTAAGTGCACATATATTCAGGGTTATTCTCGAAAGTATGAGTTGATTTTAAAGTGAATCGATTTTTTATTTTATTTCAGGACAGGATAGTTTAAATAAACAGGGCTAAAGTGAAGATTCAAAGTGAACTTTAATTTTAAGGTTAAAATAGTTGAACTTCAGAAGTTATCGAAATCACTTGCTTTTACTTCAGCAACTCTAAAAACCTAAAATTTGAAATTCCCTTTGAAACCACTTGAATTCTCACTTTACTAAATAACTCTGAAAGACATTGGGCTTGGAAACATTTTTCGAATTGGCTGTTTTGAACCGAGATATAAAATTCACTTTGAAAGTGTACAAACATACACTCTTTCTCATGCATATTCTCTTTCCCCGACATCCATACAGACATAAGCACAGTCTTCTACTTATACAAAATGACCAGACGGTACCGGCGATAACTGGCTATGGCCACTATTTAATATTTTCAGATAAGCTGATCAAATGATTCCATATTTTTGGATAAAGCTGTAATATATATATATATATATATATATATATATATATTAAATATGACAATATCGAAACATATCCTTAACCACAAATATAACAATATTTATTAAATATTAAATCATTTCAAAAGTTTATCCTGAATTGGAAAGGAGGTGGGTTCTCTCAAATTATTGGTAGGTCAAACTGGCGTTAATGCAAGTGCTTGCCAATCAAGTACCGAGGGCAGACCATGCAGGGAGCAATGATTTAGACTTGACTTGGAATCTTAATTTTGATGATTTGCGACTAGACTGAACATAATTGTGACTTGACTTTTGACAGCAATGACTTGACTTGGGGTTGAGCATAATAAATTGGAAAATACCTTCTAAAACCATAGGTCAGAGTTGCGATCAATCTAGGCCTAGAGAATGACAAAAAAGTATATTAAAAATACAGTGAGGGAAAAAAGTATTTGATCCCCTGCTGACTTTGAACGTTTGCCCACTGACAAAGAAATGATCCGTCTACAATTTTAATGGTAGGTGTATTTTAACAGTGAGAGGCAGAATAACAAAAAAAAAAAAAAAAAATATAGCAATACATGTCAAAAAAGTTATAAATTGATTTGCTTGTCAATGAGTGAAATAAGTATTTGATTACCCTATCAATCAGCAAGATTTCTGGCTCCAAGGTGTCTTTTATACAGGTAACAAACTGAGATTAGGAGCCCCCTCTTAAAGGGAGTGCTCCTAATTACAGCTCATTACCTGTATAAAAGACACCTGTCCACAGAAGCCATCAATCAATCAGATTCCAAACTCTCCACCATGGCCAAGACCAAAAGCTGTCCAAGGATGTCAGGGCCAGGATTTGTAGACCTACACAAGGCTGGCATGGGCTACAAGACCATCGCTAAACAGCTTGGTGAGAAGGTGACAACAGATGGTGCGATTATTCGCAAATGGAAGAAACACAAAATAAATAAGAGTCTCCCTCGGTCTGGTGCTCCATGCAAGACCTCACCTTGTGGAGTTTCAGTGATCATGAAAATGGTGAGGAATCAGCCCAAAACTACACGGGAGGATCCTGTTAATGATCTCAAGGCAGCTGGGACCATAGTCACCAAGAAAACAATTGATAACACACTACGCCGTTGTCACGTATTCATCCGCTTATAAAAATGTGGTTAATGATATTTACTGTCCACTCAGGAAAAGTTGTGCCGAGCAGCAACCTAATCCACAGAAGGGTTAATGCTGAGCAGCAATTATGCAAATGAAACCTGATAACTGACTTTGGGGTTAAAGGCCGGTTACAGCCTATCAGATCCAGAGGAGGGGTATTTAGGCCCAGTTCTCATCCTGCTCAGTGCCCTGTCGTGGTTTCCCTTGTGGTTGTCAGAGAGCGCTTTCCAGTTTATCGATTTCTACCAGGTTTTTGACTTTTGCTTTTGTTTATTGACTTCTCTATATTCTGGTATCCTGACTCCTGGCTTTCCTCATCGCTGCGTCCCTTTCTGTGTTCCCTGACCTCGGCTAGTATTTTTGACTATTCTATGTACGTTAAATCCGGCCATTCTAAGGACCGGTAATTCGTTACTTATTTGTAGTGATGTACCGAACTGTCCGCCGGCGAACAGTTCCCGGCAAACTTAGCGTGTTCGCGTTCGCTGCGGCGGGCGGACACATGCGCAGTTCGATCTGCCCCCTATTCGTCATCATTGGGCAAACTTTGACCCTGTGCCTCTCGGTCAGCAGACACATTCCAGCCAATCAGCAGCACTCCCTCCCTTCCACACCCTCCAACCTCCCTCCCAGCATCCATTTTCGATTCATTCTGAAGCTGCATGCTTAGTGAGAGGAGGGAAAGTTTAGCTGCTGCTGATTAGATAGGGAAATTGATAGCTAGGCTAGGGTATTCAGTGTCCACTACAATCCTGAAGGACTCATCTGATCTCTGCTGTAAGGACAGCACCCCAAAAAGCCCTTTTTAGGGCTATAACATCAGGCTGCTTTTTTTTTTTTTTTTCCTGTGTAATGTAATTGCAGGTGCCTGTCTGCCAGCTTCTGTGTGAGGTTCACATTGGATACTGTGCCTACTTGCCCAGTGCCACCACTCATATCTGTTTTAACAATAGGTTAAGCTTTAGATTTAAAATAAATAATTTGTTTTCACTGTAATAGAAGAGCAGTTGCCTGCCTGCCAGCTTCTGTGTCAGGTTGGATGCCTTGCCCATTTGCACAGTCAGTGCCACCACTCATATCTGTTTTAACAATAGCTTAAGCTTTAGATTTTAAAGAAATAATTTTTTCTGCTCTGTGTCAGTGTGTATCAGGGGCTTTGAGGACAGGTGTCAATGTTAGGTGATTTCTGCCCATTATGGATTAAAAGCAGACTCTGCATCAACTGTGTAATTTTCCATGGGAGTTTTGCCATGGATCCCCCTCCGGCATGCCACAGTCCAGGTGTTAGTCCCCTTGAAACAACTTTTCCATCACTTTTGTGGCCAGAAAGAGTCCCTGTTGGTTTTAAAATTTGCCTGCCCATTGAAGTCAAAAATTTTGGGTTCGCGACAACACTACTTATTTGTCATCCGTGCTATACAGTTCTACGTGCTGGATCAAACAGTAATCCTGACAGCCGTGAAGGACTGAAATTCTGCAGCGCCCGCAAGGTCCCCCTGTTTAAGAAAGCACATGTACAGGCCCATCTGAAGTTTGCCAATGAACATATGAATGATTTAGAGGAGAACTGGGAAAAAGTGTTGTGGTCAGATGAGACCAAAATTTAACTCTTTGGCATCAACTCAACTCGCCGTGTTTTGAGGAGGAGGAATGCTGCCTATGACCCCAAGAATACCATAGAAACATGGAAACATAGAATGTGACGGCAGATAAGAACCATTCGGCCCATCTAGTCTGCCCAATTTTCTAAATACTTTCATTAGTCCCTGGCCTTATCTTATAGTTAGAATAGCCTTATGCCTATCCCACGCATGCTTAAACTCCTTTACTGTGTTAACCTCTACCACTTCAGCTGGAAGGCTATTCCATGCATCCACTACCCTCTCAGTAAAGTAATACTTCCTGATATTATTTTTAAACCTTTGTCCCTCTAATTTAAGACTATGTCCTCTTGTTGTGGTAGTTTTTCTTCTTTTAAATATAGTCTCCTCCTTTACTGTGTTGATTCCCTTTATGTATTTAAATGATTCTATCATATCCCCCCTGTCTCGTCTTTCCTCCAAGCTATACATGTTAAGATCCTTTAACCTTTCCTGGTAAGTTTTATCCTGCAATCCATGAACCAGTCTAGTAGCCCTTCTTTGAACTCTCTCTAAGGTATCAATATCCTTCTGAAGATATGGTCTCCAGTACTGTGTCTCACCAGTGTTCCATCCCCACCGTCAAACATGGAGTTGGAAACATCATGCTTTGGGGGTAACTGTACTGCATCAAAGGGACAATGGACAGGGCCATGTACCATCAAATCTTGGGTGAGAACCTGCCAGGGCATTGAAAATGGGTCGTGGATGGGTATTCCATCATGCAAATGACCCAAAACACACAGCCAAGGCAACAAAGGAATTGCTCAAGAAGAAGCACATTAATGTCCTAGAGTGGCCTAGCCAGTCTCCAGACCTTAATCCCAGAGAAAATCTGTGGAGGGAGCTGAAGGTTCGAGTTGCAAAACGTCAGCCTCAAAACCTTAATGACTTGGAGAGGATCTGCAAAGAGGAGTGGGACAAAATCCCTCCAGAGATGTGTGCAAACCTGGTGGCCAACTACAAGAAACGTCTGGCCTCTGTGATTGCCAACAAGGGTCTAGCCACCAAGTACTAAGTCGTAGGGGTCAAATACTTATTTCATTAATTGACATGAAAATCAATTTATAACTTTTTTGACATGCGTTTTTCTGTTTTTGTTTTTGTTATTCTGTCTCTCACTGTTAAAATACACCTACCATTAAAATTATAGACTGATCATTTCTTTGTCAGTGGGTAAACATTCAAAATCAGCAGGGGATCAAATACTTTTTTCATTCATGTTTTGCATGACTTCAAGGATGATATAGCAAAAGTTATTTGTTGAATACTTGAAACTTAAAGCTTAGTACTTGACTTGCCTGTCTTGACTCCGGACTTGAATACAAAACCGCAAGACTTACGTTCGAATTGCAAAACAATGACTTGATCCCACTTCTTGCAGGGAGCACTGTCTTAAACTACACTTTTTGGGGACACAAGGAAACAAAGTCGGGACAGCAGGAAAGGATCCAAAAATCAGGTCTGTCGTGTTGAAATCGTAAAAGGTTGGGAGGCATGCGTTTTGGGGTAGTTGATCATATTTTCTAAATCTGACCCACAGACACCATTGACGTGAGAACATTTTATTGCTATATGAGATCATTGAGAAGCCAGATATTCAGAAATCAGGTCAGGAGAATAATTATCTATCGCATAACATTGTATATGACAACAAATTTCCTAAACTGTTTATATTTTGCTGTTTCTAGTTCTGCAATTTCACCAATATAGAGAATTAGCGGTAGAACTGATAACTCTTGGCAATGGCCTTCTCGGGCATATCCCAGATGTCTAGATCACATTTGCATAACATAATTCTTATTAAACAAGAAACCCTCTCATTTGCCTGGGAAATGAGATAATTTGCATAGAAGTTCAGCAGTCTCAATCCGTGACTGTTTTTTATCCCTCAGGAGCCGGACATTGTTTCCAAATGTTGTTACTATATTAATTAACAACATCTAAACCAAGACGTCGCTTCAGAGTAATTTTTAATTGCATTTTCCCCATGCCCTTACATCAGAAAACTGCCAAAATTCAGGCCCCGTCCTCCTGGCAAGAAGCAAGGAGAGATACTGAAAGACTTCTAATTAGTGAGAAAATTATTAGAGAGGAAACTGACGGAACATGAAAGCTATGAGCTAGCATTGTATTCTCTACCACGCTGTGAATGTTAAACTCTCGGTTGATGGTTTTTACAGTGACCCCAGCTCTCTTGGGCATTCCGAGGGTTAAAGATCTTTTTTTCTTCTTCTGAAATTTCAGTGTGCAGAATTAAATCCTTAAAGAGCCTGCCATACATCGTTAATACACACTGATCAAGAGAATTATTTGAAACGATACCGCGCAATCCCCAAACCAAACGCAGAATACTTTAATGCCAAGAAGACGCACCACCTCATGCCTGTGAGTTCTTGGCTACCTAGCCATGGGGCATATTCACTAAACAGTGAAACGTAGCGCATTGAAAAAGTTGCTACATTTCAGTTGAAAAAGGAGGTAATTTGAACAAAATCTTTAACTCGGCTATATAGTCAAAGTTTGGCTATTTTAGTCTCAATTCTGCAGCTTGATTTACAATTCACCGTAATTGACTGTTTAATGAATGCACTACAAAGTCACACTGTTAAATCATTTTCTTGCTACACCTGATCTACAAATGGAAACCAAAAAATGGTTACAGGTCAATGCTTCAGGCATGTCAGTATAGTTAGCAAATACTCCTAATTATAGCGTTCATTAACTGTAACCTGTAAAGTGCTAAGTACACTTTATAGCGACTGTGTCTACTCCACCCCCCTCTTCACCTGTAGTGAGTGTATGCAGCTGTGTAAATGTGCGCATGGTTTAAGATAATGTTAGAAGTGGTTTTGGGTAAAGGGGGAGAGTTTAACGTTATGAGATAACGTCAGAGTTAGTTTACATGGGTTGTTTAGTATTAAGAAGATTAATACCTCGGGCGGGGTTATAGTTGTGTATAAGGATTCTTAACATTACAATTATTAGATTTAAGGTTAGAATGGGGTTACATTCACTATTGAGGTACAATGGTTTGTTATTTTATAGACAGGAGTTAAGGTAAAGAAAATGGTAAAGAAAATGTTGTTGCAGATTTAGGCTTTGGGTGCCTTAATTTGGGAATAAGGAAAGAGCTTGTTTAGTTGGAAGGAGTAAAAATTAGGTTTGGGGAGAAGGGGTATTTAGGGTACAGGTATATGGAGTTTCAGGGTTATTTGCATAGTGTGGCGAAAGTAACCTCGCCACTGGTTCTTGGAGGGGCCTGTTTGCCAGCCTCCTACCCTGTGATAGTCTTTGTTTAAAAACATTGTTTGTGCCTTTCTGGACTTATGAATCAGCACTTTCGAATTCCCAAAGCAATCTGAAGTGGCACTTCAAATTACCAACAACCGCATTAACCAGAGACCACCCTGGAGCTTGTTAATACCTATTAACAACTTGGAACGTTTCTCACTGCAGTGTTCTAATTGTTCATCAGGGTGGCGGCAATTCCTATGAACAACCACGAGGTGGCGGCCATCTTGTTCACATCAATGTAGTCAGCGGTGTTTGGACATGAATCTCATGGAACTGAAATCGGATACAGAAACTCCCGAACACCGCTGGACTTCCATCATCGCCTGTGTTAGTTTCTATCCAACTTAGAAGGGCACTGTTCGGTGAGATCATTCATCTGGATGAAGGGAACAAGCTCCAGGATAAAACTCTGTTCGGTAGTTTGTTCGTACTAGAACTAAACCGACCGCAAGCCCTGATTCTCTGGAACTGTTTTGGGCATGGGAGCATGCCTGCGGTCGGTCAAATACATGACTTCCATAACATTTCTGAACCCCTGAACTGATCTGAGTGATTTTTGGATAAGTTGGTCAACCAGATCAGGGCTATCAGGGGATGTAACTTATGGGGATTTTATGCGTTTTAAGGTATTTTTGGGGTTTGGTAAAAATGTGTGTTTTTTTGTGTTTGGAGATAATTGAGTTTAGTATAGTGCTTGACTCTATTATCTCCTAGGTAAAGGGGAAGGCTTATTGCACTGTATGGGGAGTGTCATACATTGTAACCTTGCTGTTATTGGTTGTTAAGTTTGTGTTCCTGTACCCAACAAGGTCCATATGGGAGTAAACATTGCTTGGGGACTTGCATAAAAGGCAAGTGGAACCATTAAAATTCTGTTTACCCTCAACACAGAGCCTCGTCTTCTGCTTGTAGGTGAAAGCGATATCTGCTATAATCCCTGCTCTTGGGATTTCTCTTTGGAGTGTTATAATCACTAGCTCTATTAAGAGCTGTTCCTGCTATGCTGTCCTATGATATACAGTGTATCACTCAGTGCTGTCCTATGATATACAGTGTGTATCACTCAGTGCTGTCCTATGATATACAGTGTGTATCACTCAGTGCTGCCCTATGATATACAGTGTGTATCACTCAGTGCTGTCCTATGATATACAGTGTGTATCACTCAGTGCTGCCCTATGATATACAGTGTGTGTCACTCAGTGCTGCCCTATGATATACAGTGTGTGTCACTCAGTGCTGTCCTATGATATACAGTGTGTATCACTCAGTGCTGCCCTATGATATACAGTGTGTATCACTCAGTGCTGCCCTATGATATACAGTGTGTATCGCTCAGTGCTGTCCTATGATATACAGTGTGTATCACTCAGTGCTGTCCTATGATATACAGTGTGTGTCACTCAGTACTGTCCTATGATATACAGTGTGTGTCACTCAGTGCTGTCCTATGATATACAGTGTGTATCACTCAGTGCTGTCCTATGATATACAGTGTGTATCACTCAGTGCTGTCCTATGATATACAGTGTGTATCACTCAGTGCTGTCCTATGATATACAGTGTGTATCACTCAGTGCTGTCCTATGATATACAGTGTGTATCGCTCAGTGCTGTCCTATGATATACAGTGTGTATCGCTCAGTGCTGTCCTATGATATACAGTGTGTATCGCTCAGTGCTGTCCTATGATATACAGTGTGTATCACTCAGTGCTGTCCTATGATATACAGTGTGTATCACTCAGTGCTGTCCTATGATATACAGTGTGTATCGCTCAGTGCTGTCCTATGATATACAGTGTGTATCGCTCTGTGCTGTCCTATGATATACAGTGTGTATCGCTCAGTGCTGTCCTCAGTGGCGGATCCAGGGGGGGGGCAACGGGGCAATTGCCCCCCCCGAGATTCTCCCCTGCCGGCTAATGCAGGGCTGACATTGCCCAAGTGCCAGCCCTGCATTGTGCCTGCAGACCGGGGAGGGAGATCAGTGATCTCCCTCCCCGGTCTGCAGGCACATTACTGACAGCCGACCGGCAGGGGAGGGAGAGAGGACCCGGGAGCTGTTACCAGCAGCTCCTCCGGGTCCTCCTCTCGCGAGATTTGGAGCGTTGCCGCGGTTACCACGGCAACGCTCCAAATCTCGCGAGAGTGAACTCTAGCCCTGGAGCGCGGGCTAGAGTTCACTCCTACCACTGGGACCACCAGGGAATCCCCACTGGGACCACCAGGGAAAGAAAGATGTCCCCCCTCCTCCCAGTAAAGGTAAGAAGGGAGGGGGGGGACATTAATTATATATTAATTTTAATTAAATGTTAAAAAAAAACAAACACACACATTAAAAAAAAAAAAAGCCCCCCCCCATCCTTCTTCTACACACACATTGCCCCTGCCCCCCATACACACACACACACACACATACACACACATTGCCCCTGCCCCCCATACACACACACACACATGGCCCCTGCCCCCCATACACACACACACATTGCCCCTGCCCCCATACACACACACATTGCCCCTGCCCCCCCCACACACACACATTACCCCTGCCCCCCTATACACACACACACATTGGCCCTGCCCCCCGTACACACACACATTGCCCCTGCCCCCCATACACACACACATTGCCCCTGCCCCCGATATACACACACATTGCCCCTGCCCCCCATACACACATTGCCCCTGCCCCCATACACACACATTGCCCCTGCCCCCCATACACACACACACACACACACATTGCCCCTGCCCCCCATATACACACACATTGCCCCTGCCCCCATATACACACACATTGGCCCTGCCCCCCATATACACTCACATTGCCCCTGCCCCCGATATACACACACATTGCCCCTGCCCCCCATACACACACATTGCCCCTGCCCCCATACACACACATTGCCCCTGCCCCCCTTACACACACACACACACACACACACACATTGCCCCTGCCCCCCATATACACACACATTGCCCCTGCCCCCCATATACACACACATTGCCCCTGCCCCCCATATACACACACATTGCCCCTGCCCCCCATATACACTCACATTGCCCCTGCCCCCGATATACAAACACATTGCCCCTGCCCCCCATACACACACATTGCCCCTGCCCCCATACACACACATTGCCCCTGCCCCCCATACACACACACACACACACACACATTGCCCCTGCCCCCCATATACACACACATTGCCCCTGCCCCCCATATACACACACATTGCCCCTGCCCCCCATATACACACACATTGCCCCTGCCCCCCATATACACTCACATTGCCCCTGCCCCCCATACACACACACATTGCCCCTGCCCCCCATACACACACATACACACACATTGCCCCTGCCCCCCATACACACACACAGACACATTGCCCCTGCCCCCATACACACACACACACACATTGCCTCTGCCCCCCATACACACACACACACACACATTGCCCCTGCCCCCATACACACACACACACACACACACATTGCCCCTGCCCCCATACACACACACACATTGCCCCTGCCCCCATATACACACACATTGCCCCTGCCCCCCATATACACACACATTGCCCCTGCCCCCATATACACACACATTGCCCCTGCCCCCCCTATACACACATTGCCCCTGCCCCCATACTCACACATTGCCCCTGCCCCCCATAAACACATTGCCCCCACATACACACACTGCCCCCCATAAACACACTGCCCCCACACACATACATTGCCCCACACACACACTGTAACTGTCACACACACATACTGACCCACACACACACTGCACCCCTGACATATACTGCCGCCCTCACGTACACACTGCAACCTTCACACACACACACTGCTAATACACTGTCCCCCTCACACACACACACACACACACACTGCACCCCTCACACATTGCACCACTCACACATACCACTGCTCCTCTGCCCTACTACAGCCCCATTCCCCAGAGGACCTCAGGTAAGTTGTCAAACAGTTCTTAAACAGTTTGACTACTTACTCTGGGAGGGGGTCTTGGCATTATTGGCACTATAACCACTAAACTGAGCTGTAGTGGTTATTGTGTCTGGATTATTTATTTAAATAATCTACAAGTGCCCCTCCCGAGATCAGGCTCTGGATCCGCCACTGGCTGTCCTATGATATACAGTGTGTATCACTCAGTGCTTTCCTATGATATACAGTGTGTATCGCTCAGTGCTGTCCTATGATATACAGTGTGTGTCACTCAGTACTGTCCTATGATATACAGTGTGTATCACTCAGTGCTGTCCTATGATATACAGTGTGTATCACTCAGTGATGTCCTATGATATACAGTGTGTATCGCTCAGTGCTGTCCTATGATATACAGTGTGTATCGCTCAGTGCTGTACTATGATATACAGTGTGTATCGCTCAGTGCTGTCCTATGATATACAGTGCGTATCACTCAGTGCTGTCCTATGATATACAGTGTGTATCACTCAGTGCTGTCCTATGACATACAGTGTATCACTCAGTGCTGTCCCATGATATACAGTGTGTGTCACTCAGTGCTGTCCTATGATATGCAGTGTGTATCACTCTGCGCTGTCCTATGATATACAGTGTGTATCACTCAGTGCTGTCCTATGATATACAGTGTGTATCACTTAGTGCTGTCCTATGATATACAGTGTGTATCACTCAGTGCTGTCCTATGATATACAGTGTGTCACTCAGTGCTATCCTATGATATACAGTGTGTATCACTCAGTGCTGTCCTATGATATACAGTGTGTATCACTCAGTGCGGTCCCATGATATACAGTGTGTATCACTCAGTGCTGTCCTATGATATACAGCGTGTATCACTCAGTGCTGCCCTATGATATACAGTGAGTGTCACTCAGTGCTGGCCTATGATATACAGTGTGTATCACTCAGTGCTGTTCTATGATATACAGTGTATCGCTCAGTGCTGTCCTATGATATACAGTGTGTATCACTTAGTGCTGTCCTATGATATACAGTGTGTATCATTCAGTACTGTCCTATGATATACAGTGTGTATCACTCTGTGCTGTCCTATGATATACAGTGTGTGTCACTCAGTGCTGTCCTATGATATACAGTGTGTGTCACTTAGTGCTGTCCTATGATATACAGTGTGTGTCACTCAGTGCTGTCCTATGATATACAGTGTGTATCATTCAGTACTGTCCTATGATATACAGTGTGTGTCACTCAGTGCTGTCCTATGATATACAGTGTGTATCATTCAGTACTGTCCTATGATATACAGTGTGTGTCACTCAGTGCTGTCCTATGATATACAGTGTGTATCACTCAGTGCTGTCCTATGATATACAGTGTGTGTCACTCAGTGCTGTCCTATGATATACAGTGTGTATCACTCAGTGCTGTCCTATGATATACAGTATCACTCAGTGCTGTCCTATGATATACAGTGTGTATCACTCAGTGCTGTCCTATGATATACAGCGTGTATCACTCAGTGCTGCCCTATGATATACAGTGAGTGTCACTCAGTGCTGTCCTATGATATACAGTGTGTATCACTCAGTACTGTCCTATGATATACAGTGTGTGTCACTCAGTGCTGTCCTATGATATACAGTGTGTGTCACTCAGTGCTGTCCTATGATATACAGTGTATCACTCAGTGCTGTCCTATGATATACAGTGTGTATCACGCAGTGCTGTCCTATGATATGCAGTGTGTGTCACTCAGTGCTGTCCTATGATATACAGTGTGTATCACTCAGTGCTGTCCTATGATATACAGTATCACTCAGTGCTGTCCTATGATATACAGTGTGTATCACTCAGTGCTGTCCTATGATATACAGTGTGTATCACTCAGTGCTGTCCTATGATATACAATGTGTATCATTCAGTGCTGTCCTATGATATACAGTGTGTGTCACTCAGTGCTGTCCTATGATATACAGTGTGTATCATTCAGTGCTGTCCTATGATATACAGCGTGTATCACTCAGTGCTGCCCTATGATATACAGTGTGTGTCACTCAGTGCTGTCCTATGATATACAGTGTGTATCACTCAGTGCTGTCCTATGATATACAGTGTGTATCATTCAGTGCTGTCCTATGATATACAGTGTGTGTCACTCAGTGCTGTCCTATGATATTCAGTGTGTATCACTTAGTGCTATCCTATATGATATACAGTGTGTGTCACTCAGTGCTGTCCTATGATATACAGTGTGTATCACTCAGTGCTGTCCTATGATATACAGTGTGTATCACTTAGTGCTGTCCTATGATATACAGTGTGTATCATTCAGTACTGTCCTATGATATACAGTGTGTATCACTCAGTGCTGTCCTATGATATACAGTGTGTGTCACTCAGTGCTGTCCTATGATATACAGTGTGTATCACTCAGTGCTGTCCTATGATATACAGTGTGTATCACTCAGTGCTGTCCTATGATATACAGTGTATCACTCAGTGCTGTCCTATGATATACAGTGTGTATCACTCAGTGCTGTCCTATGATATGCAGTGTGTGTCACTCAGTGCTGTCCTATGATATACAGTGTGTATCATTCAAAGCTGTCCTATGATATACAGCGTGTATCACTCAGTGCTGTCCTATGATATACAGTGTGTATCACTCAGTGCTGTCCTATGATATACAGTGTGTATCATTCAGTGCTGTCCTATGATATACAGTGTGTGTCACTCAGTGCTGTCCTATGATATACAGTGTGTATCACTTAGTGCTATCCTATGATATACAGTGTGTGTCACTCAGTGCTGTCCTATGATATACAGTGTATCACTCAGTGCTGTCCTATGATATACAGTGTGTATCACTCAGTGCTGTCCTATGATATGCAGTGTGTGTCACTCAGTGCTGTCCTATGATATACAGTGTGTATCACTCAGTGCTGTCCTATGATATACAGTATCACTCAGTGCTGTCCTATGATATACAGTATCACTCAGTGCTGTCCTATGATATACAGTGTGTATCACTCAGTGCTGTCCTATGATATACAGTGTGTATCATTCAGTGCTGTCCTATGATATACAGTGTGTGTCACTCAGTGCTGTCCTATGATATACAGTGTGTATCATTCAGTACTGTCCTATGATATACAGTGTGTATCACTCTGCGCTGTCCTATGATATACAGTGTGTGTCACTCAGTGCTGTCCTATGATATATAGTGTGTGTCACTTAGTGCTGTCCTATGATATACAGTGTGTGTCACTCAGTGCTGTCCTATGATATACAGTGTGTATCATTCAGTACTGTCCTATGATATACAGTGTGTGTCACTCAGTGCTGTCCTATGATATACAGTGTGTATCACTCAGTGCTGTCCTATGATATACAGTGTGTATCATTCAGTACTGTCCTATGATATACAGTGTGTGTCACTCAGTGCTGTCCTATGATATACAGTGTGTATCACTCAGTGCTGTCCTATGATATACAGTGTGTGTCACTCAGTGCTGTCCAATGATATACAGTGTGTATCACTCAGTGCTGTCCTATGATATGCAGTGTGTGTCACTCAGTGCTGTCCTATGATATACAGTGTGTATCACTCAGTGCTGTCCTATGATATACAGTGTGTATCATTCAGTGCTGTCCTATGATATACAGTGTGTGTCACTCAGTGCTGTCCTATGATATACAGTGTGTATCATTCAATGCTGTCCTATGATATACAGCGTGTATCACTCAGTGCTGTCCTATGATATACAGTGTGTATCACTCAGTGCTGTCCTATGATATACAGTGTGTATCACTCAGTGCTGTTCTATGATATACAGTGTGTATCGCTCAGTGCTGTCCTATGATATACAGTGTGTATCACTCAGTGCTGCCCTATGATATACAGTGTGTATCGCTCAGTGCTGTCCTATGATATACAGTTGGGCAGACTAGATGGGCCGAATGGTTTTTATCTGCCATCACATTCTATGTTTCTATAGACATATTTACAATGGAAAATATTTTTTGTCCCTGTTATTTTCTTTATTATCAAACCCACATCCTCTCCCAGTTATTGGATCTTTAGTCATAGATCGCTAAATGTGCGTCCATCAGTGAATCTATCAGTCCCACTTCTGTCTCTGTCTGTTTACTTTTCCGGATATCAAAATCTGATTTATGTGCCGTCAGCACCACCATCTACACATACCGGTGTATTTTATCTCTTCTTTTTGTCTTAAGGGAGAACCCGTTGATTGTGTTCTTTGTCTGCTCTGACCCCATTTATCTATCTATGTATTTGTCTCTCTATGTCTCTATCCATCCTCTTTCTTATGCTCTCCATTCTCATTGTGTTTAATTTTATTTCGCTGTCCCCTGACCTTCTTCACCCTATATCTCTTGCCCATCAAGACATTCATCTTTTGTCACCTTAACCGTCTCCCTCCATCCGCTCATTAATAATATGTATCTCTTACAAAACATGTATAATGCTTCCTTTGCCCTGTCTCTCCTGGTCTCATCAATCCATGTCTCTACTTGCTACTTTCATTTAAAACCTCTGAAACGTAGAATGGAATTCAGTGAGCTTTGTGTAGAACCTGCTTCACATTTACCATAGTGAATCAGATCCGTTTTATGCTTCATTAAAATACCTTCCAATATTTCAAATGGACAAACAGGGACACTTTAATTTTAGGGGTGTGCATGGGGGTCTGGCCAAGGGCAGGGCTGTTCTGAGCAGTTTTAGGTGACTTATTAATAATTTATGTAGCTAAAATGTAAAACAAAATCACAAGAACAGCAACAACCAACAACATGCAGCTCACAGGAAAGAGGGACATTAGGATGGAAAAGAGGGACAGAGGGATTTGGGCCCATGGTAGAGACTGTCTCTCATAAATAGAAACAGAGCCGGTCCTAGGAGTGTGCGAGCTGTGCGCCGCACAGGGTGCCATGGCAGCAGGGGGTACTATGCAGCCGACCAGTGGCGTACACATGACCCATGGGGCCCCGGTGCGAAAATTGATCCGTGGGCCCCCCCCCCTCGCGCTTACTCTGCGCGGGCCGGGGCAGCAACACATGGCGGCGGGCACCTGGTCGTAGGGGTTGCAGGGCTGCGACCGCGGTATGCACACACACTTAAAGGACCACTACAGACACCCAGATCACATCAGCTCAATGAAGTGGTCTGGGTGTCAGGTCCCTCAAGTTTTAACCCTGCAGCTGAAAGCATAGCAGTTTCAGAGAAACTGTTATGTTTCACTGAGGGTTAATCCAGCCTCTAGTGGCTGTCTCACTGACAGCCACTAGAGGCGCTTCCGCCATTTTAAGACACTGAACGTCCATAGGAAAGCATTGAGTAATGCTTTCCTATGGGCGGTTTGAATGCGTGCGCGGCTCTTGCCGTGCATGCGCATTCGGAGCTGAGAGGCCGAGGGATCCCCAGCGCCATGGGAGTCCGGCGCTGGAGAAAAGTAAGTGCTGAAGACACACACACACACACACTCTCACGAACAAATGCATACACACTAGCTAACAGACACACACATTTAATGACAGAGACACACTCAGCGGCAGACATACATACACACACTTACAAAACATACACCCTCACTGACAAACACACACTCACTAACAGACATCAAACAGACTCACTAACACACACACACACAAACACACTCAGTAACAGACACACACAGTAACACACTCACTGACACTCACTAGCAGACACACACACTCTAACACAAACACCAACACTCACACTAACACACACACACTAACACACACACACACACACTAACACACACACACACACACTAACACTCACACTAACACTGCGACCCTGGTATGTACGCCACTGTACCGAGCCATAATAATACCACGAGCTGTAATAATAATCCAAACTGTAATAATATACCGAGCCATAATAATACTCTGAGCTGTAATAATAATCTGAACAGTAATAATATACTGATCCATAATAATACTATGAGATGTAATAATAATCCAAACCCTAATAATATACTGTGCCATAATAATACTACGAGCTCTAATAATAATCCAAACTGTAATAATATACCGAGCCATAATACACTAACACTCACACACACACTCACTCACACACACACACACACACACACTCACACACACACACTCACTCACACGTTTTTTTTTTTAAAATTTAATCCCCCCAGCCTCCCTACCTTTTGAAGTGCTGAGGGGATTCCCTGGGGTCCAGTGGTGCTGCTAGGCTCCTAGGCGGCCGGTCAGGGAGCTCCCTCGCGCGCCGCGTAGGGATGCCGGCGCCGGAAGATGACGTCATCTTCCGGCTCTGGTATCAGTGCGGTGCGCGAGGGAGCTGAATAGGAAGCACTCATGGGAGAGTGCTCCCTCGCGCACCGGCCAGCCTGACTGCCCGCCGGGTGTAAGCAGGGCCAGCCTCGGGGGGCCCTGAGGTGGCCGGCTCCTGGGCCCCCCAGGAGAAGAGGCTGGCCCAGTGGGTACATACAGGGTCGCAGGGGCGGCCGGGCCCCCTGGTGGGCCAGGCCCGGTCGCCAGGGCCGGATTAAGAGCCCAGTGGGCCTGGTGCTGATAATTATGATGGGCCTAATTACAAAATCTTATTGACCAAAAACACTAAAACAGTCCTACCTCCTAAGCGTCATGTATCTGATGGAGATGATGCTGTAGTGAAACTCATAGGATGCAACTATGAGAAAACACATTCCCTTTGCTAATCTCATGCTTTCATCTTTCAAGTAAACCCATACCCCCTAACAGCAGTGTCCAGTAAAGCAGGAAGTCTATGGATGCGGTAAAGGGTGGGCTACTGACACAAATCACATAACCAGAACGTCCGAAAGGGCGAACATACACAAAAAGGGGGAATGGCTGTGTCCCTATGTCTCCCAGTCCCTTAGTGTTTGTGTCCTCATGTCTCCCAGTGTCCCCATGTCACTAGGGGACATTGAGAGACATTGGGACACTGGGAGACATGGGGACACAGATACTAGGGAACACTGGGAGACCTGGGAAATCTGAGACTCTTGGGGACAGTGGGTGACAGACACGAGGGGACACAGGGAGACATGGGGCACTGAGATACTGTGATATATAGGGGACACTGGAGACTTGATAAAAACCTGGGTACAGGTCAAAATGTTGCGGTGTCCAATAAACCTGCTTAAAGCTATCACAGTGAGTGCCTGAGATTTTTTCTTTTATACTAGGGGACACTGAGACACTACGGGCACAGAGACACTATGGGCACTGAGAGACACGGGGCACTGAGACACTGATACATAGGGGACATTGGAGACTTGATAAAGACCTGGGTACAGGTCGAAACGTTGCGGTGTCCAATAAACCTGCCTAAATCTATCACAGTGAGTGCCTGAGATTTTTTCTTTTATACTAGGGGACACTGAGACACTAGGAGACATGGGGACACAGAGACATTGGGAGACTAGGGGACTTTGGGAGTCTAGGGAACACTGAGACACTAGGGACACTGGCACACTACAGACACTGAGAGACACCAGGGACACATGGCGATACTGAGATACTAGGGACACTGGCTGGGAGACATGGGGACACTGCTATGTCTCAAAGTCGCCCAGTGTCCCCATGTCTCCCTGTGTCTCCATGCCTCTGTGTCCCCATGTCGCCCATTGTCCCCTAGTGTTTGTATCCCCATGTCTCCCAGTGTCCCTTAGAGTCTGTGTCCTCATGTCTCCTAGTGTCCTGATGTCACTAGGACACTAGGGGACACTTAGAGACATGGGGACACTGGGAGACATGGGGACACTGAGACTCTAGGGACAGTGGCTGGGAGACATGGGGACACAGACTAGGGGCCACTGGGAGACATGGGGTCACTGTGTCCCTAGTGTCTCAGGGTCATGGGCGTCCGAATGGGGGGGTAAAGGGGGGTACTTGGCCCCCCCGGATTTTTCAGCTTGTGCTGCTATTTTTCGTTTTAGTGTGAGAATACAGTGCAATACCAGCGCTGGCCAGTAGGTGGCACTGTGAATGGAGATAGGCAGGAAGCTACAGCTTATCCCTGCCTCTCTCTCATGACTGAAACCGCAGGGGAGCCGCACAGAGGCAGCCTACAGAGCAGGTAAGTGAGGGATGGGGGGTGGGGGAGACCACATAGAGGAAGGTAAAGTAGAAGGAGCAGAAAGGTTCTGCAAGGGGCAGGAGGGGTCAGCAAGGAATAGAAAGGGGCAGCAAAAAGCAGGAAGGGGTCGAAAGGTTTTCAAGGAGCAGGAGGGTAAAGTAGAAGGAGCAGCAAGGAGCAGGAGGGGTCAGCAAGGAGTAGAAAGGGTCTGCAAGAGGCAGGAGGGGTCAGCAAGGAATAGGAAGGGGCAGCAGGAAGGGGTAGGGACGGTCTGCAAGGAGTAGGAAGGGTCTGCAAGGAGCAAGAGGGGTCAGCAAGGAGTAGGAAGAGGCAGCAAGGAGCAGGAAGAGGCAGCAAGGAGCAGGAAGGGGCAGCAAGGAGCAGGAAGGGGCAGCAAGGAGCAGGAAGGGGCAGCAAGGAGCAGGAAGGGACAGCAAGGAGCAGGAAGGGACAGCAAGGAGCAGGAAGGGGCAGCAAGGAGCAGGAAGGGGCAGCAAGGAGTAGGAAGGGGCAGCAAGGAGTAGGAAGAGGCAGCAAGGAGTAGGAAGAGGGAGCAGGAAGGGTCTGCAAGGAGCAGGAAGGGTCTGCAAGGAGCAGGAAGGGGCAGCATGGAGTAGGAAGGGGCAGCATGGAGTAGGAAGAGGCAGCAAGGAGCAGGAGGGGTCAGCAAGGAGTAGAAAGGGTCTGCAAGGGGCAGGAGGGGTCAGCAAGGAGTAGTAAAGGTCTGCTAGGAGTAGGAAGGGGCAGCAAGTAGAAAGAAGGGGCAGAAAGGAGTAGGAAGGGTCTGCAAAAAGCAGGATGGGTCTGCAAGGAGCAGGAAGGGGCAGCAAGGGGCAGGAAGAATCAGAAGGAACAGAAAGGATCAGCAAGGGGCTGCAAGAAGCAGGAAGGGCAGTAAGAAGCAGGAAGGGTCTGCAAGAAGCAGGAAGGGCCATCAAGGAGCAGAAAGGGATCAGAAAGAGAGCAGAAGGGCGCAAAATAAGCAGAAAGTAGCAGAAAGGTGAAGGAGCCTCAGAAGGCAAAGAAGACTGTGTCAAATGAAGGAGAAGAAAATGAGATTGGAGCACTTCATCCTGGACACCACATCATAAGGCGTTGGTACCTGGGCCTGGCAGGGAAACTTTGGACCTTCTCATCTCCCCAGGTAAAAACAAACAATATCAGTGTTAATGTGTTCACTTTTATTTACTGAGTGTCAGGAAACACAGAGGGCCGCTGGGTAGGGGTGCCGCCGATTGGCTAGATGGGTCAGCTAGCACTCTAAGCCAATCAGTAGCTCCCCATTCATAAAAACTTAAAACATTTTTATGAATCGGGAACTAGCGATTGGCTTAGAGTGTCAGCTGACCACTCTAGCCAATCAGCGGCACCCATGCCCAATGTCAATCTGCACTTCCTGACACTCTGTTTCAGAAGTCGAATACCACTGAGCGACCTGGAGATCTGGAGCTGAAGGAAGCCTTTGGGGGTAAACCATTTGAGAGCGGTTTCACCCCTTCAAAGAAAGAGCACCCAGGGGCCTCCTTGCATCACAGCATTTTCATTTAGATTAAGTTGTTATGGTGACCAGAATGTTCCTGTAATTTGATGAAAGGAACACTATAGTGTAAGGAATACAAACATATATTCCTGACACCATAGTTGTGAAAACGCTATTCATCCTTGCTTTATGTGAAAATGACTATGCTCCTTCCCTTTCATGACACTGTCAAAAAGGGGCCAAGCATGGATGTCATTACAATTATGTCCCCCCTCCCCCCCGGAAAAATTCCTGCGGACGTCCATGCTCAGGGTCCCCGTGTTCCCCAGTGTCCCAATGTCTCAGCGTCCCCATGTCTCGGAGCTGCTGTCTGGACTCTCTGTGCAGAACTGCTCCCCACGGATCAGTGAGTAGAGAGAGGCAGGGAGGGAGATGCCGTAACTTCTTATCACTGCCTCTCTCCACACAAACAGCGACCCCTACTGGCCGGCGCTGGTATTGCAGAATAATCTATGTTTATACTGAGACAGACATTTGTATTGCCGGTATTACTGCAATACCGGCACCGGCTAGGCAGCCTCAAATACCTGAGAAATACTTCTGAGAAATACCTGGCAACCCTAAGAAATACATGAGAAATACCTGGCAACCCTAAGAGTAGTGTGTAAAAAAAAAAAAAAAAAAAATTTTTTTTTTTTTAAACCAATGGGCCTATTCCATGGGCCTGGGCCTGGAGCTGCAGCTCCATCAGCCCCTATGTTAATCCGGCCCTGCCGGTCGCAGCCGCGACCCCTGCGACCCTGGTATGTACGCCACTGCAGCCGACACAGTTTACACATGGCCGGATGGGAAGTGTGTGCACCTGCTACCTGGGTGGGGGATTTCATTTTTCTCCTTCAGGAACTATCCCAAAAAACCCTACATGGCAGTGTGGGCGGGGTCTACCATTCGGCAGGGGAAGGACTTACCAAGTGGCAGAGCTAAAATGGCAGGGGGGCAGAGCTAACTGCGCCAGAAGCTGGTGCTGCACAGATATACAGAAAGGAGTTCCTGCTTACCCACCAACTCCATGAGCTGCAGCTCCTCTCCTCCCTTCCAGCCCATAATGGAAAGAGTTAACTTTCCATTTGTTTGACTGTCTGCCTGTGTGTGTGTATGCGCGCGCGTGACTGTCTGTCTGTGTGACTGTCTGCATGTGTATATGAATGTGTGTGACTGTAACTGTGTGTGACGGTAACAGTGGTGTGAGACTGTAGCTGTGTGTGTGTGACTGTAACTGTGTGTGGGGTGGTCAGCCTGTGAGTGTGTGTGGTGGTCAGCCTGTGAGTGTGACTGTATCTATGTGTGACTGTAACTGTGTGTGACTGTAATGGTTTGTATGACTGTCTACATGTGTGCAACTGTAACTGTTTGTGACTATATGCCTGTATGTGTGTGTGTGTTTGTCTGTCTGCATGTGTGTGTGTGACTGTCTGCCTGTGTGTGTGACTGCCTGCATGTCTGACTGTAACTGTGTGTGACTGCATGTTTGTGTGTGACTGTAAAACTGTCTTCCCATATATGTGACTGTAATTGTGTCAGGGTGGCGGTCCGATGCCCGGGACCCAGACACTGTCCGGGCGGCGGTGCAGGACCGTGACCCAGTATGCCTGATGTTCAGAGTAGGAGTCTGTCAGGATCGGGACAGGGATCCAACACGCAGAGTACAAACAGGTGGTAGGTACGTATACCGGACCTTAGAATGGCCGGACTAACGTAAGGAGTAAGCAAAGAATGGTCTAGAGACAAGCCGAGGTCGGGGGAACGAGAGAGCAGGTAAGCGAGAGACAAGCCGAGTCAAAGGGTAATAGAGATAAGCAGGGTAGAACAAACAAGCCAGGTCAGAACCAAAGGAACAAATAGAAAACAAGAGCACTGAGTGACTAGACAAGCTAGAACCACGACAGGGCAATGAACAAATGCAGAAAGCCCTACTTTATACCCTGGTTCTAGATAGGAATCACGCCCCCGACGAGTCCTGATTCGTGCTCGGGACTTGATTGACAGGTCGGAACGGATTGTCGTCATGACGTCGGCTACTGAGCGCCGCGTCATAAAAGGAAGCGGATCCCTCGCGGCCGGCGTGTAAACGGCCGAGAGAACTGCGAGGAACAAGTGAGTCAGCCCCTCTGAGAGGATGAACGTCTAAGTGTCTCACCTCCTCCGAGGTAGAGACAACAGGTACCCTGACAGTACCCCCCCTCTCAGAAACGCCCACCGGGCGGAAGGAACCGGGGCGAGATGGAAAACGAGAGTGAAAAGCCCTGCGGAGACGAGGAGCATGCACATCCTCCTGAGGTACCCAAGTCCTCTCCTCAGGACCATATCCTTTCCAGTCAACCAGATATTGTAACTTCCCCCGAGAGATTCGAGAATCGATGATGGAGTTGATCTCATACTCCTCCTGACCCTGAACCTGAACAGGGCGAGGAGAGGATACAGCGGAGGAGAACTTGTTACAGACTAGGGGTTTCAACAAGGAAACATGAAAGGAGTTAGGAATGCGTAAGGCAGGTGGAAGAGCCAGGCGATACGCAACTGGGTTAATTCGAGTCAGAACCCTGTAAGGACCAATGTAACGAGGGGCGAATTTCATAGAAGGAACCTTCAAGCGAATGTTTCTGGTACTCAACCATACCCTATCACCTGGTACAAAAACTGGAGCCGCCCTTCTGCGCTTATCAGCGTATTTCTTGAACAACATGGAATTATGCAGGAGAATTTGTCGAGTTTGATCCCACAACTTCCTCAGATTGGCAACATGAACATCAACCGACGGTACCCCTTGGGAAGGAGAAACCGATGGAAGAACGGAAGGATGGAAGCCATAATTCATGAAAAAGGGGCTAGAACGAGTAGAATCACAAACGAGATTGTTGTGTGCAAACTCCGCCCAAGGAATCAAACCGACCCAATCGTCCTGGTGTTCGGAAACAAAACAACGCAAATATTGTTCAATCTTTTGGTTGGTGCGTTCAGCAGCTCCGTTAGACTGGGGATGATAGGCAGAAGAGAAATTCAATTTGATGCCCAGTTGAGAACAGAAGGATTTCCAAAAACGGGAAACAAATTGGGAACCTCTATCAGAAACAATTTCGGAAGGTATCCCATGTAAACGAAAAATCTCTCTCGCGAATATCTCAGCCAATTCGGGAGAAGATGGAAGTTTAGGTAAGGGCACGAAATGAGCCATCTTAGTAAACCTGTCAACCACCGTGAGAATAACAGTCTGTTTTTTAGAAACAGGCAAATCGACAATGAAGTCCATAGCCAAACAGGTCCACGGTTTCTCTGGAATTTCCAAAGGATGCAAAAACCCACATGGAAGCGTATGAGGTTGTTTAGTTTTCATACAGACCTCACATGCTTCGACGAAATCCCTAATATCTTTACGTAATGAAGGCCACCAGAAATCTTTAGAAATTAAGGAACACGTCTTGCGAATGCCAGGATGCCCAGCCACCTTACTGTTGTGAAAGCACTGTAACAGTTCCAGTTGGAGTTCAGGAGGAACAAAATACCGTGCCCCAGGACCCTGTTTAGGAGCCAGGTGCTGTAACTTCATGATCTCGGCAAGCAACGGAGAATGAATCCTGAGACTCGTGTTGGCGATAATATTGCACTTGGGAACTATAGAAGACAAAACCGCCTCAGATATAGTAGAAGGTTCATGTTGGCGAGACAAAGCATCGGCTTTAGAGTTCTTAGAACCAGGTCTATAAGTGAGCACATAATTGAAATGAGTGAGGAACAAGGACCAACGAGCTTGCCTGGCGGACAAGCGCTTGGCCTCCCCAATATAGGACAAGTTCTTGTGATCCGTCAAAATAGTAACAGGATGCAAGGTCCCTTCCAATAGATGTCTCCACTCCTTTAAAGCCATGATAACCGCTAGTAGTTCCCTGTCACCAATGTCATATCTGCTTTCAGGCCCAGATAATTTCTTGGAAAAAAAACCACATGGATGTAAGGGTTTATCCACACCTAACTTTTGAGACAAGATAGCACCTATACCTGTCTCTGAGGCGTCTACCTCGAGTAGGAAAGGCAAAGTCGTATCAGGATGGACTAAGATCGGAGCAGAAGCAAAACTGTAACCGTGGGCGGTTCCCTTATTTACCTCTATAATGTCTTAAAGCATAGAACTTAGCAGGGCTAACCATACAGATATCTTAGCCATAATGTTATATAGTTAGTAAGAGATCCTCTATTTAACATATGTAAATAATTGAGAATACAATATAAAATAAGGATTGTCTTGGAAGCAATAGATTTTGTCTTTTAGATATTTATTATATAAAAAATATAAATGTAGACATATCAAATCCATTATAGCAGAGTTTATAAGATGAAATTAAATGCTTGCAAATATCATTAATAGGTTAACATACCCTTCTGAACATCATGTCAGCCTCTCAGTCATTTTAAGATGGAGCAGCGTCTGTCTCCAAGTCTCTCCTCTGTTTCTTAACATTTTAAAAGTACATCTATTTATACCTTAAGTGTCGTCATTTTAGAGTCACCATAGTTCATATATGAAAAAGTAAATCAATTTAGGACCTCCCTTAATTTGGCAAAGATACAAGGCCATAACTAAAGGGTGCATACGTCATGGAAATTTTCCTGACTTAGTTCAAGATGGCATCTTAAAGTCTGAATAGCTTATCTGTTGTTTATACTAAGACGTAAGTGCACAGTCGTGGGAGATTCCCGGATTTGGGGAAGTTCCATTAACTTGGAGTTACCACAGTATATTGTGTACTGAAAGAGTCGTAGTATAGCCTTGAAACTTGTTTATGCGTTATTGTTATTGTAATTCGTCTGGGACAAAATGGCGCAAACATATTATGCACTGAGGTTATTGCTTAAAGAAACATCTATGAAAAACAATATGTTCCATTTCTAACACCTTGTCAGTTTGCAATATCTCTTAAAGACAAAGTTCACAGTTTAAGAAATACAACATTTCATTCTAAAACTTGTAATATTTGCATTTGCCCATAACACCCTCTCCATTAAACTGTGGTCATTGTAGACAATTTCTTCCTTAAATTAGTGAACCAAAGTTCTCCAACAGTCTAGGTTTTTTGTGCTCCCAGCATCTTTGATCATTGTTGTAACAGTAAAATATCCGTAGTGTGATCTTTGCCTGTAAAGGTGGTTGATTAAAATGAGCAAAGCTTTTGTCTAGGAAAGAATTGAAAAGAACACCAAGTTCCAGAGTAAGATATTCTTGGATGGATCCAGATACGAATTGTAATCCAAAGTTAAAAGTAGTAATTGTATTTGTAATCCAAAGTCTTTAAAGGCCTGTAGAAGTTTACATTCCTTAGATACATTGCTGGAGGTTGTGTTTGTAGAATACCCGGGTATTTGTTGTAGAGTATAGGTTGTAGAGTCCAGCTTTCCAAATATTTGGTTGCAGATATTGAATCGGCATCATCTGTTATCACCGTGGTGATGGCGTTGGTATTTGTCTTTGTCTTTTGTCTTGTTTGCTTTTTGTTTTGTTTTTTTCCGTGAAACATTTTTACACCGTTTTATGATGTGTATATATTGGATAATCTCCGATATTCTTTTACGGAATAAATTAATTGACAGCATTTCCAAGACATTGTCTTAAGTGACATGGTTCCCATTATAGTAAATGTTATGTTGATACAGCAATCGAAGTGGATTCTCAAGAACGCCTCTTTTTGCTGGATTGGAATCTTTGTAACATCTCAGTGATAGACATCTCAATGACATCAGGTGCTGTTGTGCTAAAAATGTTAACAGGTAAAATCTGTGGAAAAATCTTTACATTTGTTATACTTTGTATAATAATGATAGATGAAATAGTAACATAGTTAATCTTTCTAGTGTTTTGTTTTAAAGATAAACACCCTTGTATATGATTTAGAGATATAAGGATAATTCGAAGCAGCAACGTATTTACCGCCTTTGTTCACAATGGTATGTAAAATTACATTCTCTTTAACTGATAAATATACTCTTTTATTCAAAATGTCTCAATATATTTAGAATAGATGCTAATTGGAAATATGACATTATTCATCTTTCTTGGTCCTGTTAGGTAGAAGACAACTTATTCCCTAAGTTATGGTTAGATAATATAATAACTACAGTTATTAGTGGCTTAAAATACCAGAAACACCCAAATATTGAATTTTATTTTTACCAAGATCTGACAGCCATTGTGGAAAGTTACGTTCGTGAGATTGGATGCTTAACAATGTGAATCTTAATTGTTCAAGTATATTTTTCAGTGGCTGTTGGGTGTGGCTTAAGATGATTTGAATGTTTTATTATTTCTAAAAGTGAGTTAAGAAAGCACTCAGATACAATATTGAAGGTATATTTTAGCTCTACCTTTGTATAGGTGGTTTTATGTACCTTTAACCATCACAAACCAAATAACATTTTCTTGGTATTTGAAAAACCGATAAAATATTTGATTACATGTATTTTAATATATATACATAGAGTGGTATGGATGTTGAATTTATATCTTTTACATCTTTTCACCAGTTTGCAATAGGTGTCCTAAATGATCAATTTCCAAAATCATCATGTATATCACCTGGACGCGTTAATCCATAATACTCTTTTACTTTCCATTGCCTTAGCTATGGCAGACTGAATATGTTTATGATTATAAATAAACTTTATGATAGTTGAAGTAAAGTTTCTGCCTGTCTTTCAGTTAAGTTTTAACTGTTGAAGTACTTCACTTATATTAATTATACCACTCTGCAAACTTATACGGATAACGAGTAGTTTCTGATTTAATAAGAACAGTTCACATTTTCTTCTAAAGTTTAAACGTTATTGCAGTTGTTATTGTAATCATATGATCTTTAACTATCATGATTCAATTATTTATCTGGATAATTAGCTGTTATGCTCTTATCCTTTATGTCTAATATATTTGTTTGTAGGCCAGACTGCAGCTGCATATGGCATTTTAGCAATAATCTTCAATTTTATTAATGACACGGAGGCTCCTATTATGCTATCTCTTTCTTACTTTATTCCTCAGCAGCAAAGAAAAAATATACTGAAAGAGAAAAATATGTAGAATATGAAATATATAACCGATACAACCATATCTGCCTAGTAACAGGGCAGCCAATCAGTCTCTAGGAACAGTCCATAAATCTCCATCCTTGTACTTCCACTTCCTCTTTCTTTGCTGCTGTCCTCAGACCAGCTAAGTATTATTTTTTCTCTCCTATATTGTGTGCTTGATTCTATTTATTAGGGTTTTGTACCCTGTGTTTACTACCCAAAATATTATTGTTGATTACATTGCTTGCTGTTTTTCTGTATATTTTCGTTTATTTTGTCTATTTTTATTGAGGTTTTTTGTTACTGTTTGCCTCCCCTGCGTTTTTCCCACCGCTTCCCCTGTCTGTGTTGCCTTTTCACTCACCCAGACAGGGTTCGCGGCTAGCAGGGGAGACTTGCATCGGAGTTTTGTACTCCTTGGTTCCCTTCCCTCTCCCCTCGCGGCTGCGTGTGCGGCCGCGTTTGTTTGCCGACCCGATAGCTATCTCCTCGCACCCGCTGGTGCGAGGGAGTTCCCGGCCGCGTGTGATTCACGCGCTCCCCGGCCATTGGCGGGGGAGGAGCTTAGTGGCAGCGTGGCGCGCTCTGCACACGGCGGCCATCTTCTGCCTCATCGCACGAGGGCTGGGCGGCTTTTTCAACGGGTCGGCTCCCTTACCTCTCCCCTATACTGTTCTGTGCAGGTATTTTTGCTTGTGGGTTAATCAACCCCTATTGTTAACTCTGTGTGTTCCCCCTAATACTGCCCTGATTCAGTTTTGCACCGGTTGCTCGGTGCCTGATTTTTATTATTTAAAGGTGCAGTACATAAATTTATTTTCTGCTCTGCGCATTATGCAGGCTGGAGGTGTGGGTTCTGGTAGCCCCAGTTACCCCATTATGGACCCCTCTCAGACTCCTAATGCAGGGGAATTAGGCCTTACTCCCTCCCAGGAATTCCAGGCCCTTATGGATTCTACTATGCAGAGGGCTCTGGCTTCGGCCATGGGGACCGTGTCCTCGTCCCTCTCCCACACTATCCAACAGGCGTTAACACTGCCTTTGACCCCTGTCATGTTGCCTGCTCCCATGCCTGCAGTTCAGACTCAGGCGGGTCGCAAGGCTCAAACTAAGGCTAAACATGTCTCTCCAGATGTGACGCAGGTGTTACCTGCCCTGACTGACGTGCCTATGGCCGTCCAAGATGGCGCGTTTCCGCGCAAGAGAGCCGCTGGCCGGGCAAAATCGGCCAGAAAATGGAAACGGGCGCGTGCCCGTGATGATGGATCGGATACCGATCAGACTGGAGAGTCGGATTCGGACCCCCTGATTACGCCTCCTATGAGGAAAGGGGCTCCGGCGATGAGGCGGAGTTTGACGCTTCGGCACTTCCTCCGGGTGAGGGGCAGGACATCTGTGATCCTCAGGGTTACCCCCTGTTCGATCCCGATGATCTCCGCCATCCTCGCTCGGCGGAATGGGACCCGCCCGCGCACATTGCCAGTTATCTGGCACTTCGTATGCGTACCCCTCTCTCCAAAGAGGGGCGCAGTAAATTGAGGGCCGAGTGCCCGAGGCCTTCCGTGCCTGATGCGGCGTGCAAGACGCCAGAGGTTGACCCTCAGATCTCCCAATTCCTGGCTAAAACAGGCTGGAAACCCAGGAAGGGGCTAGAGTTTTCATTGCATAACTGTCAGGACAAGATCCTGGACACCCTGGGCCCCGCTGCCAAGCTCTATGAGCTTTTGGAGGCAGCTAAAGCTGGGACAAAGCCCATCGACCTCGATGAGGCGATTGGGTGGGTCCAGAGATTGATTTGCCTCCTTGGCAACGCAAATACGGCCATGTCGGCTGAACGCCGCAAGGCGATTTTGCTCAAGATTGAGCCAAAGTTAGTGAACCTCGCTGTGAAGGAGCCGGGTGCCTCGGCCAAAGGTATGCTCTTTGGGGAGTGCTTTGTCAAGGATTTGGGCTCCTTTGTGCGTACCTTCACCGCTCTTGATAAAGCGCAGTCTAACCTAAAGCGGGTCTTTGGCCCTAAGGTTTTCCATGGGGCCGGGAGGTATAGGAGCCGTCCGCCCGGCTGTGGAGCTCGAGGTCCCTCGCGGACCCACAGAGGTTCCTTCTCCGCCCCCCGAACCTACCAGGAGTATAAGCCAGCGCCCTTCTTCCCCTCACGTGGGAGACCTTGGCAAAGTCGAGGAGGTCGTGGACAACCCTCATACAGACGCCCTTACGGTGAGTACCCAAAATCGTATGTCTTGCAGAGCGAGTGTGGGGGGCAGGTTGGCACTATTTCTAGAAAGGTGGGGTATGATCACCACAGATGTTTGGGTTCTGGAGACGGTCAGGGGTTTCCGTCTGGATCTGTTATCTCCCCCTGTCCAGACTTTTATCCCACAAGAACTGAGACTGCCGGACGATCAGTCCGAGCTAATTACCGCGGAGATCGCGGAGTTGTCTGCCAAACAGGCCATTCAAGAAATCCCTTACAACCACCCAGGCTTTCTGAGCAATTTGTTTCTTGTAGCCAAGAAAGGCGGAGGTGTCCGCCCGGTGATAAACCTCAAACACCTGAATTTTTTCCTCCGTTACCATCACTTCAAGATGGAGGGTGCCCACTGTCTCCGGGACCTGCTACGTCAAGGGGATTGGATGGTCAAGTTGGACCTCAAAGATGCCTACTTGACTATACCCATGGCAAAAGAGCACTGGGACTTATTGCACTTTACGTGGCAAGGTCGTCGATGGCGGTTTACCTGTCTGCCGTTCGGTCTATCTTCGGCTCCATGGTGTTTCACGAAGGTAATGAAGCCTGTGGTGGCTTTCCTCAGGGCCCGAGGGGTCCGCATGATTATTTACCTGGACGACATATTGATTATGTCCTCGTCCCCCGACCAACTTCTCAGACACCTGGGATGGACGGTAAACCTCCTGGAAGGCCTGGGCTTCCTCGTGAATTGGGAAAAATCCATTGTGGAACCAGTACAGAGGATAGAATTCCTGGGCTTCGAGGTCGATTCAGTCACCCAGTTTCTGTTCCTGCCGGAAAGCAAACTTCGGTCGATGAAGAAGGAGATACGGCGTGCACTACGGGCCTCCTCTCTCTCAGTCCGACAACTGGCGAGAGTGATCGGCCTCTTGGCCTCTTCAATTCAAGCGATTTTCCCAGGCCCATTACATTACCGGGCCCTACAACGTTTGAAAGGTTCCCATCTTCGGGCCGGGGGCTCGTACGAGAGCATCTTGACCCTGGACGCCGACTCCAGAGACGAGCTACGATGGTGGTTGGACCACATGGAGGCATGGAACGGCCGGGCCATCTTCGGCTCTGCGCCGGACATGGTGATAGAGTCGGACGCGAGCCTACACGGTTGGGGCGCTCGCTGTGGCAGTATCTCCACCGGTGGAAGATGGTCCGAGGTCGAGTCGACCTTACACATAAATTGCCTGGAGCTTCTGGCAGGTTCGTTCGCCATTCGGAGCCTATCTCCGACTCAAGGGAATTGCTGCGTACTACTGCGCATGGACAATGTGTCCGCAGTCAGGTACATAAACCACCTGGGTGGTACGAAATCGAAACAGCTGGCGAACCTGGCAAGGGACTTCTGGCAGTTTTGCCTCCACAACGCTATATCGGTTACAGCCGAACATATTCCGGGACTGGACAACGAGTGGGCGGATTGGAATTCGCGTTACCTGAAAGATTCAGGAGACTGGCATTTACTATCCTCAACCTTCCAAAGGATGGACCGGCTATGGGGTCCTCTACACCTGGACTTGTTCGCGTCCAGACTGAACTCCCAACTGCCCCAGTACTTCAGTTGGAGACCGGACCCGACAGCCGCTGCGGTGGACGCGTTCTTACAGACGTGGCCGCTAGGGCGCCACTTTGCGTTCCCACCGTTCAATCTGATATCCCGGACACTGACGTACGCGACCAGACAGGATTGCACGCTGGTAATGGTGGTCCCCCTGTGGCAATCTCAACCGTGGTTCCCCCGTCTCCTGGAAATGGCCATAGACTTCCCACGGACGATCGAAATGAGGCCGGATGTGCTTCTAGACCCGGATGGGAACTCGCACGAATTGGTGGATCAGAACTTGCTCCAACTCACGGCTTGGCTGATCTCAGGGGACCCTGGTGTGTCACGGACGTTTCGCAGGCAACTGCTCGACTCTTGGAAAATGCCTGGGCGCCAGGTACCAGGCAGGCCTACAAGTCCGCATGGCGCGTGTGGTCTAGCTGGTGCTTGGGAAGATTGCTGGATCCACTTTCTGCCCCTCTAACTGCTCTGCTCAGTTTCCTGACTGAACGTTTCGATTCGGGTTTGGCCTATCGTACCCTTAATGTTTATAGATCGGCTATTTCGGCCGGACACAGAGGGCTAGATGGATCTCCGATTGGTCAACATCCTGTTGTGTGTCGACTGTTGAAGGGTATCCGTTTCGCTAGGCCTCCAAGCTCTAGATACTCATCATTTTGGGACGTTAACGTTGTCCTTGGTTTCTTGGACTCCTGGCCCTGTAATGAGGACCTGACTCTCAAACAGTTGTCATGGAAACTGGTCATGCTTCTGTGCTTACTTTCATGCAAAAGAGTATCGGACGTCAGGGCTCTGGATTGGAACGCGATTTCGTTCACTCCGGAAGGTGTGTCGTTTAATATCTCAAGGAGGACTAAGTCGGCTTCCAAGTCGGTGGACTACCCTAGGTGCTCCGTCAGACCGACTTTATGTCCTGTGGCTTGTCTCCAGGTCTATTTGGCTCATACTCGACAGTTGAGGTCAACGGACTTGCCTCCACTATTTATTTCCTTTAAGGCACCGTTTCTACCTGTCTCCTCGACTACGTTAGCCCGCTGGGTTAAGGGTCTGCTTTCCGCTGCAGGAATTGATACTTCGATTTTTACGGCACATTCGGTTAGGGGTGCCATGGCATCGAAGGCTTCTACGATGGGATGTCGTCTGGACGATATCTTGAGAGCGGCGGACTGGTCTAAAGAATCGACGTTCCGTAATTTCTATTTCCGCCCGATTGAACATGTTTCTTCATTGGTGGTGGCTCAGCTTTAAACTAGCATAATAGGAGCCTCCGTGTCATTAATAAAATTCCCAGATTTTACTAATAACATGACGTAAAGTCATGATTTTATTAATGACACGGAGGCGAGTATTATTCCCACCCACCCGCCCATGGATCTGGGGTAAGTTTATGTTTATGGTTCAATCGGGGTGATTTTTCACTCATGGTAAGTGCACTTGGTTTACTTGTTTTGAATGCATATTCTTGTCGGGTGTGACATATATCTTTATTAATCTAACTAGGATTCTCGTGATGTACAGGTATTATGTATACGATATGTTACACTCAGGTCCTAAGTTTGGAGTTTACCACATATTTCTTTGTTTTACAGCTTGATTTCGTTTTGTGGAAATTACCAGTTGGAAAGTTACTCGTTACTAATATGGATGTTTCGGTTTGGGTCTTCGGTTCAGAAGGCAAAGAAGAGGAAGTGGAAGTACAAGGATGGAGATTTATGGACTGTTCCTAGAGACTGATTGGCTGCCCTGTTACTAGGCAGATATGGTTGTATCGGTTATATATTTCATATTCTACATATTTTTCTCTTTCAGTATATTTTTTCTTTGCTGCTGAGGAATAAAGTAAGAAAGAGATAGCATAATACTCGCCTCCGTGTCATTAATAAAATCATGACTTTACGTCATGTTATTAGTAAAATCTGGGAATTGCGTTTCAGATATTCACAAAGTCTATCCACCTTTGTAATTAACACATTATGTGTTTATTTTATACCATTAGTTATAGTATCTGTATTATATTACACATTGTCACTGACACATTTCTGATACAGGGAAAAAAGTAGCATGATTGCTTTAGTAATTATAATTTTTCTGTCCATGCACCACATTCCTGGAAGTCCAGAATATAGCAAGAATCCTTTGTCGTTTGATTCTATGGAGCCATTTAACGTTTTGATTGGTATAGTTATACCAAAAGAGCAAGGAGTACATCGGTAGATCACATCTGCAACAGAACCATGACAGATTCCTTGTTGTATCAATGTCTCTGTGTTTATGTTTACAGGAGTTCTTTGCTTTGCAAGTATGTAAATAATATGTAGAGTTTAAGAAAAGCTGCAAATCGTGCTTTAGTACAAGTGTCCCGTGATGTCAGGTTTCTGACAGATTTTGCTGGCCTTTTATATTCCATTCTCTTGGCAGGGCATCTGCTCTTAGTAGGCCTGTGTTGTTATTATTTATTAATTGCATCAAGGTTTCTTTCGTTAATTGATATGTTTCTGCCGAATTCAAATTCATATGCCACCAAATGTCATAATAAAGTTCATTGTTACAGCATATTGTTCCAGGATGGTTTTTCACTCCAGTAGGAAATCCACATTCCTCTTCTGCTCCTTCCTATTAACCACGTTTTCTGAGTTGTAGGCAACAATCTGTGTCTTGTACTGTGAGGTGCTTTGATAATCAATCAGGTTTTCTCAGTACCATGTTCCATCTTGAGAAACAGCTGGGTGTTGACAATTATCAGCCTTTATTTCTTTTTCCGGTCATCTTCTGTCTGGATAATAGCAATGTCCAGAATTAGCATAGCACTTCTTTTCAGCATAAGAAGGCTGTTTGCGGTAGTCATTCAATGATAAATTATATGGCAAAGTATTTTCTTAATCACCTTCATAGGTGCATCCAAAGTCTTTCACAAGCATCTGTCCCATCTTTTTCTGATTTCAGCATGCTTTGCCATCATCGTTGAGTCCATTATTAGGATTTGAAATAGTCCAATCACATCTCTCTCATGTATAATCGTTTTTTGGAATGATCTCAATAGGTTCCTTGTGAAATACCAGTGTAGGTCACATTAGCAATCATTGCACTGTGAGCTGTGTCTCTCCTTTTGAGATTGATCGTGAGGACTGCCTCCAAGAACTAAGAACTTGTATAATGTGCAGTCCAATTCAGTTCAGGTGCTTCCTGCTTGTTAACATAATCCCAATGCAGTTTTAAAACGACAGCTTGGGTTGATGTTATGATAATGCTGCAGATTGTAAGAAGGAGACACCATAACCAATTTTCTAGCATCCTTTTGCTTCCATCTTTGCATTTCTTTCTTACTGTATAAGATAATTCAGGTTCAGTCTGTTTTCTCCAGTCTTTCTTATAATGATGTTGATGATTCATTTTTCATACATTCCATGTTCACTGGAATCTGTCTGTTCATCCTTCTCCTTCACATTTGCAGGTTCAGATGTCAGATCACGATTCAGTCTGTTACGTGGCTATGATTCTGGTGACTTTTCTGTCGTCCTCTATTTGTTTTATCTTGTCATCTTTAACAGCATTCACTGTGTCAGCAGTCAGTGGTTCTGTGAACGTCCTGTTAGTAAAATATCAAAACTTACTGTTCTCTGTTGGCTCTGATTGTTCTCTGTAGTAAAAGTTCTCGGAGTCACCCTCTCCAGGATAAACTGGCCAACAGTAAGAAAAAGTTGGTGGTGCATGGTGAGATGGGCTGAAAAAAAAAATTCCCTAAATTTCTCTAATAGAACCAATGGTTCTAAGCTCTCCCTGGTGCAGAAATATGTTTGTCAGTGAAAAACATGTAACATTTCATATGGTGTCTCTTTTGGTGACCATTTGTATCATCAGGTATGTTGTGAATGCTCACATGTACCATAGGAATAAATAGATACCACTGTGTGGGACAAGCAACTGGTAACTTGGTTAATAATCATTTAACCTCAGCATTTTCCCAGACCACAACCCCACTACTTTGGGGGTGGTTGGGGCACTGAAATCCCAAAGTAACCCAAATGTGGTTGCCCAGTTTTAGGTTTCCTTTGCAGTAACTGCAGGACCACCATCCAAATGGATGGTCCTGGGATTATCAAATGCATACTAAGGAAGTGAGACTAGAAAACGTGGCATCAGAGGTTGCACTTCGCACAGGATATATCCAAGTAAACCTGGTACATGCATCAACACATACAAAAGCATATTCATAACCATGAGATGTTGATAACTTCCAATGTATAGTAATTCAAAAAGTACGTTAGATATTAATATTTCAATAAACAGTACATCAGTAATGTGGCAATAAGCAAATGCTTATGATTACTAAACACATGAATTACAGTATTTCCCATATTGGGCCACCAATATTCCTTTTCAGGAGTCAGAAGTACATTACCTCTCTCTATAAGAGCTTGTCCTAGCCATGAAAAAGCTTTTGGGCAAGTCTATCTTTCCTCTATAGGAAGAACAAGCAACATATTACCTTCAATGGTTATTATGTAATTAACCCCTCTAAACGATAGGAGTATTTATGCGGATACCAGGTGGATGAGGTCTGGATATCCTTGCAAGCATAAACTCTGCATCATGACTGAGAGATAGGGTATGCTTTTGTGATCCAGTGACCACAGAAAAGCGTTGGTAGACACATTGCATCAAAGTGCCTGTTAACGGCCAACTATATGAGGAGAGGGCCCATGCTTTGTTATAAGCATGTCTATACACGTATTACAATGCCAGGCTTTCAATTTGTTACCACAAAGCAAAATGCAGTTGTGGATATAAACACACGACGTATCGTAAGAAAAACTGTTTGAACACCAGACTGAGATTCGAGATCAGTGAATAGTGGACCAAAATAGATAAATGAAATCTTATCAATTAATATACTTTCTTTAAATTACTTTATCCTCTGTATTAACTATGAAATATTAAAGTTAAAACAATAACATTTAAAAGCCAACTTTTAGTGTGCATAGGAATTACAAGGCCGTTCGTAGTGTGAGATAAAGAACAGCTTTTTAAAAATCCGAATAGTCTGTGAACACAAAATGACCTTGCGCTGAAAATTCACTAGCAGGGGAAAAGAAAAACAACTTTTTTTCTTTAGTAAATTAATTAATTAATTAAACGTAGTTAGAACTTCCCTCAAAGTCCCGATTACTTTGCAAGAAACATGTCGTCCTTAAATACTGGGTAAGTCTATTAAACAGTGAAATAGCATTTTTACCCTGTATGTCATGTTGTCACAGCTATAATGTGCAGTATTACAAACGATTTTATAAGTGTTGTGCCAACTGTTCATTAAAAGCCAGTGGTCTAGCGAGCTATAGAACATTTATTTATTTATTCTTTAAAGCTCTGACCTCAATTGGCAAAGCAATATTGTAATGGTGTCCATTGCAATCTGCTATCTGTACTTGCTGCTCTCAAAAATTCTGAATATGTTCAGAGATTTCTCGGGCAATAATAAATCCCCCACTTCTCATTTATGCTAAACCTGCCTGTTGTAAATGGATTCGGTATATTTCTTGACATAAGTACTTGTACTTAAATCTGTTTAACAAAGCTGTTTATATTGTGGTAAAAATATATATATATTTTATTATTATTATTTATTTTATTTTTTAACATTGCTTATTTTTTTAAAAAGATACCTGCATATTTCATTAAATATCCTTTATATGTCTTTAAAGCATAAAATATCTGCAAATTAAGATTATATACAAAAATGCATGTTCTGGATGTTCCCACAATACCTCTTCTATTATTATATTTTTTATTTTATTTTATTTTATTTTAAGTGTGAAATCTGATTCCTCTTAGGATGAGCACCCCTCCTCAGCCCCCCAGTTTCAGAGGCCCCTTTGGAGGTGACCACAGAAAAGTATAGATTCTATAAAATAGATGTGAGGGGGCTTTGGACAGTAAAGTCACTTTAATTATACTTTTCATATAGCAGATATGTGATATGCAATGTGATTTAATATATCAAAGTATTATCACTTTAATTGACACTGCATTATTCTTTATGCATTATTCTTTATGCATTATTCTTTTTCTTTTTTTCTTAATTGTTAATGTCTGTTTAGAATATTGCAGGCTTTGCAATATCAAATTAATTTTGCATTATATATATTCACAATACTCTTACAAATTATTATTATTATTATTATTATTATTATTATTATTAAAATTGGCCTCTTTCAGCATTAGCACTATCTACCACTGGAATTAGTGTAAGATACACCAATATGTCGTGGAACTGAATCCCCATATATGAGATTTGAAACTGTATTTTTTCTACGCTGTGCCCTAATCTGTATTTATATACATAATTGCGGCAGCATATAGCTTTTAAAGAAGCAATTATTTCACCCTTCATGTGTGGTTGACTGTGGACTTTTTAAATACCTTCTTTTTATTTTAAATATTTTTATAAATCCGTTTCTGGCTCTGAGAGAGCAGGCTGCTGAATGCATGTAAATGCTCTTATTGCCTAGTCTATATACATTTATATATAAACAACATTGATATTTAATCTTATTTTATATTATTTTATGAAAACCTAGTTTATGAAATTCACTGAGATTACATGTGTCTGATCTGATTACAGTCAGTAGTACAATATCATTGTTCTAATTTCCTTACTGCTAGCAATACAGGTACAGTGGGATAGTACCACTGATTTAAGTAAGCTTTACCTTTTAAAATTGGTGGATTTTAATCCTGCCATTGCAATAGACTAAAGACTGTACCTGAGTAAGCAAAGTCATTATGTGCAGGAATTGTGCACTTTAAATAGTAGAATACTTATGCTATTCTAGTGAATTGGGCTGGCTGCTTAACACATCATTTAGTATCTTTTGGTCACATTTCAAGCTGTAAATGTATTTAACATTTTATTTAAATAAGCCTTTAATAATTTCAGCTTAAAAGTTATCATTGTATAGTTACAATTTTATTTTGCCCTGATTTATTTTACATATATATTAT
The DNA here is from genome assembly GCF_036172605.1 of Pelobates fuscus. Classification (NCBI taxonomy): domain Eukaryota; kingdom Metazoa; phylum Chordata; class Amphibia; order Anura; family Pelobatidae; genus Pelobates; species Pelobates fuscus. The sequence continues at coordinate 17,546,663 of NC_086323.1, read as the reverse complement.
TTGTAATAATTTTATGAATATTTATTTTTGCAGAGCATTTAGAGAAGTAAAGGGTGTATAACCACCTGTTGCCCTTTTTCTAGGAGGGTAGTATAATTTCAACTCTGTTAAGGAAAAATATGAGCTAGTTATCATATATTATATCAAAATATATGCTGCACTGTACTGCACTGAATGTATTTAAAAGCCATGTCTTTCTCTTTATGGCTGTATGTAATAATGTTGTTCATAATTTGGAATATAAAACGACGACTTCTCAATTCCTTGGAATGTTTACATGTCTCCTATCTCCGCAACCTTGGCTGGAAATTCCAGACTCCAAAAACAGTTATGCTGTTATAATTCCTGATTTTTAATGAACAGCTAGCGTAACTAACAATATGGAAATTATCGCTGTTTTATAAAACTTTTCTTATATAGTGGACATTAGAATCCAGAATGCAATAATTAAAAATCCTGTCTGTCTGTCGCTTATGTGGCATGAATGTTTTCATTAAGCCATAATGCAATTTTCTTTGCATTCTTGGAATTAGACTTCAAATTTCATCGCTCTGTCTTATCACTTTTCTTTTGACAACATTTTGCATTAATCTTTTTCCTGCGCATGCATACTATACAGCTACAAAGAGAACATATCCCTCAGTCTGCAATCCACTGTCCTGGAACTAATGGGCCATGCTGTGCTGGTGTATTAGGCGTATCAGGGAGTTTACCAAATATGTATATTTGCTCTCTTATGATATTAATATCCACAATTTCAGCATTGTATGCTAATTACAATGTACCTGGCACCTGAACTTAAAGTGCCTTGTACAAGTTCACATTAAAATCATCTCTAATGATGAAGATCTCTCTCTGAGTCTGGGCTACTAATAGCTCAATAGATTCTTGATATTTCAAGACTTGTGCCATGACAAAGTATTGTGTCTTCTCTTACGTATAAGAGGTTACCTAGGTATTTATTATTTTTTATTTAACGCTTCCAAGTACAAGTCCCTTCGTGGTCGCCAATTGTAACCGTGGGCGGTTCCCTTATTTACCTCTATAATGTCTTAAAGCATAGAACTTAGCAGGGCTAACCATACAGATATCTTAGCCATAATGTTATATAGTTAGTAAGAGATCCTCTATTTAACATATGTAAATAATTGAGAATACAATATAAAATAAGGATTGTCTTGGAAGCAATAGATTTTGTCTTTTAGATATTTATTATATAAAAAATATAAATGTAGACATATCAAATCCATTATAGCAGAGTTTATAAGATGAAATTAAATGCTTGCAAATATCATTAATAGGTTAACATACCCTTCTGAACATGTCATCATGTCAGCCTCTCAGTCATTTTAAGATGGAGCAGCGTCTGTCTCCAAGTCTCTCCTCTGTTTCTTAACATTTTAAAAGTACACCTATTTATACCTTAAGTGTCGTCATTTTAGAGTCACCATAGTTCATATATGAAAAAGTAAATCAATTTAGGACCTCCCTTAATTTGGCAAATATACAAGGCCATAACTAAAGGGTGCATACGTCATGGAAATTTTCCTGACTTAGTTCAAGATGGCATCTTAAAGTCTGAATAGCTTATCTGTTGTTTATACTAAGACGTAAGTGCACAGTCGTGGGAGATTCCCGGATTTGGGGAAGTTCCATTAACTTGGGGTTACCACAGTATATTGTGTACTGAAAGAGTCGTAGTATAGCCTTGAAACTTGTTTATGCGTTATTGTTATTGTAATTCGTCTGGGACAAAATGGCGCAAACATATTATGCACTGAGGTTATTGCTTAAAGAAACATCTATGAAAAACAATATGTTCCATTTCTAACACCTTGTCAGTTTGCAATATCTCTTAAAGACAAAGTACACAGTTTAAGAAATACAACATTTCATTCTAAAACTTGTAATATTTGCATTTGCCCATAACAAAACGTTCTTTGAGTGTTTTGAAAGCAACGAGAGCTTCAGTAGACCAAGTCTAAGTGTCAACCCCCTGTCTGGTCATATTGGTAATAGGAGCAATAATAGAAGAGTATCCTTTAATGAAGCGCCTATAGTAATTGGAGAATCCAATAAACCTCTGAATGGCCTTGAGACCCCTAGGTAATGGCCAATCTAAAATAGACTGGAGTTTATCCGGATCCATCTTAAACACGTCCCCAGAAATCACGTAACCAAGAAAGTTTATCTGAGATTGGTCAAAACTACATTTCTCCAATTTGCAGTACAACCCATGTTGTAGAAGTTTGCGCAATACCCTTCTGACTTGTCTGTGGTGAGTCTCAATTTCTCTAGAGTGTATTAGTATATCATCCAAATATACAATAACACAATCATGTTGAAATTCCCTAAGAACTTCATTGATCAGGTCCTGAAATACTGCCGGTGCATTACAGAGCCCAAAAGGCATTACCGTGTACTCATAGTGCCCATAACGGGTATTGAACGCTGTTTTCCACTCGTCTCCCTGCTGAATTCTCACTAAGTTATAGGCCCCTCTGAGATCTAACTTGGTGAAAATCTTGGAGCCTTTTAGACGATCAAAGAGCTCAGTAATCAAAGGAATCGGGTAGGCATTTCTAATAGTTATTTTATTCAAGCCTCAGTAATCAATGCAAGGCCTTAACGTGCCATCCTTCTTATTCACAAAAAAAACCCGGCCCCGGCAGGGGAGGAGGATCTCCTAATGAATCCTTTGTCTAGGTTCTCACGAATATACTCCTCTAAGACTAAGTTCTCCTTAGTGGATAAAGGATATACATTGCCCCTCGGAGGCATAGTACCAGGTAGGAGATTAATTTTACAATCAGAGGGCCTGTGTGGAGGTAAAGTATCAGCATTCTTCTTGTCAAAGACTGCCTTTAAATCCAGGTACAGAGGCGGTATTTGTACGTCTGTAGACTGGGTAGAATTAACCGGTGCGTTAACTACGCAAAGCGGTGAGACTTTCTGTAAGCACCTGTTCTGACAACCCTGACCCCATGAGGTTATCTCCCCTAGTTCCCAATCAATAATAGGGTTATGTTTCTTTAACCATGGATACCCCAGGACTATAGGAACAGAAGGAGACGAAATAAGCATAAGGGATATACCCTCCTCGTGTAAGATACCAACAGTTAAGTTAACAGGTATGGTCTCACGAAAAATAACAGGTTCGGCTAATGGTCTACCATCAATGGCCTCAACGGCCAAGGGAGTGTCCCTTAGCTGGGATGGAATAGAGTGTTTAGTAACAAAAACTTGGTCGATAAAGCTCTCAGCAGCTCCGGAATCTATCAACGCCATAGTTTTTAGTACTCCCTTCTCCCAAGCTAAAGAAACAGGTAGCAGAAGCCTGTGATCTTTATAATTATGTATAGAGGACAAAATAGAAACACCCAAGGCCTGTCCTCTAGAGAAACTTAGGTGCGAGCGTTTCCCGGGCGATTAGGACAATTTAGGCGTAGGTGACCTCTTACTCCACAATACATACACAACCCCTCCCTTCTCCTGTACTGTCTCTCTTCTTCTGAGAGGCGAGTATTGCCTATCTGCATAGGTTCTGGAAAAACTGAGGTTGTGGACTCAGGACTTTGAAATGAGGGAGCTAGTTTAAAGGAAGGTCTACGGGTTCTATCTCGAGTGTTCTGCCTCTCTCTTAAACGTTCATCAATACGAGAGATAAAAGAAATTAAATCCTCCAAATTTTCCGGAAGCTCTCTTGTAGCAACTTCGTCTAGAATTTCATCTGATAATCCGTTTAAAAATACGTCTATATAAGCCTGTTCATTCCACTTAACTTCTGCCGCCAAGGACCTGAACTCTAGTGCATAATCCACAAGTGTTCGGTGTCAGGGTTTCTTTGCTGTTTTAAACAGCAAACCTTTCTGTTTCAGTGATTGAGTTTGCAGCTGCAATTACTATGAGCTGCTTCTGCTTGTTGCCACGGTTACTCACCTGTGAGTAGTAATCAACCCTGCTGCTAATCAGTTCTGCCTATTTAAGCAGCTAAGCCCAGAACCTCCTTGCCCTTGCGTGGTTTCCTGTTTCCCAGAAGTCGCCTTGTTCCTGTGTTTCCTGTTTGATCCTGGTTCCTGACTCCGGCCTTGTTCCTGACTCCGCTGCTCTCCGTGCTCCTGATCCTGGCTTGTCTGACTACCCGCTCTGGTGACTGACCCCTGCTTGATTCCTGGACTTTGCTTTTGTTGATTATTTGTTATTTATTAATAAAGGTGTGTTTGCATCTACTTCTGTCTCTGTCTGGTTCCTGGTCCCTGACATTACGCAAGGGCCATGAATACAGATGGTACAGGCAAGACACCTATACCTAACCTGCTTACCCAGTGGGACCAGCAGAACCACCATTTGGACCAGTATGCCCATCTGGATCCAGTACCCGGCCAGCCTGCGATTGCGGCCGCCTCTGCCTCACTTCCTGTTCTAGCACCGGTTGTAACCTCCAAACCTGTAGCGGCTAGAGAAATGACTGGGTCTGTCCCGCTCCCTCAGCATTTTGGGGGCGACCCAGCACAGTGCAGAGAATTTATAAATCAGGTTAAAGGATACCTTGAAACCCTGCCCCAGGCATTTCCTACAGACAGTGACAAAGTTCACTTCATGATTTCTTTGCTGTCGGAAAAGGCCCTAGCTTGGGCAAAACCTCTCTGGGAGGCGGAGAAGCCTATTATTTACAATTACCCTGAATTTGTTGCATCCTTCAATAGGGTTTTTGATATTCCAGCTCGCTCCACCCCTACTGCCGAACTACTCATGTCTAATTCTCAGGGCACAAAAACTATTGTCGAGTATGCCAGTGAATTCCGTACCATGGCAGCAGAGGGTGGCTGGAACAACGAGACTCTTGTGGCTGCCTTTGCACAAGGTCTCTCCGATGTGTTTAAAAATGAGATTGCAGCCAGAGAATTACCTAAGGATCTCGAGGAACTGATATCATTTGTCACCCTCATTGACATCAGATTCCGAGAGAGATCCTTATCCAAGGAGCGCCTGCGGAGGCCTCTTGTAAATTTGACACCGAGCTTTTCTTGCCCACCCGAACCTCCCTCACCTCCCTTGCCTCCTGGTCCTGAGTCCTCTGTCTGTGTGGAGCCAAGGCGGTTAGGCTTCTCACGCCTCTCGGCCGAGGAGAGAGCCTTTAGGAGGAGGGAGGCCCTGTGCCTATACTGCGGACACCACGGTCACATGTTAAAGTTTTGCCCGATCCGTCCGGCAAAGGGTCTGTACCCAAGATACTGTCAGGGGCAGATCTTGGGTGGTCTTTCTGCAGACCCAGAGATATGTGTGCACAAACCCTTGGTGCCTGTTATCCTCTCCTGGTCTGATTCATCCATTGAAACCCGGGCGTTACTTGATTCTGGGGCCGCAGGCTTGTTTATAGATTGTGCATTTGCAGCAAAGCACTCTATACCCTTACAGTCTCGCAACTCCCCACTAGCCTTCGAAGCCATCGATGGCAGACCAATACAGCCAACCCACGTGACCCAAGAAACCGTGCCCATATCTCTGGCTGTAGGGGCTCTACATCATGAGACGACCCAATTCCAGGTCATTTCCTCTCCATATTACCAGGTTGTTTTGGGATACCCTTGGTTACAGAAGCATAACCCCACAATTGATTGGCGCAAAGCTGAGATATTATCATGGTCCCAGCAATGCACATTGTCCTGTCTCCAGAAACCGGTCAAAGTTTTGGGCGCATGTTCTGCCTCTTCCTTACCCGCTGAGTACCAAGAATTCCAAGATGTATTTGACAAGGGTCAAGCCAGCGTGCTGCCACCACACCGTCCGTATGACTGTGGTATCGAACTCCAACCGGGTACCAATCCTCCCCGGGGCCGGATTTACCCACTGTCTGTAGCAGAAAATCGAGCCATGGAGGAGTATGTTACCGATGCACTGTCTAAGGGTTTTATTCGGAAGTCATCTTCTCCTGCCGGGGCCGGCTTTTTCTTTGTAAAGAAAAAAGATGGCGAATTGAGACCCTGTATCGACTATAGGGGTCTCAATCGCATTACTATTAAGAATGCCTACCCCATTCCATTAATCACGGAATTATTTGACCGCCTCAAGGGAGCAACGGTCTTCACCAAACTTGATCTGAGAGGGGCATATAATCTCGTCCGGATAAAAGAGGACCACGAATGGAAAACCGCATTTAACACCAGGAGCGGCCATTACGAATACCTAGTAATGCCCTTTGGTCTTTGCAATGCTCCGGCGGTTTTCCAAGAATTTATAAATGACGTCCTGCGAGATATGCTGCAGCAATGTGTGGTGGTGTATCTTGATGATATTCTGATCCATTCCACATCTCTCGAGAACCATCACGCAGACGTTTCTCGTGTTCTACAGAGACTTCGAGAAAATAGTCTGTTCTGCAAATTGGAGAAATGTGAGTTTCACTGCAAACAGGTTACATTCTTGGGATATGTTATCTCAGATACTGGATTCTCTATGGATCCGGAGAAACTTTCGGCTGTACTTAAATGGCCTCGACCTACGGGTCTTCGCTCTATACAACGGTTTCTGGGCTTCGCCAATTATTATCGGAAGTTCATACGCAACTTTTCTTCCTTGGTTAAACCTCTCACGGACATGACCAGGAGAGATGCTGATCCACAGCATTGGTCACAGGAAGCCATTACTGCCTTTGAGTCTCTCAAAGTCGCCTTTGCTGCTGCCCCTATACTGGCACACCCTAACCCTGCCTTACCATTCATTCTTGAGGTCGATGCGTCTGAGACAGGAGTGGGCGCCCTCCTGTCTCAACGTCCTAACCCAGAGAGTTCCAGGCATCCGTGCGGGTATTTCTCGAGGAAATTGAACCCGGCGGAATGCAACTACCAGATTGGTGATAGAGAACTTCTAGCCATAATTTTAGCTCTCAAAGAATGGAGGCACCTTCTTGAGGGTACTTCAGTGCCAATCCTCATACTCACAGACCACAAGAATCTAACATATCTTTCTGAAGCTAAGCGACTTTCCCCCCGGCAAGCTAGATGGGCTCTCTTCCTATCAAGATTCAATTATGTGGTTTCTTACTTGCCCGGTACAAAAAACATCCAGGCTGATGCCTTGTCTCGACAGTTCTCCCCTCCATCTAGAGAGGAGATAACCCCTACTCCTGTGATTCCTCCGGACCATATACTAGCAACCATCCGTACTAACCTCACCTCACCCCTAGGCGAGGAGATTCTGGCTGCACAAAGTAATGCTCCTCCAGAGAAACCTAATGGCCGTTGTTTTGTACCTATTAACCTCCGTACGAAACTATTGAGTACATACCACGACTCCAAAGCAGCTGGACATCCAGGCAAAAACCAGTTAATCTGGTCCGTATCCCGGCAATTTTGGTGGCCTAGTCTCCGTTCGGATATCACCGCTTTTGTAGCTGCCTGTCCTGTGTGCGCTCAAAACAAAACCCCACGACGCCCTCCAGTGGGTCTCCTGCAAACCATACCTAATGGTGAACGACCCTGGACCCACTTGTCCATGGATTTTATCGTAGATCTTCCGGTCTCTCGTGGCAATACAGTCGTTCTCATGGTTGTTGACCGATTCTCGAAGATGTCGCATTGCATTCCCTTGAAAAAACTACCAACTTCCCAGGAACTTGCAACAATTTTTGGTCGGGAGATCTTTCGTTTGCATGGGTTACCCAAAGTGATAGTCTCAGATAGGGGTAGCCAGTTCGTGTCCAGATTTTGGAGAGCTTTTTGTACGCAAATGGGAATTCAGCTTTCCTTCTCCTCGGCCTACCACCCGCAATCCAATGGTGCAGCGGAACGAGCTAACCAAACACTGGAACAGTTTCTGCGTTGCTACATTTCTGACCACCAGAACAACTGGTCTGATCTGTTACCCTGGGCGGAGTTTGCCCACAATAGTGCGATTAATGCCTCCTCCCGGCTATCCCCGTTCCTGGCAAACTATGGGTTTCAACCGTCCATGTTGCCTGATACGTTCTTGCCACAGGAGATACCGGCATTGGAGGGACATCTCAGGGAACTCCGTTCCACTTGGGTGCAGGTTCAGAGTTCTTTGCAACGCGCAATGCAGAACTACAAACTCCAGGCCGACCGCAGACGCCTTCCTGCACCTACCTATCAGGTCGGAGAGAGGGTCTGGCTGTCTTCCCGCAACCTACGCCTCCGTGTTCCCTCACAAAAACTGGCACCCCGATACGTTGGGCCATTTCGTATACTTCGAAGGGTTAACCCTGTAGCTTACGCACTTGACCTTCCTGCTAACATGCGCATCTCAAATGTTTTCCATGTTTCCCTCTTGAAACCGTTGGTTTGTAATCGCTACACCAACTCAGTGCCACGTCCACGTCCTGTTCTGATTGACAATCATGAGGAATATGAAATACGCAGCATCATTGACTCACGGGTCTTCAGAGGACAGATCCAATACTTGGTGCACTGGAAAGGATACGGTCCAGAGGAACGCTCCTGGGTTCCAGCCTCTGATGTCCATGCACCATCCCTCCTTCGTTCCTATCACGCCCGCTTCCCCATGAAGCCCGGACCCACCAACAGAGATGGGGGGAATCGTTGAGGGGGAGGTACTGTCAGGGTTTCTTTGCTGTTTTAAACAGCAAACCTTTCTGTTTCAGTGATTGAGTTTGCAGCTGCAATTACTATGAGCTGCTTCTGCTTGTTGCCACGGTTACTCACCTGTGAGTAGTAATCAACCCTGCTGCTAATCAGTTCTGCCTATTTAAGCAGCTAAGCCCAGAACCTCCTTGCCCTTGCGTGGTTTCCTGTTTCCCAGAAGTCGCCTTGTTCCTGTGTTTCCTGTTTGATCCTGGTTCCTGACTCCGGCCTTGTTCCTGACTCCGCTGCTCTCCGTGCTCCTGATCCTGGCTTGTCTGACTACCCGCTCTGGTGACTGACCCCTGCTTGATTCCTGGACTTTGCTTTTGTTGATTATTTGTTATTTATTAATAAAGGTGTGTTTGCATCTACTTCTGTCTCTGTCTGGTTCCTGGTCCCTGACATTCGGTTATCTTGTCTAAGGCGCAACAGTAATCTAGCTGCATTGACCTTTCTACCTGGAGGGTCAAAAGTTCTTCTAAAAGCAGCGACAAAGGCATTATAATTATAGACTAACGGGTTATCATTCTCCCACAATGGATTGGCCCATCTCAGAGCTTTCTCAATGAGTAGTGTGATAATGAATCCAACCTTTGCCCTATCAGTAGGATAGGAGCGGGGTTGTAATTCGAAATGGATACCTATTTGGTTTAAAAAAACACGACACTTATCCGGAGATCCACCATAACGTACAGGAGGAGTAATACGGGAAGAAGCACCTACTGTGGCTACCTCTAGACCTGAACTTACAGGGGAGATGGACGTAGTACGGATCTCTTCTGGTTGATTACTAGAACGAGATAATAAAGCCTGCAGCGCTAGAGCCATCTGATCCATTCTATGATCCATGGCGTCAAATCTAGAGTCGGAAGAACCAACCTGAGTGTTTGTACCTGCAGGATCCATTGGCCCTGTCGTAATGTCAGGATCGGGACAGGGATCCAACACGCAGAGTACAAACAGGTGGTAGGTACGTATACCGGACCTTAGAATGGCCGGACTAACGTAAGGAGTAAGCAAAGAATGGTCTAGAGACAAGCCAAGGTCGGGGGAACGAGAGAGCAGGTAAGCGAGAGACAAGCCGAGTCAAAGGGTAATAGAGATAAGCAGGGTAGAACAAACAAGCCGGGTCAGAACCAAAGGAACAAATAGAAAACAAGAGCACTGAGTGACTAGACAAGCTAGAACCACGACAGGGCAATGAACAAATGCAGAAAGCCCTACTTTATACCCTGGTTCTAGATAGGAATCACGCCCCCGACGAGTCCTGATTCGTGCTCGGGACTTGATTGACAGGTCGGAACGGATTGTCGTCATGACGTCGGCTACTGAGCGCCGTGTCATAAAAGGAAGCGGATCCCTCGCGGCCGGCGTGTAAACGGCCGAGAGAACTGCGAGGATGAGTGAGTCAGACCCTCTGAGAGGATGAACGTCTAAGTGTCTCACCTCCTCCGAGGTAGAGACAACAGGTACCCTGACAGAGTCACAGCGTGGAGGTGGATTAGCAGGGTCTGGTGCAGGGTAACCGCACGCCCCCTGGTGTTGAGCACCAGCGTTTGTGCAGCCACATACCAAGACCCTGGATCAGCTTAAGCGGATACCAGGAACTAGGAGCATGGAAATTAGCAGACCTCCCAGGAGCTGAATAGGGAGGCTCTGCAGCAAGATTGTATCCAGTACTTGAAACAAGGCAAGACTAGAGATAGGCACCAAACATGAAAGCAAGACAGAACTAGTAGAACCCAGAACCAGAGAAGGATAGTAAGCTAAACCCAGAACATTAACACAAGACATGAGGAAAACATGAACATAACATGAGCATGACTGGACAGGACTGGGTATACAAACTAAAACAAGACGAGATAGGCAAAACAAGAGGAGAAATAACTAAGTACTACATATGGAAATCATGGGGATTTAGTCACACTATATGATCATACATTGCATAAGCCTGCCAACAAAGCCAATGTACCCCATATCTGGCAGGTCCTACACTGCCTAATGTATGCTAAAACAACCAAAATACATATATAGCACTTACCTGCAAGAAAGGGCAGAAGCCTTGAGGAGCTGCCTGCAGGAACACTGAAACAGAGTGAAAGATGGCAAACAAACGGGTGTGGCTACAAAAAAAAATAAATATTAAATTAAACCTGGAGACTGGGAAATCCAGGGACGAACTATAGGAATGAACCCAGAAATCCCAGCATAAAGAAAACCAGACATAGACTAGAAAACCAAAAACCAAGAAAAACTAAACAATAACAGCAAAAAGAGTACTGGATACCAGAAGCCAAGGCCAGACATCTCCACAAAACAGAGCAGGACGTGACATAACGCCCCAGTTAAGGAGTGAACTCCGGACGCTCCAAACAGCTGCCAGGCAGAGACCAGGAATGGTGAGCGGATCCTGCAACGAAGTCCTCTTGACTTCCACGGAGGCAAGGATCCCCCACCGGAAAGGCCTCCTGCATAGGAACCACCAGCAACGAAAGAAGGTCCACTCAAAAACAGTAGCATTACCAGGAAACAGAATCAGAGCAGGTTGTGACCTAACGCCCCTCTTAACCCCTTAAGGACACATGACATGTGTGACATGTCATGATTCCCTTTTATTCCAGAAGTTTGGTCCTTAAGGGGTTAAGGAGCGGACTCCAGATGCCCCAAACAGCTCCCGGGCAGAGACCAGGAATGGCAAGCGGATCCTGCAACGAAGTCCTCTTGACTTCCACAAAGTCAAGGATCCCCCGCCGGATGAAATGCCTTCTGCATAGGAACCACCAGAAAAGGAGCACTACTACGAAACAGGAACCAAGCATCACAAGAGAACACCTGAAGCGACCACCGTACAGCATAGCAGATCGACCTCCTCCACGACAAAAATAAGGAAGCCATCTCGAGCAGACTGGTCAAGATACAGGAACTCTTGCATGCCGAAACAGGAACTAGAACAAGAAGCAGAACAAGATGACACCTGCATAGACCACCGAACTGCTTAGAAGATCGACCCCCTCCAAGACAGAAATCAGACAGACTGAACAGGAATGAGGAAGTCATCTCCAGCAGACTGGTCCAGATACAGGTACTCTTGTATGCTGCATAATCCAGGCAGGACAGGATACAGACATAACAGATCAGGAAAGCTGCAGGGTTCACTCCAAGAACTCCAAGGGCCTATGGCCATACTGTCAGGGTGGCGGTCCGATGCCCGGGACCCAGACACTGTCCGGGCGGCGGTGCAGGACCGGGACCCAGTATGCCTGATGTTCAGAGTAGGAGTCACAGCGTGGAGGTGGATTAGCAGGGTCTGGTGCAGGGTAACCGCACGCCCCCTGGTGTTGAGCACCAGCATTTGTGCAGCCACATTCCAAGACCCTGAATCAGCTTAAGCGGATACCAGGAACTAGGAGCATGGAAATTAGCAGACATCATAGGAAGGCTCTGCAGCAAGATTGTATCCAGTACTAGAAACAAGGCAAGACTAGAGATAGGCACCAAACATGAAAACAAGACAGAACTAGTAGAACCCAGAACCAGGGAAGGATAGTAAGCTAAACCCAGAACATATACACAAGACATGAGGAAAACATGAATGTGGCGAAACCGACCTCGCCACGTGTCCTTGGAGGGGGCTGCTTGCCCGCCTCTTGCCTTTGGACTATGGCCCTGGGACAGAGGCGGCTCTCTAATTAGGCGGTTTAGGCGGCCGCCTAAGGCCTCGCGCTGGCTGGGGCCTCGCGGGCGCCTAAACCGCCTGTTGGCAGAGTGTGTCAGGTCCTCGGTCACTGACCGAGGACCTGACACCAGGAGGGGGCCCGGCGGCTTGCCCGGTATGCCGCCGGGTGCGAGGCCCCTCCTGGCTGCCCGGCCACCATCGCAGACACTGGTCTGCAGCTCCGCAGTGTGCAGAGCTGCAGACCATGTGACTCGCGTGAATTGGCCAATCAGAGCGTTGCCGCGGGTTACCACGGCAACGCTCTGAAATCTCGCGAGACTTCACGGTCTGCAGCTCTGAGGAGCTGCAGACCGGGAGCAGTGGCCACCGGACCACCAGGGAGCCCACTGGACCACCAGGGAAATCAAGGTAGGCTCACCATAACCCCCACAACACTCAGCCTCACCCCCCCAGTCACCATCACCACACTCAGCCTTACCCCCAGCCTCACCATCCCCCCTCCACCACCCTCACCATCACCACCCCTAGCCCCCACCACCTTCACCACCACCCCCAGCCCCCCTCAGCCTCACCCCCAGCCCCCCTCAGCCTCACCCCAGCCCCCCTCAGCCTCACCCCCACCCCCACCCCCTCAGCCTCACCCCCCACCACCCTCAGCCTCACTACCCCTAGCCCCCACCACCCTCAGTCTCACCCCCCCACCACCCTCACCATCACCCCCACCACCCTCAGCCTCACCCCCCACCGCCCTCAGCCTCACCACCACCCTCACCATCACCCCCCACCACCCTCAGCCTCACCACCCCTAGCCCCCACCACCCTCACCACCACCCCCACCACCCTCAGCCTCGCCCCCTCAGCCTCACCCCCACCCCCCTCAGCATCACCCCCACCACCCTCAGCCTCACCCCCCACCACCCTCAGCCTCACCTCCCACCACCCTCAGCCTCACCTCCCACCACCCTCAGCCTCACTACCCCTAGCCCCCACCACCCTCAGCCTCAACCCCCACCCCCTCAGCCTCACCACCCCTAGCCCCCACCACCCTCACCACCACCCCCACCACCCTCAGCATCACCCACCACCACCACCCTCAGCATCACCCCCCACCACCCTCAGCATCACCCCCACCACCCTCAGCATAACCCTCCCACCACCCTCAGCCTCACCCCCTCTCACTCTCACATTACCCCCTCTCACTCTCACATTACCCCCTCTCACTCTCACATTACCATTACCCCCCCCGCTCCCTCTCACATTACCATTACCCCCCCGCTCCCTCTCACCATCAACCCCCCGCTCCCTCTCACCATCAACCCCCCGCTCCCTCTCACCATCAACCCCTCGCTCCCTCTCACCATCAACCCCCGCTCCCTCTCACCATCACCCCCTCTCTCCCTCTCATCATCACCCCCCTCTCCCTCTCACCATCACCCCCCCTCTCACCATCACCCCCCCTCTCACCATCACCCCCACACCATCACCCCCCTCTCACCATCACCCGCCTCTCCCCCCCCCATACACACAACACACTTCAAGCAGCTACCCCATACACATAGGGTCTAAGACAAAAACGCAAACATGTTCAGAGACATACATTCACACACACAAGGATACTCTCTGTCAGACACACTCTCAGGCACATACACAGGTAGACAGTGCATCAATGTGTATATGTGACACTTTTTTTTGTTAGTGGGGCCTCATGTTTGCGTTTCGCCTAAGGCCTCATAAAGTCTAGAGCCGCCTCTGCCCTGGGAGATTGGGCCCTTTCACAAAATGTATTCGGCCCTAACAGAGTGCATGTCACTCATTCTGGCCCTTTAAACACAGTGGGGCCATTCGGTACTTGCCCTGTGTGAGCAGTGATACCCCCAGATAGCTATGCCATGGAGCCTATTCATATAATGAAAGACTATGGGAAAGACTTTAGCTCCATGGCAATTAAACTGTATTTGTGTGGTCTGCGTGCCATTCACCTAATAATGTGCACGCAGACCTGAGCTATCTGGGGATATGTTACATGTCTGTGTTTAATCTATAAAAAGTAACTTTATATATTTTAAAACATAATCCTGTATTTAGGTCCCCACATGTGTAATGGAGTTTTGTCTTTGACCTGGGAGATAATTGGATTACTTCTCCAATTATCTCCAGGGCAGAAGGGAGGAAGCCATGATGCATTGTGGGGATGTTTTACTTTTACTGTTTGAGCCAGATTTTGCCATGCTGCCAGCCAGGGCCCAAAATATACTTTTACTAACTTTTGAACCCCTGGTCTGATTAATGCCATTTTTAATATGTTGTTCCCCTGAATGGATTGATTGTGGATATGTATTTTTATGTGAATGTGATATATGGTTTTAAAGTTACAGAGTATGTGTGGAAACTGTATTTTTACTGTATGTAGTAATTATGTTAATTGCTTATCTGAGGGGAGGGTATGTGTGGGTTGTACTGTTACTTGATTGGTTTTTTTATGCCTCCCCCTGGGTGTGTCCTGTATGTGCACAACTGTAATAAAAAGCAGGCTGGGTGTTCCAGACCTGAGTTCCTGCTTAACCCTCAAAGCGATGTGTCGTCTCGTTCTTTGGGGGAATTGGATTGTATGCTGACTGCCAGGAGTGTAAGCGGATGGTATGCTTTTCCTGTTCAGCTGATTCCAGAGTTCGTGTGTTTCCAGTTCGGGAGTTGGAAGATTTGTACAGTTTGCAGTCCGGGAGATTGGTGCTTGCAGTAGCTGCTGGTCTAGGAAAAAGGGGATTATCGCCTAAACTGGGTTTTATCCTCTTGTAAGCGAAACGGTCCGTTACAATGAACTTAACATGGGCATGACTGGACAGGACTGTACATGGGCTGGGTATACAAACTAAAACAAGACAAGATAACAAAGGCAAAACAAGAGGAGAAATAACTAAGTACTTCACATGGAAATCATGGGGATTTAGTCACACTATATGATCATGCATTGCATAAGCCTGCCAACAACACCAATGTACCCCATATCTGGCAGGTCCTACACTGCCTAATGTATGCTAAAACAACCAAAATACATATATAGCACTTACCTGCAAGAAAGGGCAGAAGCCTTGAGGAGCTGCCTGCAGGAACACTGAAACAGAGTGAAAGATGGAAAACAAACGGGTGTGGCTACATAAAACAAACATTTAAATGAAACCTGGAGACTGGGAAATCCAGGGACGAACTATAGGAATGAACCCAGAAATCCCAGCATAAAGAAAACCAGACAGACTAGAAAACCAAAAACCAAGAAAAACTAAACAAGAAAAGCAAAAAGAGTACTGGATACCAGAAGCCAAGGCCAGACATCTCCACAAAACAGAGCAGGACGTGACAAATTTTTTTTATGTCTGCCTGTGTGTGTGGCTATCTGCCTGTGTGTGAATGTAACTGTGTGTGACTGACTGTAACTGAATGTGACTGCAACTATGTGTGTGACTGTCTGCCTATGTGTGTCAGGGTACCTGTGGTCTCTACCTCTGAAAGAGGTAGAGACTTAGCTGTTCCTCCATCCAGACGGCCTGATGGCTCCCTTCTCCACGGTCTATCCGGTCATGCAAGGCCGGCCGCGAGGGAGTGACTGCCTTTTACAGCATCTAGGCAGGAAGTTGTCATCAGGACACTCCTCCGGAACGACCTGTCACTCAATTGCTGCAGGACCAATCAGGACGCCTCGGAGGCATGGTTACTGCTCTGAACAGGGTATTTAACAGAGCTTCTTTCATTAGCTCATTGCCCTGTCGTGGTTCTAGCTTGTTCTAGTCACTCAGTGCTTGTGTATTCTATTATCCCTTTTGGTTTTGACCCGGCTTGTTTACCTTACTCTGCTTATCTCTGTTACCCTTGATTCGGCTTGTCTCTCGCTTACCTGTCTTCTGTTACCCTCGACCTCGGCTTGTCTTTGACCATTCTATACTGTACTACTTACGTTAGTCCGGCCATTCTAAGGTCCGGTATACGTATCTGGCTACTGTTTGTACTCTGCGTGTTGGATCCCTGTCCCGATCCTGACATTACGACAGGGCCAATGGATCCTGCAAGTACAAACAGTCAGCTGGCTTCTCCTGATCCTAGGTTTGAGGCCATGGATCACAGAATGGATCAGATGGCGCTTGCGCTACAGGCTCTATTATCTCGTGCCAATAACCCACCAGAGGAGATACGTAATACCCCTGTTTCTCCTGTCGGTTCAGGTCTAGAGGTAGCCACAGTGGGTGCTTCTTCTCGCATTACCCCCCCAGTACGCTATGGTGGGGCTCCTGAGAAGTGTCGTGGTTTCTTAAACCAAATTAGTATCCACTTTGAATTGCAACCTCGCTCTTATCCTACAGATAGGGCAAAGGTAGGATTTATTATCACCCTACTTATTGAGAAAGCTCTGAGATGGGCCAACCCATTATGGGAGAACGATAACCCATTAGTTTATAACTATAACGCCTTTGTAGCTGCTTTTAGAAGAACATTTGACCCTCCAGGTAGAAAGGTTAATGCAGCCAGATTACTGTTGCGACTGAAACAGGAGAACCGAACACTGGTGGATTATGCACTAGAGTTCAGGTCTCTGGCGTCAGAGGTCAAGTGGAATGAGCAGGCGTATATGGATGTATTTTTGAATGGCTTATCTGAAGTAATCCTTGATGAGGTTGCTACCAGAGAACTCCCCGAGAATTTAGAGGATTTAATTTCGTTCATCTCTCGTATAGATGAACGTTTAAGAGAGAGACAGAACACTCGAGAGAGGAACCGGAGACCTTCTTTTAGGTTAGCCCCCGCTTTTCCAAGTCCTGACTCCACGGTATCTTTGCTTCCTGAACCTATGCAGATAGGGTATACCCGCCTCTCTGAGGAGGAAAGACAGTACAGGAGAAGAGAGGGTTTGTGTATGTATTGTGGAGCTAAGGGTCATTTACTCTCGAACTGTTCTAACCGCCCGGGAAACGCTTGCACCTAAGTCTCTCTAGAGGACAGGCCTTGGGTGTTTCTATATTGTCCTCTACTCCTAATTATAAAGATCACAGGCTTCTGCTACCAGTTTCCTTAACTTGCGGGAGGGAAGTAGTAAGGGCTATGGCTTTGATAGATTCCGGTGCTGCTGAGAATTTTATCGACCAAGCCTTTGCTAGTAAAAACAATTTCCCATCCCAGCTAAGGGAGACACCCTTGGCCGTTGAGGCCATAGATGGTAGACCACTACTAGACCCTGTTATCTTTCGTGAGACCATACCCATTGATTTAAATGTTGATATCCTACACGTGGAGAAGTTATCTCTTCTGCTCATTTCGTCTCGTTCCGTTCCCATAGTTCTGGGGTATCCATGGTTGAAAGAACATAACCCTATTATCGATTGGGAGTTAGGGGAGATACTCTCGTGGGACCAGGGCTGCCAGGATCGGTGTTTGTGCAAGGTTTCTCCATTAGCTAATATTAACATACAGGAGAATCCTACTCAGTCCACAGAAAGACAAATACCAGACCTTTACCTAGACTTAAGGGCAGTGTTTGACAAGAAGAATGCCGATTCTTTGCCGCCACACAGGTCATTTGACTGTAAAATTAAGCTTCTACCCGGGACTATGCCTCCGAGGGGCCATGTATATCCTTTGTCTGTTCAGGAAAACTCGGTTCTAGAAGAGTATATTCAGGAGAATTTAGAAAAGGGATTCATCAGGAGGTCTTCTTCTCCGGCCGGGGCGGGGTTCTTTTTCATTAAGAAGAAGGATGGCACGCTGAGACCTTGTATCGATTACCGAGGCTTGAATAAAATAACTGTCAGAAATGCCTATCCTATCCCACTGATTACCGAGTTATTTGATCGTCTTAAGGGCTCCAAAATCTTCACCAAGTTAGATCTCAGAGGGGCTTACAATTTGGTGAGAATCCAGCAAGGTCACGAGTGGATGACGGCATTCAATACCCGGTATGGCCATTACGAATACACTGTTATGCCATTTGGACTATGCAATGCTCCTGCAGTATTTCAGGATTTGATTAATGAGGTACTTAGGGAGTTTCAGCATGATTGTGTTATTGTTTACCTGGACGACATACTAATACACTCTAAGGAGATTGAGACTCACCATAGACAGGTCAGAAAGGTGTTACACAAACTTCTGCAACATGGTCTATACTGCAAAGTGGAGAAGTGCAGTTTTGATCAGTCTCAGGTAGACTTTCTTGGGTACGTGATTTCTGGGGAAGGTTTTAAAATGGATCCTGGCAAACTCCAATCTATTTTAGACTGGCCTTTGCCCAAAGGACTCAAGGCTATCCAAAGGTTTATTGGTTTTTCCAACTACTATAGGCGCTTCATTAAGGGTTACTCCTCTATCATTGCGCCTATTACCAATATGACCAAACAAGGGGCTGATACTAAGTTCTGGTCTGAGGAAGCTCTTGGTGCTTTTAAGACTCTCAAGGAACTTTTTGCCTCAGCTCCCATTCTAGTTCATCCTGATACGACTCTGCCTTTCTTGCTCGAGGTCGATGCTTCTGAGACAGGAGTTGGGGCTGTTCTGTCTCAAAGGTTAGGGGTGGATAAACCGTTACACCCTTGTGGTTTCTTCTCTAAAAAATTTTCTGGGCCTGAGAGCAGATATGACATCGGGGAGAGGGAACTGTTAGCGGTCATTAAGGCTTTAAAGGAGTGGAGACATTTACTGGAAGGGACACTACACCCTGTTACTATTCTAACGGATCATAAGAACTTGTCTTATATTGGGGAGGCTAAGCGCTTGTCCGCCAGGCAGGCTACCTGGGCCTTGTTCCTCACTCACTTTAATTATGTACTTATGTATAGACCTGGTTCTAAGAACTCTAAAGCCGATGCTTTGTCTCGTCAATATGAACCATCCACTATAACTGAACCACTTCTGTCCTCCATAGTTCCTAAGGGGAATATCATCGCGAACACGAATCTCAGGATTCACTCTCCATTGCTTTCTGAGATCATGAAGTTTCAGCATTTGGCACCCAAACAGACCCCTGGGGATCGACACTTCGTTCCTGCCGCTCTCCAACTGGAGGTGCTACGCTGTCTCCATAACAGCAAGGTGGCTGGGCATCCTGGCATCCGCAAGACTTATGCGCTGGTCTCTAAAGATTTTTGGTGGCCTGACTTACGCAAGGATATTAAAGAATTCATCGGGGCATGTGAAGTTTGTACCAAGACCAAGCTACCCCATTCGCTTCCATGCGGATTTCTGCACCCTTTAGAGGTTCCTGAAAAACCTTGGTCCTGCCTGGCAATGGACTTCATTGTTGATTTGCCTATCTCTAAAAAGCAGACTGTCATCCTCACTGTGGTAGACAGATTTACTAAAATGGCTCACTTCATTCCCTTACCTAAACTCCCATCTTCGCCCGAGTTAGCGGAGATATTCGCCAGGGAGATTTTCCGTTTGCATGGGATACCTTCCCAAATTGTCTCTGACAGAGTCTCCCAATTTGTTTCCCGTTTTTGGAGATCATTCTGCTTCCAACTAGGCATCAAATTGAATTTCTCCTCTGCCTATCATCCTCAGTCCAATGGTGCTGCTGAACGCACTAACCAAAAAGTTGAACAATATTTACGTTGTTTCGTTTCAGAACACCAGGACGATTGGGTCGGTTTGATTCCTTGGGCGGAGTTTGCACATAACAATCTCATTTGTGATTCTACGCATTCTAGCACTTTTTTCTTGAATTATGGCTTTCATCCTTCCATCCTTCCTTCGGAGTCTTCTTCTCAAGGGATACCGTCGGTGGATGTTCATGTTGCCAATTTAAGAAAGTTGTGGGATCGAACTCGACAAATCCTTCTGCACAATTCTACGCTGGTTAAAAAACACGCTGACAAACGTAGAAGGGCAGCACCGGTGTTTGTTCCAGGCGATAGAGTATGGTTAAGTACTAGAAACATTCGGTTAAAAGTGCCGTCCATGAAATTTGCTCCTCGATATATTGGACCGTACAGGGTACTGTCTCAAATTAACCCAGTTGCGTATCGTTTAGCGTTGCCTAATGCCTTACGCATTCCTAATTCATTTCATGTTTCCTTGCTAAAACCATTAATATGTAACAGGTTCTCCTCCACGATCGCCCCTCCCCGCTCAGTTCAGGTGGAGGGTCAGGAGGAGTATGAGGTCAATTCCATCGTTGATTCTCGAATCTCCCGGGGGAGACTGCAATATCTGGTCGATTGGAAGGGTTATGGTCCTGAGGAGAGAAGTTGGGTACCTCAGGAGGAGGTGCATGCTCCCCGTCTCCGCAGGGCGTTTCACTCTCGATTCCCTTCTCGCCCTGGTGTATTCCGCCCGGTGGGCGTATCTGAGAGGGGGGGTACTGTCAGGGTACCTGTGGTCTCTACCTCTGAAAGAGGTAGAGACTTAGCTGTTCCTCCATCCAGACGGCCTGATGGCTCCCTTCTCCACGGTCTATCCGGTCATGCAAGGCCGGCCGCGAGGGAGTGACTGCCTTTTACAGCATCTAGGCAGGAAGTTGTCATCAGGACACTCCTCCGGAACGACCTGTCACTCAATTGCTGCAGGACCAATCAGGACGCCTCGGAGGCGTGGTTACTGCTCTGAACAGGGTATTTAACAGAGCTTCTTTCATTAGCTCATTGCCCTGTCGTGGTTCTAGCTTGTTCTAGTCACTCAGTGCTTGTGTATTCTATTATCCCTTTTGGTTTTGACCCGGCTTGTTTACCTTACTCTGCTTATCTCTGTTACCCTTGATTCGGCTTGTCTCTCGCTTACCTGTCTTCTGTTACCCTCGACCTCGGCTTGTCTTTGACCATTCTATACTGTACTACTTACGTTAGTCCGGCCATTCTAAGGTCCGGTATACGTATCTGGCTACTGTTTGTACTCTGCGTGTTGGATCCCTGTCCCGATCCTGACAATGTGTGACTGTAACTGTGTGTGAATGTAACTGTGTGTGACTGCTTGCCTGTGTGTGAATGTAACTGTGTGTGTGACTGCAACTGTGTGTGTGTGTGTGTATAACTGTCTGCCTTTGTGTGTTTGTGTGTGTGTGTGTGTGAGACGATCAGCCAGTGTGTGTGTGACTGTAACTGTGTGTGTTACTAACTGTGTGTATGACTATTCCCTATACAAACATTACACCTCTATACACTGTGCTATCAAGATTTTTCGCACAGGGCGCCTAAAGGTCTAAGGCTGGCCCTGAATAGGGACACTTGGGAGGAAGGCATTCCTGTATTATCTGTTTCCAAAGTATGGAAACTTGGTCTCTCCTTCTTTGCTTTATAATAAGTCATCCTGTATGTTGGTACGTAGTAATTACTGATGGATTACATTATTTGACACATGTCAGAGCTAAATACTCCTATAATCAAAGCAGAATGGGGATTTTGGAATCTGAACTGTGTGGGGCGGAGATCTTCAACGCCTTAAAGAAGGGCCAGTATATTGTTCTGCCTTCTTGGGCTGCCATTGGTAACATAGTCAGGAGGAGACTGGATCTCTTTAAAGCAGTTTCCATTTCCCATATATGTTCATCTAAATGTTTATAGAACAGGGACTGGCTTCTGTGACCATATATATTGTAGGAACTATTATTCATAATGTCTATATAACAAATGTAATAAACAATGTAACCCTCGATTGTCATGAGTACAATAAAGTAAATAAAAATACATATTTATAACTCATTCGGGACAATAATATCGGTCTGGAAAAATAAAACTATCACCGGCCTATTCACTAAGCATTAAAATATGACGAGATGTCACCAACCTGAAAGGTAATCTCTCGAGGAACAATCAATCAATTTGCATTAAGATGGCTGTCGCACAGCTACAATGTATAAACAAAATACACTGGGGGTTCCCAGGACCTCTGGAAATCCGAGATGCTTACCCACGACCCTGCGTCAATCTGAAGAAGATGGAGAGAGAAAACTGGTCATTGGAATCCCTTCTAGTCAGAGAGACTCTAACACAAACGATTGTTAAATCCCAAGTCATGTGTCAGCTAAATACATCGCTCTTCGGCATAAAGGCATACTGTTCATTATTATAAAGACAACAATGTACTGTTGTGTATTTGCATTCAGCACTTCTAGATTTTTTTTTAAAAGAAATTCAAGCAGTTTGTCAAACCTAAGGGTATCTCGTCACCTCTATGCGGCAGAGTTAATAAAGAAGTAGGAATTCCACATTAATGAGAGACGATGAATTCTCAGGCTGGCCTAAATGCAGTATGTCTGGGCCTCAGGTGCTAGGACAACAACTGTTTTTGTTAAACTACTTCAAAACAGTTAACAAAAATTAGTTGGCCAGCACCATAACCACTAAAATAAGCCATTGATATTATAGCGCTCAGTTTATGCCTTTATAGGGTCACTCTGCTGCCCAACTTAAATAAATAAATCACTATTAAGTTAGTATACCCCCAATAAAAACATGCATGCATTTAATTGTGTGCAAACAATGTAGTTAAATAGTGGGGGGAGTGGGGGAGGGTGGGGGGGGGGACTGTAGTGAAGTGCTGAGTGTAGGCTGCAGGTGTACAGCTGCAACCCCCACAGAAAAGAATACACATACAGATATAGTGCAATATTGTAGAGCTTTTAAAGTACAAAGTGTTGAAGTTTATACAATTCCACTCACATAAATAGATCCTATTATCAGAGGCATAACAGATGGGGGGGGGGGCCACAAATCAGTTTCGCACCGAGGCCCCATGTATTGTGTGTACGCCACTGCTCCTTCTCTTATAGATGATCCCAAAATAGAAAGATATAGAAAACATTACTATAGTGTAATATGTCAGCAAGTCATCATAGAAACATTTGTAAATAATGCTCTGCTCGACCTAGGCTAAAATAGTTGAACTGAAAAGATCCATGAAGAGAACTTTCCGGTTTGGCTATTTTAGCCTAACGTTTGAAATTCACCTTTGATTCACTTTAAATTTTCACCAATTCACACTTTAGGGAATTGCCTTGCTTGTTTTCATATATTTGCAATTTATTGTGCAAAGATTACATTGAAACATCCTTAATACATCCCAAATAACTGGGGTGATAGCTTAACACCTGTACCATTCCTGAAACAAAATGTTTAAAATGAGCTCCGGCTATGGTGCAATTTATTCAATTACATTTACATTTGTTAAACCCAAATTGTGAACTTAATGCACTTCTAATTTGTTAAACAACCTGTATAAAAAATGATCTGTGCTGTATTCCGCAACGTTTTGTTCTGTCTTGTAATTTGTGAGGGGATTTTGTAATAAAACGCACTGAGTACATTAAATAAGCTTAGTAGCCGAGCTTGCGAATGTAACGAGACCGGCTACTGATTTAATCCATTCCCCGTGCCCCTGACTTCCCTGCAAGCAGGGCATTGTCTTGTCTGCAGTGTACTGAGATAATGCAAACGGGGTCTGATTGAATGTACGTTTATCTTCGACATGTCCTTCCCAGCACATATCGCTTTTACATAACACCGCCAGGAGATTGTATTTACCCCCGCCACCCTCAATACATCCAATAACATAACACATTTAAGAGGATAGGAATGAGTTATTGATTTTTTTATTTTTATTTTTACATATTTAGCAATGTGTGCAGGAAATTTATTTAGTGGTCATATTACCATAAACCCCCAAAATGCTCAGAGCAAGCAGGTCCACGCAGTCGCAGAACCTCTCCGCTAAAGAACAAGGAAAATTAGCATAGTGCCCGAGGCGATGTTAGATGCTGTATGCAAAGTACATTTTCAGCTCATTACATCAAAGAGTTGGCTAGGAGACCAGATTTTCTATCTAGATCAGTGCGTTGACGATGCAGAGACTAAATGTGCTGATTTGCAATGAGAACCTGCACAGATACAAATAGAGTCACAATCACCACCCTCTTATCTGCCCCAAAAACACAGTTTTATGTCATGGTAATCAAGCTTACCGGCCCTATTCTTCTTATTTATTTATTTTTCTATTGGAGTTTATTGTTTTTTTTTATAATAGTCATAATAATAGGGTACAGAAAGCAAGAAGGCTGTACAAGATTACATTAAAGGGATCGGCTTACATTGCGATAGGTATACATATTGCAACGAGACAATTGAAAATGCCGTCATAATATCTGGAACTGAGCCACCTCTATTGTCCAGATAGGATGTCAACTGTAGGATAGTCTTCCGGGCCATAACTTAAGCTGCAATATACAACGCAACTACCTTCGTGGTACCGAGTATAACATAACATAAACAAAGATGGCTTGCGTAGGAATCTGGTAAAATATATATATATATTTTTGTACTATTCTTTTAAAACCACAATCACAAGTCAAACCTTGGTACCACTGTTAGTAGGATCTGAAAATTTAAAGTTATAGCAACGAACATGTTTAAAGTAAATATATGGCATGCTTTTCTCATTGGGCCTTACTGATAAATATGTCATAAAATAGAGAAATATGACTATTTAGTTTTTTTTAAATATTAAATAAAGTCAAGTTTGTTTTCTTAAAATAGTTGATGAAAAGTTGAATGTACCCACATACAGTAAGTACAGTAGCTTGATAAATGTATTGCAAGGTGCTATAACTCAAATTTCTGTGTCAAATGTGTATATAGTATAGGGAGTGGTTGTAGACCCTCTGTGCCAGAGGTGCCAAAAAGGTACATCCCCAGATGATGTAGAACTTCAACTACCATGATGCTTTGCATGCCTTAAGAATGCGTTAGAATGACAAAGCGTGGGGGGGGCGGAGCCAGCACCCAAGCTAACTGGCCGCATCTTCAGACAGCTCCGTGCGACACGCTCAATTAAATCGCCCGGAGCCATAATCCCTGCACATACCGGACCCCTAAACCGGCTCACAGCTTACCGACAATATGGGGAAGAAGAGCAAGAAGCAGAGAGCGGATCCGGGCACAGGATCAGGAGATATAGGGGCTTTCCTCCGAGCTGCGTTGCGGCCTGCTGAGTCCAAGATGGCGCCCGAAATCTATGCCTCACAATCCTCGGACGAGGATAGCTACTTTGCAGAACCTGCACTGCTGACCCGCGCGCAACAACTGCCACAGAGACCCGTGGACATGGGGGATGCTGCTCCAGCCACCAAGGCTGATATCAAAGCTTTGGTGAAGGACATTCAGGCCATGTTCCAAGCGGACATGGCGCTAGTAAGGGCAGACGTAGCCACACTCACCAATAAAGTGGCAAATGTGGAGGTGGGCCTGGTGGACACTAATCTGGCGCAAAGTGCCATGGACGCGGTGCTGAGCTTACTCCACAAGCAATACGCGGACCAACAAGCCCAACTAGTTGGCATGGAGGACCGGTACAAAGCAAGAAACCTGCGGGTCCGTGGAGTGCCGGAGACACTCACCAGCTCGGAATTGCCACACTTTTGCAGACGGCTTATAGCCACATTACTTACGCCATGACAAGCTAAGTTGATCACAATAGACTCTTGTTTCAGACACCCCAGGGCGGCCTCCACACCACGCGAAGGAGCCGGTGATGTACTGATTATATTTATATGGGACTCTGACAGGGGCATGATTATGGGGGCTACAAGAGGCTCCCCCATGGTGGCTTTCGAAGGGGCACAACTGACGTTCTATAACTATGCTCTTCCCAAACCCACACAATACTGGCTCCGTAAGCCTTTGAATAATACTATGCATTAAGCCACTTTCACTCCCCCCCCCCCATTACACGCAGCGTGCGTAACACAGCTCGAAATATACCGCTCACTAGCTGCCACAGTCTCAGCTAGCAACTTAGTCCACCACACACAGCTACGACACACATACCTACCCGAGCTCATCTAACTAAGGTCCCACACTCAACACACTTACATTTAGAGGTGCCTTAATTCCTACTACAAGTCATACCCCGACACTAAGCATGCAGGCACTTAATGCTATACAAAAAAAAAGAGGCCGAAAATTCTCGGAGATGATGTATAACTGATGTGAACTGTGATACCTCATCCTGTATGACTTTTTATTGTCTCCCTTTCTTTATTCTGTACCCGTAAATTGTATGCCTCAATAAAAGAAAGATTGAAAAAAAAAAAAAAGAATGACAAAGCGTCATGGAAGCTGTAGTTTTCAAACATCTGGAGATCTACCGTTGGGCCCCTGTGCTCTATGCATAATGGATTTTCAGTACTATAGAGGGGATAAGAAGTGGTACTAATCGCTGAATTATAGGACTGTATGTGCTTAAGTTGAATTAGAGTAAGATGATAATTTCTGGTTTTATATGTTATCATTTTAAGCCACAAAATGTATTTAGTGCTTGTGCTTTATTGTCAACTGCATACAACAAAAAGTGAAAGTTTTCTTCTGGTAGTGTCCCTTTAAAGATGAAGCTAACGAAGCCTTCATTTGGATACCACTAGAACACAATGTACCAAACACAACTCTGGGGCGATCATGTATTTTTATGTTCCAGTCTGATTTGTAATAAATCTCTGCACAGGGCAATTTAAAGAAAAAACTCGGAATGAGTTGGCTCTTTGACAGCAGCGGCTCCCACTGCGACTTGAGGTGCCAGAATGACACATTGCAGAAAGGGTTTGCCACTGTTTCAGAACAGAATGCATTCGTCTTCTGCCAGGTAGGTCTGCAGCTTGATCCGCCTCAACGAATTGAAGACCTGGGAATAATAGCATGGCGTTCAGCGCCGCAAGCTGAAATCTTCTTTTCATGGCCAGATTACACGCGTGTAGTAAAATGAGAGGAAACGTGCCTGGCATTTAAAAAGTAGGGAGCCATTCAATTAATCTTATTACCTTCTCAGTTAATCAGCTGCATGGAAAGATACCGTCTTTCAACGCATCTGACTCCTGGCCTTTCCGCTCCCAGTGTGAGGTGGGTTAGGGGTTAATATCGCAGGTGTGGTCGATATTCACGGCCCATTCTCCCATCCTCTGTGTAATGATGGTTAAGGGCTATCTCCAAGCTCCAGGCTGTACAGAGTTATGAGCAGTCCCCATGGTACAATCTGGATTTTGTGACCTCGTCTCTGCAGGGATTTTCCACTGTTGTCTTTCTTTAGATACAGAGACAATGCCAGGGCGTTTTGAACCAAACGTGAGACTATCAGCAGCGCTCTGTATGTAGCTGCTCTGTGTACCAAGATAACATACCTCCTCTGTGTACCATGATAACATACCTCCCTACATACATCCCGGAACATCACTAGTGACTAGACTTCTAGACTTGTGCACAGCAAGAAGATTCCGCTTGGTCAAACCATTTTTTTGAAAAATAGAAATATTTTTTGGGACACCTGGATTTCGGCCAAATGTTGGTTCGGCTCGGCAGAATTTCGTAACCGAGATTACAATTAAGAAACTGAATGAGAAGACCAAAAAATGTCGGGAAAATGGCTCAATCAGAACTTGAAAATCTATACATAATATGATAATATAATACTATGATAATATGTATATATGATAATCTGATAATCTGATAATATAACATTATGATAATATGATAATATGTATATATTTTGCAGTATGCTGATTTTCCGCCATTTAGTTCACAGATCAAGTGAGAAATAATAACCAATAAAGGGAAATACATGAGAAGCAGCAACACAAAATACCCCAACTATATCTATTACATTTACACAAATTTAGAAATAAAGATGTATTTTACTGCCCCTCCTTTTTTCCCTTTGTTGCTCACTGATCAATTAATCTGTGAATAATATCAACATTTATTGACTGTCCCCGAGCCAGCAATCATCTTTTATCTATCTATCTACCTTTCTCTCTATCTACCTAGCTATCTCTCTATCTATCTCTCTATCTATCCTTTTCTTTGTTTCACAGCTCAGAGTTTGGGAATTCAGCTGATTAGCCCACATTTTACCAAATCAGCCCAAATCTGGCCAAATTGCACTTCGGCTCAAAATAAAACTCCAAGTCTGCAGGTGGCACAAACTGTGTTACTAGCCTGCCCCTATCAGAAGGCCCTCCTCCCACCCTTTCTTCCTCCTGTGCCAATCTTTTGCCAACGTTGGCAGAAATTGAACTAGTATGATTTAAATAAAGGAGGCAGGTAGTCACATACAGTTTTAAAACATCATAAAAACTGTTTAATCATATTACAATCTTGATAAAACAATACAGAGAACAATTATTTTGCATTATCAAAATAACTGTTCGCGTTTATATTCTTGTTGTTATACAAATATGTAAAACTTTAATAAAAAATATTTGGAAAAAAAAAATAAAAAAATAAAAAATAACTGTTCGCAATAAATCAAAATACAATGTTAACAACAATAGTGTATTATTGCGGCTTACCTCTGCTCCATGGGGGCAACCATCATTTTTTTTTTCATGAGGACGATGTATATCACATTTCTAAGAAGTTCATAAATCAGTAACTATTATAAACCAATGTAAAGTCTGCGCCTGGGAACAAAGGCTAGGGACTGAAAGCGGAATTTTCAAGACAACTGGTCACTGTATAATAAAAATAATAAAAAGAGCCAGCAATATACACAGGTTGATACAGCACTCTTGCACGCTTCCAGATTTACACTTAGAACATCCACTGCTCAAAGACAGCCATTCCAATCAAAATGATTGATTCTCTCAAAGAAGGAGCTAAAACCCCTGCAAACTCAAGGCCACATGGGAGCCTCTCATTTCTTTGATTTACACATCGAAAAAGTGCTGCACGGTAAGTGTGTATACATCATTTCAGACACTAATAGTTAACCCTTTGACTTACCTGTGGTGGCAATTAGGCTTTGCACAAGACAATATGTTGGTATCAATAAAAACCATTATTTATACAAATATTGGTCTTTTTTTTTTATAATCCGACAATGGCCAAAATTGCTGTTTTATAGAAAAAAGGTTGCTGTAGACATTCTTTGCGTTGGTAATGGGTGAATATTTCTAACATTCAACCAATGAACTCTGCACTGCATGTCCTTCTTAATGGATAATTCAGGGTGTAATATTAAAAGCCTGCCAGTAAATGGCAGTATTGAGTAACTACCAACACATTCTGTTTGTTATGTCCACTCTATAATGCTCTTGGACAACTCTCTGACTTTGAGTGCAGTAGAGAAATCATGTTTTACTTTCTTTTCTTTTTTTACGTTCTGTATTTTTGTTAGTGCAGCGATATTCATACAAGCTGGTTTAAACATAACAGTAGAGATATGATTGACAGAGCAAATCAGTAGGAGATGTCAGAAATACTGCACTTTTTTATGTGTAAAATAAAGTAAATAAGGCATACATAACATGTGACACAGTATGGCATGGAAAGTATAATGCTTAGGGTAAAACGGTGCATAGAACGCCATAATGAGTAAAGGACTCTGGACCCCACCAAAATACAAACAGATGGGTAAAATTGACCACAGTAATAATTACACAATAGTTCATGCAGGGAAAACACAATCTGCTCGGCAGGAATCATCCAAATCCCATCACCGGCAGGACACAGTTCCATAATACGGATGCAATGCTTGTAGCCTATATCTCACACAGGCTTAATGCCTTGGATTGGAAAATCATGGGAGCTGTTATTCCATGCGACTAATCAGCATGGCGGCCCGGCACCACCCACCATCATGTTTTACTTTTTAAATTGTTGCTTTATGTTATACATACTGCAAAGGGGATATCGGCTCCACTCAGGGCCGGTGCAAGGATTTTTGCCGCCCTAGGCAAAAAAAAAGTTGCCACCACCCCTCCCCCATATGTCCTGCCCACCATGTGACATCACAATACCCTGCCCATATGCTCTGCCATATGGGCCAACGCCAGTCTTCACAAAGTGTCTTTTATCTGAAGACAGTGTGTTTACATTAAAAAGCCTACAGGCACAGGCTATAGACACCAGAACCACTACATTATGCTGTAGTGCTTCTGGTGACTATAGTATCCATTTAATGTGAGATCAGTGCCACTAATAATATATTGGATTGCCTACTTACCACCAGATGAGGACAAGAGGCTGATGATGGGCTCAGTCTGGCTCCACAGGTCTGGTGTAGAAGAGGCTCTCTGGAGACTGTTTTTAACAGTGCTCACAACAATTAACGAACAGGAAGCAGCTCCATTTTTTAGGGCCCCTTACACAGCTCAAGGTCTGGGCCCCCGGGGCTTGACCGTGAGTATGCCTACAATGCCCACCCATAAATAGTATGCCTACAAGGCCCACCCATGAATTCTCTCACAGGAAGTGGAGTGTATGTGTGTAGGGGATGTTTTATGTGTTATTGTAGAGGATGCAATGTGTGTGTGTTCTGAGTGTAGTGTTTAAGGATACCAATTTGTGTAAGGGATGTAGTGTGTTTATAGGGGGTGCAGTGTGTGTTTGCGTGTAAGGAATGCATTGTATGTTTCTGTGTGTGAGTGCAGTATAGGGGGTGCAGTGTGTGTTTGCGTGTAAGGGGTGCAAGTTGTGTTTCTGTGTATGTAAGTGAATGCAGTGTGTGTCCCTTCTGTCCCTTAGTGCTCTCCCTTGGCCCCCTGTCCCTCTGCAGTCCCCCCTTGGTGGTCTTCTCACTCCCCCCTCTCCCCCTTAGTGGTCCTCCATCCCTCCCCTTAGTGGTCCTCCCTCTCCCAAACCCTTTAGTGGTCCTCCCTCTCCCAAACCCCTTAGTAGACCATCCCTTCCTCCCCCCACCCCCTTAGTGGTAATCTCCCCCCTCAGTGGTCATTACCCTCCCCCTCCTTAGTAGTCCTTACCCTCCTCCCCTCTCCTTAGTGGTCCTCCCTCCTTACCCCCCTTTGGTGGTCCTTCCCCCCCCCCTTAGTGGTCCTCCCTCTCCCAAAACCCTAAGTGGTCCTTACTCCCCCCTCCCCTAATGGACTTTACACCCCCCCAATGGACTTTACACCCCCCTTCCCCTCCCCTAATGGACTTTACACCCCCCCTTCCTTAATGGTCCTTACTCCCCCCTCCCCTAATGGTCCTTAATAGACTTTACACCTCCTCCCCTAAGGGTCCTTACCCCCCTCCCCTAATGGTCCTTACCCCCCCTCCCCTAATGGACTTGACACCCCCCCTCCCCTAATGGACTTTACACCCCCCTTCCCCTAATGGATTTTACACCCCCCTTCCCCTAATGGACTTTACATCCCCCTTCCCCTCCCCTCATGGACTTTACACCCCCCTTCCCCTAATGGACTTTACACCCCCCTTCTCCTCCCCTCATGGACTTTACACCCCCCTTCCCCTAATGGACTTTACACCCCCCTTCCCCTCCCCTCATGGACTTTACACCCCCTTCCCCTAATGGACTTTACACCCCCCTTCCCCTCCCCTCATAGACTTTACATCCCACTTACCCTCCCCTCATGGACTTTACACCCCCACCTCCCCCTCCCCCTCCCCTAATGGTTCTTAACCTCCTCTTCCTCCACCTTCCTGCCTATGTAGTGTGGCCGGGCGGCGCGGAACGCGGGACAGGAACCTCTGTTTCCTGTACCGGGCCGCCGGCGGACTGAAGGGAAGTGCTCACTGAGTGAGCACTTCCTGTCAGTCCGCCGGCGGCCGGGTACAGGAAACAGAAGTTCCTGTCCCGCGTTCCGCGCCGCCCGGCCATGCTACATTGAGAGACCGGCAGGAGGGCGCGCTCTGCGCCTCCCTCCTTCCGGTCACTCAAACCCGGGCACCCTCCACACAGCATTGCTGCGCCGCCTGGGGCTTGCTAAAGCGCTCAGGTGGCGCAGCATGAGGAGCCGCAGCGGGAACTCCGGGCGCAGGAATCCAGCGCCCCCTGCTAAGGGGCGCCCTAGGCGGCTGCCTAGGTCGCCTTACAGGTGGCGCCGGCCCTGGCTCCACCTTTTTCTCATCTGGTCAGTACAAAAGAGATATTGTATCTGTAGCCGAGCTCCAATATTCAGCATAAATATCTCAGCTGTAGACTCCTTGTAGCTGAGGAAGCAATACAATATCCAAGACACAATCCCCCCAGTAACTGGACGACACACAGTTCTGGGAGTCAACTGATTTTTATTCAGTCACAGCTGGCTTTTATACAACTCCCCATGCAAGGGGTTTCTTAAATGACATTCCAGGGGTTTTCCACTGGTGGACCTTGTTGGAGACAGGGGACAAAGCAACATTTCCCAGACTATTCCTCTGTACCTGGGAGATAATTTAGTAAGAACTAGACATGTGCAATTCGTTTTGGTCCGAATATGTATTCGGACGAATTTAGGACAATTCGGACATTCGGGTACTTCCGAATGTCCGAATGTCCGAATTGCCGAGGTCCCGAAGTTCCGAAGTGCTGAAGTGCCGAAGTTCTGAAGTTGCCGAAGTTCCGAAGTGTCAAAGAGCCGAAGTGACGAAGTTCCGAAGCACAGTATTGCCTAAGTACTAATATACTTACCCAGTGAAAGAAGAAGAATGTTACATTGTAAATAATTTTAAATAAAAAGTATACAAACATTCAGCCAGGATTCAGCTGTAAGCATTTGCAACACTTACAACAATCAAGTAACATACATTCATATAAAATGTAAGTTACTTAGCCTGTCAATGTAATGACGGGAATGAATAAGTAGATAACTCCCTAATTCCCACGATATTAGGGAGCTATCTACTAAAAGGCTGAAAGACCTAAATTGGTCTTTCAGCCAAATTTACTAATACTAAGGAAAGATTAGTCCTCCCCCCTGGCCCCCACCCCTGAGCGGTGGGTGGGGGCCCTAAATTATAATAAGGGGGGGACCTAATGTCCTCCCCCCTGGCTCCCACCCCTGAACGGTGGGTGGGGGCCCTACAGTAAAATAAGGGGGGGGGGACCTAATGTCCTCCCCCCTAGCCCCCACCCCTGAGCGGCAGGTGGGGGCCCTAAATTTAAATAAGAGGGGGGGGACCTAGGGGGGGACCTAGTGTCCTCCCCCTGGCCCCCACCTCCCAGCGGCGGGTGGGGGCCCTAAAACAATCCCCCCCGGTGACTAGGGGTCCCCAAACCCCTAGTCACCCCCCCCATTAAAAATTATCCCCCTACCTATCCCCCTCACCCTAAAAAACTAATGAGGGAGGTACTTTTAACTAAGTACCTGTAAAAAAAACTAAAACTTACCATTCAATGTTTTCTTTCTTCTAAAATCTTCTTTCTTCAGCCCCCAAAAAGGCCAAATAAAAAAAACATAATAACTGACGAAATTATATAAAAAAAAAAAAAAAAAGAGCGAAAAAAAAAAAAAATCCTTCTTCACCCGGCGAGGGCTCCACGCAGACTGAGCTCTGCAGGGCGGGGGAAGGCTTATAAAGCCTTGCCCCGCCCTGCAATTAGGCTCAGAGCACTCTGATTTGTGGGTTTAAGCCACCAGAGAGTTATGAGTCAAATTACACAGCGTGGGAAAATTCCAAAGAACTTTCCCACGCTGTGTAAAATGACACAGAGCACTCTGATTGGTGGATTTCAAACCAACCAATCAGAGTGCTGTGACAGGTAAATGTAGAGACTTACCTGTCAGTCTCTTCATTTACCTGTCAGAGCACTCTGATTGGATGACTTAAACCCACCAATCAGAGTGCTCTGAGCCTAATTGCAGGGCGGGGCAAGGCTTTATAAGCCTTCCCCCGCCCTGCAGCGCTCAGTCTGCGCGGAGCCCTCCATGGGTGAAGATGGATTACTTTATTTGCGCTTTTTTTTTTTATAATTGCGTCGTTATGGTTTTTTATTTGGCCTTTTTGGGGACTGAAAAAAGATAATTTTAGAAGAAAGAAAACATCGAATGGTAAGTTTTATTTAAATTTTTTTTTACAGGTACCTAGTTAAAGGTCCCCCTCATTAGTTTTTAAGGTGAGGGGGGTAGGTAGAAGGATAATTTTTATTGGGGGGGAGGGAGTGACTAGGGGTTTGGGGACCCCTAGTCACCTGGGGGGACATTTTTTTTAGGGCCCCCACCCGCGGCTCAGGGGTGGTCGCAGGGGGGAGGACCTTAGGTCCCCCCTTATTAGTATTTAGGGCCCCCATCCGCCGCTGAGGGGTGAAGGCCAGGTGAGATGACACTAGGTCCCCCCCTTATTACAATTTAGGGCCCCCACCCGCCGCTCAGGGGTGGGGGCCAGGGGGGAGGACATTAGGTCCCCCCCTTGTTAGTATTTAGGGCCCCCACCCGCCGCTCAGGGGTGGGGGCCAGGGGGAGGACCTTAGGTCCCCCCCTTATTTTACTGTAGGGCCCCCACCCGCCGCTCAGGGGTGGGGGCCGGGGGGAGGACATTAGGTCCCCCCTTATTTTACTGTAGGGCCCCCACCCACCGCTCAGGGGTGGGGGCCAGGGGGGAGGACATTAGGTCCCCCTTATTTTACTGTAGGGCCCCCACACACCGCTCAGGGGTGGGGGCCAGGGGGAAGGACATTAGGTCCCCCCGTTATTATAATTTAGGGCCCCCACCCACCGCTCAGGGGTGGGGGCCAGGGGGGAGGACATTAGGTCCCAGCCATCATTTTACGTTAGGACCCCGACCCGCCGCTCATGGGTGGGGGCGGGGGGGTACTTTTTTTTTTTTTTAAACAGTGAGCAGTCACAGGCTGCTCACTCTTTACTAGACATGACCCTACTCGCGGTATAGCGAGTAGGGGCAAAATTTACTAATACTAAGTAATTTTTACTTAGTATTAGTAAATTTGGCTGAAAGACCAATTTAGGTCTTTCAGCCTTTTGGTAGATAACTCCCTAATACCGTGAGAATTAGGGAGTTATCTACCAAGCGGCTGCAAGAGAAGTTCCGAGGTGCCGAAGTCCTGAAATTTCAAAATGCTGAAGTTCCGAAATTCCGAAGTGTCGAAGTGCCGAAGTTGCTGAATTTCCGAAGTGTCGAAGTGCCGAAGTGCCGAAGTTCTGAAGTGCTTATCTTCCGAAGTTCCGAAGTTGCCGAATTTCCGAAGTGTCGAAGTGCCGAAGTGCCGAAGTTCCTAAGTGCTGAAGTGCTGAAGTGCCGAAGTTCCGAAGTTGACGAAGTCTTGAAGTGCCGAAGTCCCAAATTGCGAAAATCCCGAATTTCGGAATGCCGAGCCGAACCGAACCGAAAATGTTTCCCATGCACATGCCTAGTAAGAACAACTCTTTAATTATATTATCTTCCAGATACAGAAAATATACAATATTGTAAAACCATATAACATATATATTAATATCTCAGAAATCCACAGTTTGTTCACCGAATAACAGGGATCTCAGTGCCACTTTGTCCAAATATCACTCAGAACCTTTCAGTAGATTAGGAAAGCCATTCAAGTGAAGTTTAGACCGGTCGATCATGAGGTGAAGCCCCAAAATCGTTCCAGAGGATTTTAGGCTTTTATCTGTCTTCTTTCAGGAGTTCTTGCACGAATGCCAATGAAGGCTCCCCCTGGCTGATAGCATATGAACGTTCCCCTTGTTCGGTAGTTTTGGTCTCCTACTGGTTCAGGAAGTTGAATGGGCAGCGGTAATAATTTACTGGGTGTTCAGTAGCCGAAATTAGTTCCAGGCTGTTGATGACCATATACCTCTGCCCACATTCGAGAAACAAGCAGCCATCTTTATTTGCACAGTTAAACGAGCGAGGGGTACGGACAGTCGAACAAAGGAAGGAAAAACGGGCCATTCTGCTACAGTATCTAAGTATCTTGTGGTAATGGGATTATTATCATTTACTGGTGTAACGGATCACCTGGCACCCCGACTGGGTACCTCCGTTAATGGATGCTCCTAGCGCTTCCTGAGGACTCCAAGCACTCTAGCCGACACCACAATCACCGAATCAGAGAAGCATATGAATCTTCTCAAGCATAGGAATACTGTAGACCGTTGAATAGGAACCATACGAATAGGCTTACACTCCTAGCAGTCAACTGGAACAGCATACAATAAATCCTCCCCCAATAATGAGACGACACTTCACTTTGAGGGTAAAACAGGAACTGAGGACTGGCTCATCCAGCCTGGCTTTTATTTCCAACTCACACATACAGGCCACACCCAGGGGGAGGCATAAAAGAACCAATGACATAGATGTTACCTCCCACACATCCCCTCCCCTTAGTGTGACACATAATCCCATTATGCATACAGTTTAAAATATACTTTTACACAACTTTCCTAACTCTAAAACCATACATCACATTCACATAAAAATACATATCCACAATCAATACATTCAGGGGAACAACATATTAAAAAATGGCATGGATCAGACCAGGGGTTCAAAAGTTAGTAAAGTATCTTTTAAAACCCCTAGCTTTCCAGCTCAGACTGTTTTTTACAGAGCCTTCTCTGTGCTGGAGAAGTAATCCAATTATCTCCAGCACAGAGACAGACTCCATTAACCACATGGTTACAGAAAGACATAAAACACTTTAAAATACAGAAAGTTACTTTTTATCCATAACACACAGACATTTCACATATCCCCAGATATCTGGGATCTGAGCGCACAAAACTACCGAATAGCGCGCAGATCCTATTCACACAGTACAATTGCCATGGAGCTAAAGTCTTTCCCATAGTCTTTCATTATATGAATAGGCTCCAGGGTATAGCTACCTGGGTTAACACATTCCCATAAAGTCTGGTCCATAGTCCAAAGGCAAGAGGCGGGCAGGCAGCCCCCTCCAAGGACACGTGGCGAGGTCGGTTTCGCCACAACTGGTGATCTAAGGGTTTTTTTAAACTCCATTTAGGAATATTATGAACTGAATAGGGAATTTAAAATGTGTGGCTGTTTAGAAAAATTCCCTTACTCATCTTTTTTTGCAGCTCAGATATTTTGCTCAAAATGTTTGCCATCCCTTCAAGTCTCTATAATTCCTAGTTTAATAAATAACCGTGACTTTTATTTCTTTTGGTAACAAATACATTTATCTTGGCAAACTGATAATATTAGAGTGTCAGCTTTAAAGTCAACTTAGATCCACTCAGCATAAGTCAGGCAGTTATGGAACATACTTCGTACAAATCAAACTGGATTTTATTTCTAGGTACTTGGCTAATTTTTACTTAAAAAAAAAAAAGTGTTTTTTTGTTTTCCCAATTTCGTTAGTATTTGTAAAATAAACATAATTCATTTTATATAGCTATTCAGCTAAATACATGTCCTCGTAGAACATTTCTTTTGGAACGTATGGTAAAAAATAAAAACGTGGATGAATTAGCTGAGAGTGAAAGTTTGATTTACTGTTTAATCTATTTCTTTAACATAAATTTTCATAAGCTGATCTGGAACACTTGCTGCCCATTCCGTTCTACGATGATGGTGTGTTGAAGAAGCCGTTTTGTAGACTCCTTTTTTATTTTGGGGGCCCTAAAACAATCCCCCCCCAGGTGACTAGGGGTCCCAAAACCCCTAGTCACACCCCCCCCAATAAAAAATTATCCCCCTACCTACCCCCCTCACCCTAAAAACTAATGAGGGAGGGACCTTTAACTAAGTACCTGTAAAAAAAACAAAAACTTACCATTCGATGTTTTCTTTCTTCTAAAATCTTCTTTTTTTCAGCCCCCAAAAAGGCCAAATAAAAAAAACATAATAACCGACGAAATTATAAAAAAAAAAAAAAAACAAGCGCAAAAAAAAAATCCTTCTTCACCCGGCAAGGGCTCCACGCAGACTGAGCTCTGCAGGGCGGGGGAAGGGCTTATAAAGCCTTGCCCCGCCCTGCAATTAGGCTCAGAGCACTCTGATTTGTGGGTTTAAGCCAAAATTACACAGCGTGGGAAAATTCCAAAGAACTTTCCCACGCTGTGTAAAATGACACAGAGCACTCTGATTGGTGGATTTCAAACCAGCCAATCAGAGTACTGTGACAGGTAAATGTAGAGACTTACCTGTCAGTCTCTTCATTTACCTGTCAGAGCACTCTGATTGGATGACTTAAACCCACCAATCAGAGTGCTCTGAGCCTAATTGCAGGGCGGGGCAAGGCTTTATAAGCCTTCCCCCGCCCTGCAGAGCTCAGTCTGCGCGGAGCCCTCCATGGGTGAAGATGGATTTTTTTTTTTTGCGCTCTTTTTTTTTTATAATTGCGTCGGTTATTATGGTTTTTTATTTGGCCTTTTTGGGGGCTGAAAAAAGATGATTTTAGAAGAAAGAAAACATAGAATGGTAAGTTTTATTTAAATTTTTTTTACAGGTACTTAGTTAAAGGTCCCCCCCCTCATTAGTTTTTAAGGTGAGGGGGGTAGGTAGGGGGATAATTTTTATTGGGGGGGGAGGGGGTGACTAGGGGTTTGGGGACCCCTAGTCACCTGGGGGAGACATTTTTTTTAGGGCCCCCACCCACCACTCAGGGGGGTAGCAGGGGGGAGGACCTTAGGTCCCCCCCTTATTAGTATTTAGGGCCCCCACCCACCGCTCAGGGGTGGGGACCAGGGGGGAAGACATTAGGTCCCCCCCTTATTAGTATTTAGGGCCCCCACCCGCCGCTCAGGGGTGGGGGCCAGGGGGAGGACCTTAGGTCCCCCCCTTATTTTACTGTAGGGCCCCCACCCGCCGCTCAGGGGTGGGGGCCGGGGGGAGGACATTAGGTCCCCCCTTATTTTACTGTAGGGCCCCCACCCACCGCTCAGGGGTGGGGGCCAGGGGGGAGGACATTAGGTCCCCCCGTTATTATAATTTAGGCCCCCACCCACCGCTCAGGGGTGGGGACCAGGGGGGAGAACATTAGGTCCCCCCCTTATTCTCATTTAGGGCCCCCACCCGCCACTCAGGGGTGGGGGCCAGGGGGGAGGACAATAGGTCCCCCCATCATTTTACGTTAGGACCCCCACCTGCCGCTCAGGGGTGGGGGCGGGGGGTACTTTTTTTTTTAAACAGTGAGCAGTCACAGGCTGCTCACTCTTTACTAGACATGACCCTACTCGCGGTATAGCGAGTAGGGGCAAAATTTACTAATACTAAGTAATTTTTACTTAGTATTAGTAAATTTGGCTGAAAGGCCAATTTAGGTCTTTCAGCCTTTTGGTAGATAACTCCCTAATACCGTGGAAATTAGGGAGTTATCTACCAAGCGGCTGCAAGAGAAGTCCCGAGGTGCCGAAGTCCTGAAATTCCAAAATGCTGCAGTTCTGAAATTCCGAAGTGTCGAAGTGCCGAAGTGCCAAAGTGCTGAAGTTGCTGAATTTCCGAAGTGTCGAAGTGCCGAAGTGCCGAAGTTCCGAAGTGTTGATGTGCTGAAGTTCCGAAGTTGCCGAATTTCCGAAGTGTCGAAGTGCCGAAGTGCTGAAGTTCCTAAGTGCTGAAGTGCTGAAGTGCCGAAGTTCCAAAGTTGCCGAAGTCTTGAAGTGCCGAATTGCGAAAATCCCGAATTTCGGAATGCCGAACCGAACCGAAAATGTTTCCCATGCACATGCCTAGTAAGAACAACTCTTTAATTATATTATCTTGTCGAAGTGCCGAAGTGCCGAAGTTCCGAAGTGCTGATGTGCTGAAGTTCCGAAGTTGCCGAATTTCCGAAGTGCCGAAGTGCCGAAGTGCCGAAGTGCTGAAGTTCCTAAGTGCTGAAGTGCTGAAGTGCCGAAGTTCCGAAGTTGACGAAGTCTTGAAGTGTCGAATTGCGAAAATCCAGAATTTCGGAATGCCGAACCGAACCGAAAATGTTTCCCATGCACATGCCTAGTAAGAACAACTCTTTAATTATATTATCTTCCAGATACAGAAAATATACAATATTGTAAAACCATATAACATATATATTAATATCTCAGAAATCCACAAAGGTTTGTTCACCGAATAGCAGGGATCTCAGTGCCACTTTGTCCAAATATCAGTAGATTAGGAAAGCCATTCGAGTGAAGTTTAGACCGGTCAATCATGAGGTGAAGCCCCAAAATCGTTCCAGAGGATTTTAGGCTTTTATCTGTCTTCTTTCGGGAGTTCTTGCACGAATGCCAATGAAGGCTCCCCCTGGCTGATAGCATATGAACGTTCCCCTTGTTCGGTAGTTTTGGTCTCCTACTGGTTCAGGAAGTTGAATGGGCAGCGGTAATAATTTACTGGGTGTTCAGTAGCCGAAATTAGTTCCAGGCTGTTGATGACCATATACCTCTGCCCACATTCGAGAAACAAGATGGCTGCTGTTTATTTGCACAGGTGCATTCGGTAATACGAACGGCGGACAGACAGGGGAACCCTTCTTTAATGAGCAATTTTGAAGTTAACAGCCAGGGGTAGTCCGCCCCATCATCAAAATAACCGAACTCAGGGACCACACAGAGGGTAGTTCGGTAAACGAGCGAGGGGTACGGACAGTCGAACAAAGGAAGGAAAAACGGGCCATTCTGCTACAGTATCTAAGTATCTTGTGGTAATGGGATTATTATCATTTACTGGTGATCTAAGGGTTTTTTTAAACTCCATTTAGGAATATTATGAACTGAATAGGGAATTTAAAATGTGTGGCTGTTTAGAAAAATTCCCTTACTCATCTTTTTTTGCAGCTCAGATATTTTGCTCAAAATGTTTGCCATCCCTTCAAGTCTCTACAATTCCCAGTTTAATAACTAACCCTGACTTTTATTTCTTTTGGTAACAAATACATTTATCTTGGCAAGCTGATAATATTAGAGTGTCAGCTTTAAAGTCAACTTAGATCCACTCAGCATAAGTCAGGCAGTTATGGAACATACTTAGTACAAATAAAACTGGATTTTATGTCTAGGTACTTGGCTAATTTTTACTTAAAAAAAAAAAAAGTGTTTTTTTGTTTTCCCAATTTCATTAGTATTTGTAAAATAAACATAATTCATTTTATATAGCTATTCAGCTAAATACATGTCCTCGTAAAACATTTCTTTTGGAACGTATGGTAAAAAATAAAAACGTGGATGAATTAGCTGAGAGTGAAAGTTGGATTTACTGTTTAATCGATTTCTTTAACATAGATTTTCATAAGCTGATCTGGAACACTTGCTGCCCATTCCGATCTACGATGATGGTGTGTTGAAGAAGCCGTTTTGTAGACTCCTTTGTATTTTAACAATATCGATTCTCTCATTTTTACGGTTTCTATAATTCTCTTTTAGCCATTCCTCCTGGCTGCGGTTAAATTAGATTCTAGACGCCATTGCTCAGGCTATAAACGAGCTCCCGTTTTATGTATAAGCCTGCATCAGATGTTTGCAATTTTTCCCTACAGATTTTTCCTATTACCTTTTGAATCTAAAGTCATGATAACAGAATAGGTATTAGCCTGGAAAATTGAAAAAACTCAATAAAATGGATGTATATATAAAAAAGGATTATAAAAGACCACAGTTACATTGTTTGTATGGTTGAAAATATACATAAAATTTGACCTTTCCTAAATCCCCCTTTTATTGACAGAGAAGGCAAGCAATCCATTTAAATGAACTGTTCCATAAATGTTAAAAAAAAAGAAAATTAAATCGTATATATCATATTATTCGTTTTATGCACACGAGGACGTTTTGTCTCTGATTTTGGCAGGGAAGTATTGCTGTTACCCGGCTCCATATCTGAATTACATGAATAAATGTGACTTACTGCAGGTGCCTAGGATTTGCAGCATCTGCAGTGAATTCGACTCAGACCAGAAAGTGTATGAACAACGTAGGTGTTATGGTGTTTAGAGTATCCCTTTAACAATGTAATAGTATGACATTATTTTTATTATTATTATTATTATTATTATTATTATTATTAGCGTTTATAGAGAGACAATGTTTTCAACCATGCTTCACAAGTGCACAAGGTGGATATTTAAGGAAATATGGAGGTGAAGAAGGTTGTACTCAAACAAGCTTACAATCATTAATAAAATATTCTGTTCAACATTGTTACAATCGAGCTTCATTATTAAATTAGCCTTGGTTTTAATGCATAGTGGTCAATACACTAGTAAATGCAATTGGATTCCCTAAGTAAGGGCCTGTTGCTTGTGTTGCAATACTGACACCCAGTGGTGACATGTGGCATTACAGGGTTAACACAAGGTTGACATTACTTGATGAAGTACCTGATTTTTTTTAAAGCTATTGTTTTGCTCTCATCATGCATGGGTGTCCAACCTTTTGGCTTCCCTGGGCCGCATTGAGCGCAGAGGAATTGCTTTGGGCCGCACTTAAAATCTATGATATAATTAATCAATATAATACAATTTCAAAATTGCATTTGTTTAGTAGATACCTTCCTCCATTTGTATCCTTATCTAGGATTGCCATATTTAAGGATACCAACGTAGGGAGCTATCTACTAAACAAATACACATGTATATATATATGGACATGTAACAGACGTATACAGACAATCACAAATATACACACACACATATATATAATCACAGACCTATACGCAGTCCCATACATACACATATCAGAAGTACACACACAGACATCCACACACATACAATCACAGACCCACACACACACACATGCAATCACATACATACAAAATCACAGACCTATATGCACATACTCCCAAACACATACAGTCACAGACATACACGCACAATCACAAATATAACACACTCATACAATCACAGACCTATACAGAGAGTCACATACATACACTCATAATCACAGATGTACACACACACACACACACACACACACAATCACAGACCTATACACACAATCACATACATACACACATGCATACAATCACAGACCTATACACACAGTCATATACATACACTCATAATCATAGATGTACACACACACACAATCACAGACCAACACATACACAACCACAGACCTATACACACAATCACATACACACATGCATACAATCACAGACCTATACATACAATCACATACGCACATGCATACAATCACAGACCTATACATACAATCACATACGCACATGCATACAATCATAGACCTATACACACAGTCATATACATACACTCATAATCACAAATGTTCACACACACCCACAATCAGACCCACACAAATACAATCACAGACCTATACACGCAATCACATACCTACACACATGCAATCACAGACCCACACATGCACATAAAATCACAGACCTATACAAATAATCACAGACCTATATACTCAGTCACAGAGCCAAACGCATACATATCTGTACAAACAATTACAGACCCAAACACATAATCACTGACTTACACGCACACACATACACACAATCACAGACATAAACACAGACCCCCACCCCACAAACACAATCACTGACAGAAAATACACAATAATTACATTTATACTTAAGAGGTCCAACTATGCTCCCTACCTTGCTCCCTGGTGGTCAGTGGTTGCTGGTGGGCTGGGATCTCTGTGCTCTTCCTGCACAAGTCTCTCGTGCCAAGCATTGATGCTGATCCCGGGATGATGTCTTATCCCGGCTGCCAGCTCATTGCAGGGCGCACGAGGGAGCTGTCCAGGGCAGCGCCAACTGCAACCGGGCCGCACTGCTACCGGCGGGCCGCAGATTGGACACCCATGCTCTAATGCCAATTTATCCTGTTATTTTTTTGGTATTTTGTTTGTTTAAGCAATGTTCCGTTTTGCTCCTAATATATTCTGGTCAAGTACCCTTTTCATTTAAAGGCAAAGGATCCAGGCCTCGATTTATTATTCTTAGATAAACTTAAAAAAAATAAAATAATAAATTAAAAATATTTAAAAAAAATCAAAAAATGCATCAAATATAAAAAA
The DNA here is from genome assembly GCF_036172605.1 of Pelobates fuscus. NCBI lineage: Eukaryota > Metazoa > Chordata > Amphibia > Anura > Pelobatidae > Pelobates > Pelobates fuscus. The sequence goes on along the minus strand of NC_086323.1, from coordinate 17,502,775 downwards.
TATATAATATAGAAAAAGGTGAGAATTCAAAGTGGCCATACTGGAAACATAGTTGAGAATTTTTCTATTTCGATTATTTTTACCTTGAATTTGAAAATTCTCATTTTAACGAATAACCCTGCAAATCATTTTAGCCAAAATTAAATCAGTGGACAAGCTTATCCAAAGCTATTAAATAAAGTTTTTAGTTACTAGGAGTTATTAGGAGTTTTACATATTTAGTTGAAGATTCACATTCAGTAACCACGGACAGGGCAGACAGCTCATCACTTAACAAATGGAAATCTCAGAGTTCCTTTGCAACATGTACAGGACGGAGCACGCTGCGTTATATACAGAGATTTATCATGCCAGTGACAAGATGGATAATGTTGTTTCCAATATGCTTAGGGCACATCTGGGACGATCCAATTGGCACAGATCTATACACTGATTAACATCACTATGTCCAAAGGAATATACGTAATCCAAATTAAATAAATAATTAAATGAGAAGAATAGAATTGCCGTTTTTTTTTTTTTTTTTTTTGTAAAATAGCTGAATTCTATATTTTTTTTTTTATACTTGGCTATTTTTCTAAAATGTGCATGCTCCATATGGTATTGTGTCAAGAATGCTCACAAAGTTTTAATACATTTTCTTATATGTTATTTTTTAACAAGCAGAAAAATTAAAATGCATATGCATGGTTATATTAGGGGTGAGTGACTGTATTTATATTATACTTTAATAAAGCTAATTCATTTCTCAATACATGCCATTGCCCCCCACTCACCAATTTGTGGCATGGTCCACCCCCCCTTCTCTCCTTGGGTCGCACCTCCTTAAATTGATTAAACCTTACCTTTTTCCTACTTCCTGTGGGAATCAAGATCAGTGAGACTTTCTTGTCAGAGTACTCTGATTTGTTGGCTAACAAGGCAACCAATCAAAGTGTTCTTATGAGAACTCAAAGCGTAGAGTCTGTATAAAGTCTTTCCTCGCTTTGAAGCCTCATTCTGCACTGAGAGTGATTGATTATTTTGCGTGTCGGGTTTAATTTTATTTGTCAGGTTTTGAAAATGTATTTTTATGAGTTGCATTGCTTATAATTATTTTAGTTTGACTTTTCTTGGAACTGAAGAACAGAAGACTTCCTGTGGTAAGTATAATTTATTTATGTAGCAGACCCCAGGTAACCCGACCGGTTACCTCCGCTAATTCGCTTCCTTCAGCCGCTCAGGAACCACTTAGAGTATATATAGACCCATTCCCTCATGTAACTAGTCGACACACAGTTCTGGGAGTACAACACAATTTTATTGAGCCACACACGGCTTTTATGCATAGCCCCATGCAAGGGGTCTTCAACACACACAGGAGTCGTATCCCAGGATCCTCTACACCAGGAAGCCCAAGTGCCAGAACAGGGAGTCGCTGTCCCTTTCTCTCCCAAATATAGAAAGCCCGCCATTAAGGTAAGGGGTCTCCTCCACAGGGCGACAGTAGGTCTTCATCCTAGAAGCCTCTGGGCCTGGGAGCCAAAGCGCAGGAAAAGAGACTGTCCCTTTGTCCCCTCAGAAAGCCTGCCAAACTAGCCAGTGCCCCAAAACGGTCCCTACCAGCCTCAGGCGACCCCACAATGGCACATTCCCCGACTGACCTCTGTTCGCGAGGTTCTTATGCTGAAACCTGCAAGGGAAGCGTCTCCTTTTGGGATACGAATGCTCCCCCTGGTTGGCGTTCACCTATATGAAATGGTGGCCACCCAGGGGAGCATTTATTATTTATTTATTTATAAAATGTTTTACCAGGAAAGATACATTGAGATTGCTCTCGTTTTGAAGTATGTCCAAGGTAATAATTAATTACTTCCCTTGCGGTTTCACACTTATGTTGCCAGTGCGAAGTTGCGGTTTCACACTTATGTTGCAAGTGCGAATGTTCTGATTAATTGGTGGGGACGTTCTAATGGGGCACTGGGAAGGTCCTTGTTCGGGAGACGAACGAGTCAGGAAGCAATCCACGAATGCTCCCCCTGGCTGGCGTTCGTCTATACGATATGGCGGCCACCCAGGGGAGCGCTCATTAATTGCTTTCCTTGCGGTTTCACATCTATGTTGTGAGTACGAAAGTTCCATTTGAACGTTCTAACTAGTGTTCTAAATGGGATATCGGGGTGGTCCCCATTCGGAAGGCAAAGGAGTTCCTTTCAGAGGAGCACTCCCGAACGGGGAGTGGGGTACAATATACGAAGGCAAGGGAAAAACACACAGAACAAGTAAAAAAACACCCAACTAAGCGGTGCTTCCGTCACCCCCATTCTTTTAAAATTTACAGTATCCTCACCTGAAGCCCACGGGAGAGGGTATGTGTTTTGAGTGAGGCTATTTTTAACTTAAAGCGGCACTGTCATGCCGAATCCCGTTTTTTTTTAACCCGCCTCCACTACATCCAATTGACCCCCTAGTCACCCCCAAATGCCCCTAAGCCCCCCACATTACCTATTTTTTATTCTTTATCTTCTGCCCCGATCTATATTCAGGGCGCCGTCATCTTTGTGTGGGTAGGTGAAGTCCCTGTGGGACACGTCATCTGCCCACACTAGACAGACTGTGAGATTCCCGCACATGCCCAGTGAAACACCATGCGAACGGGAATTTCACCTATTCATTCATTCATCAGACAGACGAATTAATGAATAGAAAAAATCAGATGAACAAACTAACACTGAGTATCAGTGTTGGTTTGTTCGTTCAGTTTATTACAAGGAGGGAGCTACCGGCGTGCAGCTCCCTCCTTGTAATATGTAAAGATAGAAGCGGCAGGGAGCAGTGCTCCCCAACACTTCATAAGCCCCCCAGGTCCCCCCTCACTCTATGGGGGTCAATATGACCCCCATAATAGCACAAGGGAGATTAAAATCTCCCCAATGCCCCTACTCGCAATACCGTGAGTAGGGGCATGTCCACTAAACAGTGAGCAGCCAGTGGCTGCTCACTGTAAAAAAAAAATGGTAATAAGGGGGGGGGGGGACCTACTGGCCTCCCCCCTGGCCCCCACCCCTGCGCGGTGGGTGGGAGCCCTAATGAAACAATAAGGGGGGGATGTACTGTCCTCCCCCCTGGCCCCCACCTCGGAGCGGTGGGTGGGGGCCCTAATAAAACAATAAGGGGGGGGACCTACTGTCCTCCCCCCCTGGCCCCCACCCCTGCGCGGTGGGTGGGGGCCCTAATAAAATAATAAGGGGGGGGGACCTACTGTCCTCCCCCCCGGCCCCCACCCCTGAGCGGTGGGTGGGGGCCCTAATAAAACAATAAGGGGGGGACCTACTGTCCTCCACCCCGGCCCCCACCCCTGAGCGGTGGGTGAGGGCCCTAATAAAGTATAGCGAGTAGGGGCATATTATTTACTAATACTAAGTAATCTTTACTTAGTATTAGTAAAGTTGGCTGAAAGACCAATTCAGGTCTTTCAGCCTTTTAGTAGATAGCTCCCTGATACTGTGGGAATTAGGGAGTTATCTACTAAGCGGCTGCAAGATGCAGCCGCGGCAATGAATAGGATCGGAGTTTCATTCATTAGAATGAAATTCCGATACGATCAAAGTACCGAATTGCATCCTAACACCAATGGAGAAACAGTGCTCATTCTGTTAGGATGCAATTCGGCAGTTTTGCCGGCGTTCTGTCTAAGTGACAGGACGTTCGGCAGTACTGACAGGAAGCATTGTGGGAACAGGGAGGAAAGCTAGGGATCATGGGAAAATTGCTCTGACCAGCGGAAATGAAGCACACTTTGCTCCTCCGCTGGTCAGAGCTGGTCAAGCGGAGAAATCCTCCATAAGACAAAGAGTCCCTACTTTGTCTTATGATTTTAAAGAAAACTAAAGAAGACAGGAAGAAAAGAATAACAGATCCTGAGAGAGGGGGAGAAGAGGAAGAGATTGAGGAAAGGTAAGTTCGGCATGACAGTGCCGCTTTAAAAGTATAATTCACTCTACGATTATTTAGAATTCCTGTCCTTACATGTTTTAGTGAAGGTTGGTTTAAGGGACACTCCAGACAGTTAAATCATTTAAATCACTAAATCACTTTAGTTTGCTGAAGTGCTTTATGTGTGAAGAGTGTGTCTTTTTTCATTTTACAAAAAGTGCAGATTTTAATTAACACTTTTATAAATTAACCTGGTTCAGTGGAACGAAAATCAAGAGGCAGCAATTGCCCAGAGCACCTGCCTTGTAAAGACTTCTCATTGAGCTGCATTGGGAAGTCTGTGATTGGACAGTCACAGGGAGTCTTGGAGGGGTTTGAAAGGGAGGGCTTACAAAGGCAGCAGATAAGAGATCTGCAGCTTTTGCAAGCTGTTTTAGCATCATGACAAAAATAAATTGGGGGTATATACACTAAATAGTGGTAATTTTATTTTATTATTTGTGCAGTGGAGCAGTCACAACACACTGTTTAGTGAACATGCCCCAGCAGTGTTTATCCAATACTCATTATTTACTACACATACTGAGTAACTGTCTGGTTTTCAATGAAGGACAGATAAAGGAATATAATACCATCTGCCATAGCTATGCGTTGCCCATAATGAATGTACTATTCATAGCACTGAAATATTTAATTGCCAGCCACAGAAATTCGATTTTATCCAAACTGGCATATCTATCGTAATCAATGCCCACTGGGCATCTGTATAAACAGATTCACAACTACATTTTGATAGAAGATGGTCCGTCGCTACATTTGATGGATTACAAATATATTTCCTTTTCCAGAAATCTAACGTAGCTTCTTTGGCGCAGAAGAAAAAGATATTGAAAATGAATGAATCCAACAATTTAAAGGGAATTAAACCCAAATCCAGAGTAAAGTATAACTCCCAAAATTGGGAGCTATATAATTAGGATGGCAAGTGAACAGGTCATATTGGTCATGCTCTGCAGCAAATGCCGGGACATCATATCTACGCATTATGTATTTTTTTATTATTATTATTATTTTTTTATTTATGTTTTTGCTGGCATTTAAACTAATATTCTAGATGATACATTAAAGAGAATGGATAAACTCCAGCATTTGAGTGTCTCTTTAAAATCAGTAAAAGCATCCCACCTAGGGCCTTTATTTAATTCTCTTGGATACGTTTTTCATATGATCACAATCTGCTAGATTTAAAAAAAAAAAAATTTTATGATTTATCTCCAAAATGTCCCATAGACTTTAATGCTAACTTCTGTAGATAAATCATTTTAAAATATTAGATTGAGGCCTAAATATGCTAAGGGTTATAGGAATTATAGTCCGCGGCAGCTGAAGGGCTGAAGATTATTTTCATACTATATATATCGTAAACAGGCAAAAAGCAGATCGACACGTTAAAGTCAAAGCATTAATGCAATTCTATTTTAACAACTTCTGGGGAATCTACCTTTTGGGCCCCTCTGCATATATACATTTACAAGCAATATCATGATTATAAGATCTGAAACAAGATATATTGAAGAGTGTCATGGATAAATCATCCTTTAATTATGTTCAGGGGAAATCAATGCAAGCGATTGGAGTACAACAAGGCACACGGCACCTGGTGATAGTTGTAAATCCAGAAGAATTGCTTCTAGCTTTAATTGGGGGAGATCAGTTTTATACAGTAGAGGATACGTGGAATGTAAGAAGAGACATATTTCTGAATGTCAAAAGATAAGCCGTTTACAGAAGTACTCCGGTGGGGGCAAGTTTTTATAAGCAAGAGAACTTAATGTAGGACAAAGTTCATTTAAGGATAAAGTATTACATAATGCCAAGTTAGCCAATTTTAATATAGGCTAGCCAATTACGGCACCTACAAGCTTGAGCCTTGGAATCAAGGTGCATTCCATCACAAGCGTTCCCTCTTAATGACTCTGATAACAATATTTATATTCTATTATTTCATTTAATCCACTTTAAAAAAAAATCAGCGACAGGTGCACTGTTTATATCTTGACTGAATGTCACTTGCACTGTCTGACGCGTTTTATTCCTAACTCAGTCTTAATTATAGACTGAGATTTTACAGGAAATGACATGTCTAAAGAAAGTGTTACTAATTACAAAAGCAAATTCCAATGTGTCAGATCAAGTGACTGGAATATTTAATTAACAAAGTTCTAGCTTACAGAACGTAGCCAATGTTGCAAAAATCTGCAAAGTAATAGAGAGTTACGCTTTAATATGAAATGGACGTATGTTCCAAGATAAGTAGGGCTGAAACAATACCCACGGATGACTGTATCAAAAAAGCATATCCCAAATGTCAAGTTCTGTGCTCTGTCTACAGTAAAACACAATGGATCCATCAGGTTTGTGAAATAGAAGTGCATTTAAATCTTCCATCTTAATGAGAGACCTTTTGGACTTAAAGGACCACTATAGTCACCCAGACCACTTCAGCTTAATGAAGTGGTCTGGGTGCCAAGTCCCCCAGGTTTTAACCCTTCAGATGTAAACATAGCAGTTTCAGAGAAACTGCTATGTTTACATAGCAGGGTTAATCCAGCCTCTAGTGGCTGTCTTCCGCTAGAGGCACTTCTCTGGCCACGCATGCGCATTCATCTACACTCGGGAGCTGACGTCGGACGGGGAGGAGAGGTCACCAGCGTCGAGGGAGTCCGGCACTGGATTAAAGTAAGCGCCAATGGAGGAGGGCCCTGAGGGTGGGGGGGACCTAAGGGTTATATAGTGTCAGGAAAACGAGCTTGTTTTCCTGACACTATAGTGATCCTTTAAGTATTCCCATGTATATATAATGCATTAACATTTATACACACCAAAAATATATATTAATCTCTGAAGGATGGAGGCATTTGACCATGTTCTGAACCAAAACAAAACCTTTCATTTGAGCTACAGGTTTATTCCACCGTAATGTAAGGGATTCTCTGTAAGTGCTCCCATACATATTACATATCATGTGTTTAACCCCTTAAGGACCAAACTTCTGGAACAAAAGGGAATCATGACATGTCACACATGTCATGTGTCCTTAAGGGGTTAAAGGTCAGAAACATCATATATGTATACCTAACAAAACATTACCTATGGAAAATATTTTTACAATGTTTTTGCTTATAATAATCTTTTACACATTTAGTGCAACTAATTAAAAAAAATTAAACTAGATTCACGTGTCTATCCTGGTTGTTAATTACCTAATATGTTTAGGATCTAAATTAATTTTTGATAGATAACACTAACCCTATACCAACTCCCCACTAACGCTATACCAACTATTCCCCTAACCCAATGTGTACACAAACTCTAACTGTATGCCCACCTTAATCTTGCCATTCAATCTTACACTATCATTACCCCTAAAACAGCATTATCCACACCAAGCATAACCAGGATAATAAGGGTAGTAAACCTCCTAGATAGGAGTGGGTTTAGGAGTTGCACCGATCTTTGACATACTTAAGGCGTTCCCAATAAAGAGCATTTTACCTATCTATGACTGAAACATGTCTTAAGATAGGCACATGTGTGCTGCTTTGAGATCACAGAGATGAATGCAGTTAAAGATGTGTAGGGGCATTAGATGCATCATCAGTAGAATCTGTTCAACCCTTGGGGGTCGCAGGTTCAAATCCCAGCAAGGTTGACTCAGCCCTTCATCCTTCCGAGGTAGATAAAATGAGTACCATGACAGGTGCATAGTCGCCATATGGGCAGGAGGAATCACGATAAAACCCCGCACATACCTAACCCAATAAAACATGGACACTAGAGTATATGGGTCAAAAATGTTCACAGTTTTTATTAAATAGTAATAAATTAACATAGAAAAAAGGCCATTGCCCCACACTCCGCCATCACATCCGTATCCTTCAGTTAGATATAAAAGGCAATAACCCATATATAAATAACATACAACAGTATTCCAACTTGAACATAACTTAAAGTACCAACATTTTAATTAACCATGGTAGGGGTATACCCGGATACCCCTACCCCACCAGGTTCTGAGCCACCGACAGGGCTTGAACTCTACCAAACTTACCAAGAACCATATTCCCATTTCCATAACCATCCTAATGGGGAGCCACAGTGAGGGAGGGGGTGTCAGGTGGCAGAGTGATTGAGGGAGGGGGTGACAGGTGGTAGACTGACTGAGGGAGGGGGTCACACAGTAAGGGAGGGGGTGGCAGAGTGAGAGAGGGGGTTACAAGTGGTAGAGTGAGGGAGGGAGGGGGTGACACAGTAAGGGAGGGAGTGACACAGCAAGGGGGGGTGACACAGTAAGGGAGGGGGTGGCAGAGTGACTGAGGGAAGGGGGGGTGACAGTGGGGTGGGGTGACACAGTGAGGGAGTGGGTGACATGTGGCAGAATTACTGAGGAAGGGACGGGGGACATAGTGGGGTGGGGGTGACACAGTGAGTGGGGGTGACAGATGGCAGAGTGACTGAGGGAGGGAGACTGTGGCAGAGTGATGAAGGGAGGGTGTGAAAAAGTAAGGGAGGGGGTGGAAGAGTGACTGAGGGAGGGAGGTGGTGACACAGTGGGGTGGGGGTAACAGCTATCAGAGTGACTGAGGGAGGGGGTGACAGTGAGGGAGGGGATTGTAATTTTACAAATACCTTAATTTTTGTTCCCTGGCGGTCCAGTGTCATTGATCCCTGGTGGTCCGGTGGGCTCTCTCTTCAGTCTGCCCTGTGAGGCAGAGAGCCAGCACAGTCTGCAGCTCACACCTGGCGGAGCTGCAGACTGTGCTTGCTCTCTGCCTCTCAGAGCATACTGGAGGGGCCTCGCACCCAGTGACATACTGGGCAAGCTGCCAGGCTCCCGACTGGTGTTGAGTCCTCGGTGAGAGACAGAGGACCTGACACAGTCTGCCTGCCCTATGGCCAGTTAGGCCGACGCCTAACTCGTCTAATTAGAGAGCCGCTGGCCTGCCCCTGTCAGAGTGCCACCTGGAGTCGTGGCACCACCGCGGGTTATGGATGGGCCGGCCCTGCCCCAGAAATCTTTGTGTCTCAATCCATAGCCCCCAGCCCTCCATGTGTCTCATTACCCCACCAGACCTCGATGTGCCTTAATGTCTCCCTCAGTCCCTCTATGGGTCCTATAGCCCCTTCCAGCCCTCCTTGTGTTCCTATATCCCCCTCCGAGCCCTTCAGGTGTCCCTATACCCCCTCCCAGCCCTTCATGTGTCCATATAGCACCCCCCAGCCCTTCATGTGTCCCTATAGTCCCCCATCTCCCATGTGTCCCATTAGTTCTACCCCCAGTCACCATGTGTCCCATTAGTTCCCCCCCCAGCCCCCATGTGACGTATAAGTTCCCCCCCAGCCCCCATATGTCCCATTAGTCATCATCCCCAGCCCCCATGTGTCCCATTAGTTGGTGGTGATGAATTCTACATCTTTAAGAAAATATGGGCCCGATGGCGTCTGTTCCCTATTGCCAACAGTTCAATAATGTCAATTGTGTGATATATACTTGAACCAACTGACGTTATACCACTAGTCTGCATATATAACTTTTTTGTTATTTTATGTTGAGGTACTTTTACATTTAATGTTATTTTCTGTAACACTTTAAAAAAATTTAAATGTATTTAGTTTGTAAAAATGGCGCCTCAGAAGGGATATGATAACATTATACAAATACATTTGGTCCGGTACAAACCTTTATCTGGAAATCTATTCATAAACAGGGCTATACATAGGACATGAGGTCACATATTTAGGTTGAAAGAAAGGAGATTTCATCTAAGGCAAAGAAAAGGTTTTTTTTACAGTAAGAGCAATAAGGATATGGAATTCTCTGCCTGAAGAGGTGATTTTATCAGAGTCCATACCATGGGTAGCCAACCTGGACCCTAGGCGGTTTGGGATTTCAAGTGGGCGTTGGTGGGTTCTGTAGAAAACTCCCGGTGGCCTAGTTCCTTTAATCTCCCGTGCCGGCCCATGCAGAGCCAGTCTTGCTGTAAGCCCTCTCGGGCTGGTGATGAGATCAAAAATGTTCCACACTGGCCCGCTGCCACTTAGTTCCATCAGAGGGAGGGAAGGGCCTGGGAGCCTCTGTGTTCCTCCCGCGAGCAGCCTGGTCAGATCGTTGCCATGCGTTACCATGGCAACGCTCCAATACAGTACTGTGCTTGCAGAAGGACAGGAGAGTCCGCCTACAGCCAGAGGAGCGGCAGGCCAAAGTGAAGATGCTACCACTGGACCACCAGGACTTGCATTATGTACCAGCTTGCTGGTAAAAGGTAAGAAGAAAGGAGGGGGAGACATTAAGATAGATTTTCACATCTCACCCACCTACACACAGCATAGACCCTATGCACCCTTCACAAACAAACACACACTACACCCCTCACACATAGACACACACACACACAGACTGCCCCGTCACAAACTACACCCCTCTCACACACAGAATGCCCACTCACACACACACTGCACTCCTCTCACACTGCACCCCTGACACACACACAGAAACCCTAACAAACACACACAGCAACCTTCACACACACACACACACACACACACACACTGCACGCCTCACACACACACACCACACACTGCCCCCTCACACATACTACATCTCTCAAACACACACTGCACCCTTCACACACACACCACCCCACAGACACACATAGAAAAAAAGTGGAATAGAAAATAGAAAAAATAGATACATTTAAGTACATATTTCTCCTTTCAAAAAAAAAATCATACTTGAGCCAAAAAAACAGTTACTGCAGCAGTGGTAGGCGGTAAAGAAATTTTACCATCAACAAAGATACAAAAGTGGGCAGTAGGTATTAAAAGGTTGACTACCACTGGTCCATACAGATGTTTAAACAGCAATTGGATAAATACTTGCAGAAACATAACATACAGGGATATCATTTCTAATTAGTGGGGTAATAGCTGCTTGATCCAAGGAGATATCTGACTGCTATTTTGGGGTCAAGAAGGAATTTTTTCCTAGTTTGTTGCAAAATTGGAAGCGCTTCAGACTGGGTTTTTTGCCTTCTTTTGGATCAACAGCAAAAAACATTTGTGAGGAAAGCTGAACTTGATGGACACAAGTCTCTTTTCAGCTATGTAACTATGTAACTATGTAACACTGCACGTCCGCACAGTCATGTGTCTTTTTATATAATTTTTTTTTTTTTAATTAATCATTGGAAAGGAATAACAATGCTTGTCTTTTTTATTTTGCTTTCCATTTAAAACATTATTATCATGTTTCCTTCTCAACAGTGATGATTGCAACATATGCAGAGTTGTTCAATAAACTGCAAATCTCAAGAAATTTAATTCCAAAATACAAAAACCAGGTTTAAATAGCTAAATATTGTTGTTTGTCTTTTACTGAATAACTTTGAAAGTGTGTCTCGGTCTATGATTATGCACCTTGACAAATAGACTGAGGGCTGGATTCACTTAGTAGAGTAATGAATACTAATTTCACCAATAGACTTCAAATGAGACACTGTTATTCAAAAATCAGAGTGAACCCTTAAAGGACCACTCTAGTGCCAGGAAAGCATACTCGTTTTCTTGGCACTAGAGTGCCCTGAGGGTGCCCCCACCCTCAGGGACCCCCTCCCGCCCGGCTCTGGAAAGGGGAAAGGGGTAAAAACGTACCTTTTTCCAGCGCTGGGCGGGGAGCTCTCCTCCTCCTCTCCGCCTCCGTTCCTCCCCGTCGGCTGAATGCGCACGCGCGGCACGAGCTGCGCGCGCATTCAGCCGGTCACATAGGAAAGCATTCATAATGCTTTCCTATGGACGCTTGCGTGCTCTCACTGTGATTTTCACAGTGAGAATCACGCAAGCGCCTCTAGCGGCTGTCAGTGAGACAGCCACTAGAGGATTAGGGGGAAGGCTTAACTAATTGATAAACATAGCAGTTTCTCTGAAACTGCTATGTTTATAAAACAATTAGTTAACCCTAGCTGGACCTGGCACCCACACCACTTCATTAAGCTGAAGTGGTCTGGGTGCCTAGAGTGGTCCTTTAATTTCCTAAGAGAACCCAGCCTTAAATGTCCAGGACAGCTCAGCTTCTTTATATCCTGCTATTTATCAACATCTTTCTAAGCTTGGCTCTGTAACTGTTAAACAGACAAGAATTCCTCCACATTACCCAGACGTGGGTGTCTTTCTTTCGAACGTTGAAATATCGCTACAGACAATCACATTCCATCAGTGTCATCCACGAATGAAAGATTTCAGTAAAACCAACCCTAATAAATAATTTAACCTTCATTATTATAACTTTAAATAAAGAGCCGATTGGATTCTCAATATTCTCTTTCATAGAATTCATTATTTGCAACTATATTTCTTTTCCTCTGGCTATTCTCTTTGAATCCTCGACCCATATAAATTGATCACGTTGCACACCAAGTTGTCTTTTATTTAAAGTTCAACCAAGTCAAATTAATTGTAAATTAGCACAAAGGAGATATACTTTTAGTAAGCTCATAAAGCAAGGAACGCTGTTAGCAAAGGGAAAATTGCTTTCACATGATATACAATCAGCATTCAAGCCTTCTTGGAAGGTAATAGAAAATAACCCAAAGCACACCAGATTAAACTTGTACATAAAAAGATTTTTTATTCATGCAGTGATTTGATAAAACAGCAGTTTAGGCATGTCAACAACAGATAACATACACACATCCACATCAAATGCAAAAGTAAGTGCTCAAATTTGAAACCCATAACAATATAGGCATACTAACCCAGAGCAGGAGATACAGCAACCCAAACGTTTCGACCTCTAGCCTTCCTCATCTCTAATAGTATGGTCAATGTTACTATTTAGATGCCACAGTTCTTGATAAGGCGATTGTAGCCTAATTAAAGACAGAAGTGTAAAGGGGGCAAAGATGAAGAGAAATAGAGACTGATAGGTCTACCTAACATGCAGGGTTAATTCCGGGTTCATATGACGTCATCACATATGTGCGGTGTCTGACGTAGTTAAACGGATTGAACCTGTCGTTCGACGGATACCTTCTAGAGTAAGGTAATACTAATAAAAGGTGTAAGTTCCTAAGGCTCCGTGAATTATAAATAGTGTTTGTTTGAAAGGCTCTTAATGTACAATATTGTACAGATTCAGCAAGTGAAAGTATAAAAAAAATCAACATCGAGATTTGTAGCTATCTGCATAAAGTCAGGTTTTTATTATGTCATATATTGGATGAAGGTTGTGATAATGATGTATGTGCGCATGCACTGTGACCTGGTGATTATGTGCTATTTCTAATGGGGACTCAATCAGCATTGCCATAGAGTTGCATTTTGTACAAAACACCGAGTATCCACTGAGGGGATCCCATGTAATTTTGAAAAACCTAAAGTCTTTTCATTTGGTGTTGACTGAAAATACCACATTGTCCTGACAGTGCCTAATATTTCTTAAAGGGATACTACTATAGTCACCGAAACAACTTTATATAGCAACTAGCATATTTAAGCAGTTTTAGTGTATATATCATACCCCTGCAGTCTCACTGCTCAATTCTCTGCAATTTAGGAGTTAAACACATTGTTTATGCACCCAAGTCACACCTCATTGCATGAGACTTGCACAGTACAGTAAACACTTACCGTAAAGGAAGATCTAATGTTTAAACTTCCTTTATTGCACTGTCTGTTTAATTTAGAATTTCTTACCTCCTACAAAAGGTTCCTGCAAGGTCCAGGAACCTACTGTCTGTGATTAAAGTTAAATTTTAGGAGCAGGAGATAAAGACTTCTAAAATAAGTTATCATCTGATTGAATATTATCCCATTTCGTTTCACAGAGGCTGTGTGAGTCACAGCCAGTGGAGATGCGGCTAGATGTGGCTAGTGATTTAACTCCTAAATGGCAGATAATTTTAAATGAACTGACATTGTTGTAAAACTGTCATTCTGCTTTGCTTTTACAGTGGGTGTACTGAACCCGTGTTTCCTATAGAAGAAAACAGCCCTGCCATCACCCTGAATTAAGTATAATTAAATATAAAGACATTTTTTTACTTGACAAAATCATAATAAAGTATACAGGATTTGTTATAAAATGAATCTTTTCAATATTCATTAGGGCACTAAAGCAGAGCAGCAGGCACCACAAGCAGTAATTCCTGCTTTAACATCGAATTCTCAGCAAGTTATCGAACTCTTACTGACCGCCCATCTCTGGCCTATTATTCAAAGTATATGATAATCAGTGAACTGTGTGCCCCTATTGGCAGAGTCTTGCAGAGCCATACTTGGAATAGCCAACATTAGCCAATCACAAAGCAGCAAGAAGAGTAATATGAGCTACAGAGTCACACACAGAACATTCTGAATCTTTATACAGAATCACTATAAGCAAAAGTAATGGGAGGGGAGCAAGACTTACTTATCTTTGGCGTTAAGCTGCAAACCCGTCCATCATTTTTAACATTTAATATTCAGAAGAAATATATAAATATTTATGTATTTTATTAAAACAGCCACTTTTGACAAACAGTCAAACTTTCGAAGACTCATATTTAGAGTGTCCGTATATGTTTGTATAATGAGAGTTTTATAAATAAAATATATTAAAAAATTTCCTTTTTAACATTAAAGGTGTACTATAGTCACCAAAACAACTTTAGCTTAACAAAGCAGTTTTGATGTATTGATCATGCCCCTGCAGTCTCACTGCTCAATTCCCTGCCATTTAGGACTTAAATCACTTTTGTTTCTGTTTATACAGTCCTCGTCACACCTCCCCTGGCTGTGACTGACACAGCCTGCTTGAATAAAACAGGTTTCATTTTCATTCAGATGTTAACTTGCTTTATAGGTTTTTGCCCCCTGCTCTTACAATTAAACTATATCAAGCTATTAACAGAGCAGAAGATAAGCAATTCTAAATTAAGCAGAATTTGCAATACAGGATGTGTAAACATCAGATGACCCTTTGCAGGAAGTGTTTAGAAAGACTGTCTAAATCACATGCACGGAGGTGTGGCTAGGGCTGCGTAAACAAAGGGATTTAACTCCTAAATGGCAGAGAATTGAGCAGTGACACTGCAGGAACATGAACTCAAACTGCTTTATTAAGCTAAAGTTGTTTGGGTGAGTATAGTGTTCCTTTAAATATAAATGAATAATTACGGGTGAGTGAAAACTCTCACTCAGAGATATGCACTCTTTTAAAATCCTTTGGTTCTTCTGTCTCATCTGTTCAGACATTATTACAATCACTTTCACAGACAAACAATCACTCACTGACACTCACTCTCTCCCTTACTCATTTGCTGAGTTACTCACAGATCCCCTCAGACACTTTCTCAAACACGTACAGAAATTCCCAAACACACAGTTATAGACACTAATAGGTGCTCCAAAAGACACTTGCACAATACACACTCTCACACAATACATTCTCAAACACACACACTCTCACACGCATTCCCCCAATACAGAACAAATGCTTTGCCTTGGCACTGCAATCCCTTGTGGACAGTGCATCACATGATGCTCGGGCAGCCAAAATTCAGTCTGCAGAATGGAAATTGTAGCACAGAGACCATCTCAGAGATTAGCATGGCTAGTGGACTATATTTCCATGAAAGTATCAATATAAACCACAGTCATTATGTTTCCAGTGACTCCCCAGAGCACAGCCATAACCTAATTATGTCCACAGGTCCCTCCCTGGTCACAAGACATTATCACCCATAAAAAAGATGACACTGCCATTGTGCAAAAGGCAACGAGGGCCGCAGTGTAGTGACTAGTCTGGAAGCTCAGACTATAAATAGTCTCTTTGTGTGTGTTCCTGCCACCCTCTCCCTGTGTGACTGGGGCAGCAGGAACTTCTGTTAAGGTCTGGGGCGGCCTAGAGGACCACTGTCCCCAGCAGCAAAGTAAAAGCGGTGAAACTACCGGCCATGTCTGCTTACTCTAAAGAGCAGCTGCAGGGCCCCTAAAACACTCTGGTGCCCCACACATCTGGTAGTCCGTCTGCTGAGTGAGTGCACTGTGCTATCACACAATGTCAACATTCTTGAGGCCGTCCCTGCAGGGGTAGCACAAAAATCATTCTAACAATTAATTTACTGCCTTTCCAGAGATCGTTCCCCTTTATGAAACCTTGTCAGCGGTTCAAGTTAAAGAAATAGGCTAGATAGGAAAAGAGAATCATGGTTGGAATCTTCAGAGATTTTTATGTTTTTTTTTTCCTTTTCACAATACAAGGGTTAGGAATACAGATGAGCAACTTGGAATTCATAATCCCTTTTTTTGGAAGGAAAATGCAATTTCTCGCTCTCAAGATACAGAAGGAACAATGAGCCAAGTCATTTTTATGCAGGCAGCAAATGAAAATCTCTCTGTTGGTCCAGCACAAGGAAGCTGAGCTCTGTGCAGAATTTATGAGAACTTCAGGCCAGATAGAGTTTAATCCCCTCCAGAGACACTGGCTTCGTTACATCTTATAGCTGGGCTGCAAGTAATGAGGACTTTAAAGGTGTTCAACTTGAGAAGGTTTACAACGCTGCACACACACACGCCATATTTTGAGGGCACATTAAAAATTCTGTGTCCATATTGTAAAACACTCCAACCACAAAACCTAAACAGAACATACCAAAGTCTCCTGGCTACAGGAATTTGGACATCTTGTAAAGAAAGTAAAATCCTTCTTGGACTGAAACATGTTTTCAACGGCTCATAAAAATATCTCGAGCAGCTGTGCTCAAGTAATCTTTAAAAGAGGGGCAATACTGAGAAACTCGGTAGACCTAAAGGAAAGATGCCACTCTACCTTTGCTACTAAATCTGCTGGCAAACTATCTATAATTCTACGCCAGGCTTCAGCTGCTATAGGCCGCTGACATCTATTTGACAGAGAATTATGGGTAATACAGACCTCCCAAATGTTCCGAGTTCTGCAGGAAAGTCCCTATTTCAGGGTTCTGTCCCGCTAGATGGCTCCAGTGATGTGGTTCTAATCATGGACCTGCCCCCTTTCCCCACACACAAGAGTGTCTTTCTTTACGGGATGCCTATGTTTGGAAATTTTGTTAAACTAGTCACCTGGCTCTGACTATCAGTTGGTACTGCTTTTAAGGAGGCCGTTCTGCTTTCTATGGGGAGGTTTACTGTTTATAATATTATAATACTATATATTTTTATTGTATTATTGTCTATAAAAATCTCCTTGAAATCTGCCTTGCACACGTTGACTTTAGGACTGTAATCGGTTTAAAGCAGTATTTAAGTATGTAGGTGTTAATAAATGTTGACATTAAAAAAGCGATTACATAAATTAGTATTAAAGATTATACTGACGATATAAAGAATATACAATAAATATAAACATTTACAGTAAAATGCTGAAAATTGTTACTATAAAGTCATTAAACATGGTGACTATCGTAAAGAGATGTTCTGTAATAATACGTGGAAAGGGTAACAATAGTATAATGTAAGATATATACTTAAATATATAACAGGTATGATATAAATGTGCATTGAAATAAGTTAACTTAAGGCAAGGGCTGCTTTCAGATTTTAAAAATATATAATAGAAACAGATATAAAAGACATAAACATGAAAGAACAATATAGTTAATAAAACTCATTTTGTATGTCTGTCACTGTCCGATTGTGGAACCTGTTTATTATTAGTGCCAGGATGAATGATTTTGTAGTAAGCTACGCATGTGTGAAAGAGCATGTTTATGCTCTTAAATCATTACTTTCTCAAGTCCTTGGGTGTTGTCACTAGACTAATTCTTCAATTTATACAGGATTAATGGCACAGGGGACACAACTGAGATTTTGAGATACTGCAACCACCTCCCCATAGAACAAGCTTGTATGCTTGAGTAATCATCTAATAGTTTAAACAAATACTCCGAATATTAATCAGGTTACTAAGTAACAAGTGCTAGGCTTGAAATCTCACTATTGACTCTTCCGACTTTGTAACAGGAAGGGTTAGGTTGAAGTTCAAATGTCTGACTACTCGGAGTACGAACAAGAAGCCTACGGATCAGAATAAGCTTTTCCTAGATAAATTCTATATCAGTTGCACACTGGCCTTTGGTGCACATATTGGAGGTAACATCTTATTAGGTGGGCTATGTGTTGCTGCCGCTTTAGTTATATTTTTTCCTCTAAGTATTTTTTCATAAATTGTGCACTTTTTCATACCTACATGTGGCATTATTTTAGAACTACTACAGTGTGCGGACGTCAATGCAAATATTGGTGGACTACATTTAACAGTCCCTCATGACCTTAAACAGTGTTGGGAGAATAGAAGGACTGGGAAAATTAAACAAAAAGGGGGACGGATACCAAAAAGGAGGAAAAAAAAGACTAAAAAGGGGAAACCGTACATTAATAAATAATTCTATTAATTAACGCATTATTATTCAGCCTCAACTCAAAATATAAAAGAATAAACCTGCTGAAGTGAGAACTAAGCAGAGAGGGTACTTATTCTGACAAGCATCAAAGAACGAGGAAGTTAAAATGAATGGAACAACTATTCATACGCTATGCTGTTATGTGACTGGCTGTTGCGTGATGATGTAATTATGTTAAATTATTTTCTTGTTGTTTTTTTTTTTGTTTTAAAATATCTCAGAAAGATAAAATGATAATTCTTTCCTCTGTGTCTTTAATAAAATCTCAACTTTATGTTGAATAGTAAAATTAGCTTTTTCACACTGCATGCCAGCGACCAAAGTTACTTTTTTAGGTAGCTATCGGGTTGTGCAGAAAGACTGGAAGTAGCAATTACCCTTTGCAATATGCCCTCTCTCATTTTTAATTTTTTTTTTTATTTAAAACGCACAGATGGTAGCAATGCTCATATTTAATATTTTACGGCTAACTGAATACCTGTCATAAAAACTCCTTTCTGTTTATTGTATCAGCACCTTCACTCTTCACGAACTGCCTGAAGAAAGGACCAATAATTCTTGGCCGGCCTATAGACAAATTGATTACTGGGAAAATAAGCCAACAACAACGTGAAATAAAAGCCTTTTTGTTTTTTCTATTTAAACATCGAAGTAAACGGCATACTAGTCTTGAAGGCACATGGCGAGCATGACAAAGAGAGTAATATGACATAATGCTTTTTCCTACTTCCCCATAATCCTCTTTTCTCATCCCATGGGTGCGAATCGAGCTACGAGTCCCAGATAATAAAACTACTCAGTCAAGCAGGAGATAGGAGGGAGCAGGGCACTGTTTGGCTGTAATTATTGCATTTTATTATTCATACTGCCTGATGAATACTAACAGGCTACAAGCCTGCATTCCTGCTGGGAATATCAAGACATAGATCAGCGTCGTGTCACCTGCCAGCAAATTCCTCCACCCCCCTCCTTTAATTTGTCACCGGCCCCTATATCTTATTAC
This sequence comes from Pelobates fuscus, assembly GCF_036172605.1. Taxonomy (NCBI): domain Eukaryota; kingdom Metazoa; phylum Chordata; class Amphibia; order Anura; family Pelobatidae; genus Pelobates; species Pelobates fuscus. The sequence goes on along the minus strand of NC_086323.1, from coordinate 17,483,380 downwards.
TAATTAAATGGTAATCTTGCGGACATTAGACAACTCTTCAAATAACGGCTACCATCCAGTTATTCTCGATTACTGCAATCCCCCTTAGGCTTTGTTAACCCATTGCGAATAGAGGCGTTTTGCAAAGACATTTTCTTTGTGTGTAGAGAGATGAATAGATCTTTATAGCGGATTGTCTAGTGTCTTCCCATTTACCGCCGCATTCCCTGCATCCCCCCCCCTTCCCTCCCAGCTTTGAGATTTCATTTAGACTCTCAGCATTCGCACGGATCTCACCGTGAGAGGCATTAGTGAAAATGTTTCTTGCGAATGCTCATTAAGTGGCTGAGAAATGATTGATAATGCAATCTAACCGAGCCTAGATATTGGTTCTGTTTTCCTTCGTCTGTTACTTATGACATTGTTATCAGAACACGCTGGCAAAAAATAAGCAGCATTTTCTACAGAATGTGGGATATTTGTCACCAGTGCTGCTGGTGGATACATACTTAAAGTGACCAGATGATTCTATTAATTCTGACTGTAGTTGATGGTGATCACAGTGCCATTTTAATTAGGGAAGCTTATAAAAACGTGTGCCTCTGGGCTGTAATATAAAATGTAGATAGCAGTCAGCTGTGCTAATTTTATTTCTGTTTTAATAAGGGATGCTTGGAAAAATATACAGATTTCAGGACTTCAATGGAAACAAATAAAGACCAAAAACTATATTATATTATATTAATTACTATCCTGAAACTTGGATTGTTTTGTAATTATCCTCTTTTGTTAAGATGTGAAAGTGGTCAGATTGTAACATATTTAAAGGGTTAATGTAACCTTTCACATTGATACACGTTTCGCTTTGTGTCTCACTATGATCCTGAAAGGGTAGAGGATCAGAACATATGTCCGCTGGCCTGCCCATATTATCAGGTTATACTTTGATTTAAAGCTTTTTAAATGCAGAAATGTAATCATTATATATAACACTGGTCTTCATTCTTTCTTCAACTAGCAAAAGTGAGCTTTATTAGTGATACAATCAGAGGCGTAACTAGAAACCACAGGGCCCAGGTGAGAAAAGTGCCCTGGCCCCCCCTCCATGTAAACCCTGCCCCCCTCCCCCATTTGTATAACACATACAGATATATACATGGACACACATGCTAATACACATACACACAGAATGAAACACATTCAGATACACAGAATTACACTTCTACAGATACAAACACTGACACACATACAGATACACAGACACACACTGACACACATGCGGATGCACATACACAGAATGGCACTCATACAGATATAAACAGTGACACACATACAGATACATAGGGGCACACACTGGCACACATGCAGATACACATGTAGAAAACAGATACAAATACAGACAGATATATAGACAGAGATACACACACACACACACACACACACACAGGCATACAGACAGACATACAGACACACACACACACACATGCACCATGCAGACATACACACACACACACACACACACACACACACACAGACATACAGACAGACACACACACACACATACATACAGGCACACACACACAGACACACACATACAGACACACACAAACATACAGACACAAATAGACACACACACATGCACACAGACATACGGATACAGACATTCTCTCTCACACACATGAAAACTGTTAAATAAAATACATGACTTCCCTGGATTCAAGTGGCTGCCTCATGCTGATGGGAGTCAGAGCTCCCACTCTGACTCCCTCCTCTCCTCCCGCACGGCACTCTGTTAGCTGGGAAGAAGTCTTGCAGTCTTAAAGTGCCACACCACTGACCAGGCCCCAGGAAATCCACTGCCATTGGGTGGCCCCAAGAGCATGGGCCACAGGATGGGCCCCTTCAATGCAGCCCCAGTGTTTTTACTGCATGGCTAGGGCCGTATAACAATGCTGGTGGGCACCCCAGTCACAGGGGTCAACAGGGTAGCCGGGTGACCCAAGCGACCGCGGTAGTTCAGCCACTAGATATGATCTATCTTGGTGCTGAAGGCAGGTCCACTAATGCCTGGCATTAAGTGAAAAGGACTTGGGAACAATCATAGATGACAAACTAGGCAATAGGGATGGACATGGGCAAAAAATTTGGTTTGGCACTTCTGCAATTCAGGACTTTGGCAATTCGGTTCGGCACTTCCGAAATTCGGCACTTCGGCAATTTGGACATTCAGAAGCATCGGAATGTCCGAATTTTCAAAATTCGTCCGAATTTCTTTTCGGACCGGAACAAATTGCACATGTCTACTAGTCAACACTTTTCCATGCTGGTTGGCCTTTGCAAATGCTCGTAAGGTGTTTTCATTGATTCAGTTGATCAAAATATAATTTTGCCTCTTTACAAATCAATAGTAAGACCCAACCTTGAAAATGTGGTGCAGTTCTGGGTGCCAGTTTGGAAGAAGGATATTGCAGGAACAGAAAAAAATGCATAAGCCAGCTACAAAATTAGTAAGGGGGATGGAGAACATCAGTTATGAGAAAAGGGTAAAAAAAAATGAATTTGCTTTCTTTACAGAGACAATATGAAAGCAATGTACGCAGTGGCGTACATACCAGGGTCGCAGGGGTCGCGGCTGCGACCGGGCCCGGCCCACCAGGGGGCCCGGCCGCCCCTGCGACCCGGTATGTACGCACTGGGCCAGCCTCTTCTCCTGGGGGGCCCAGGAGCCAGCCACCTCCGGGCCCCCCGAGGCTGGCCCTGCTTACACCCGGCGGGCAGTCAGGCTGGCCGGTGCGCGAGGGAGCACTCTCCCCTGAGTGCTTCCTCTTCAGCTCCCTCGCGCACCACAATGATACTGGAGCCGGAAGATGACGTCATCTTCCGGCGCCGGCATCCCTACGCGGCGTGCGAGGGAGCTGAAGAGCAAGCACTCAGGGGAGAGTGCTCCCTCGCGCACCGGCCAGCCTGACTGCCCGCCTAGGAGCCCAGCAGCACCACTGGACCCCAGGGAATCCCCTCAGCACTCCAAAAGGTAGGGAGGCTGGGGGGATTAAAAAAAAAAAAAATACATGTGTGTGTGAGTGTTAGTGTGTGTGAGTGTGTGTGAGTGTTAGTGAGTGTGTGTGTTAGTTTGTGTGTGTGTGTTAGTGTGTGTTAGTTTGTGTGTGTGTTAGTGTGTGTGTGTGTGTGTGTGAGTGTGTGTGTGTGTGAGTGTTAGTGTGTTAGTGAGTGTGTGTGTGTGTGTTAGTGAGTGTGTGTGTGTGTTAGTGAGTGTGTGTGTGTGTTAGTGAGTGTGTGTGTGTGTTAGTGAGTGTGTGAGTGTGTTAGTATGAGTTTGTTAGTATGAGTGTGTTAGTATGAGTGTGTTAGTATGAGTGTGTTAGTATGAGTGTTGGTGTTTGTGTTAGACTGTGTGTGTCTGCTAGTGAGTGTCAGTGAGTGTGTTACTGTGTGTGTCTGTTACTGAGTGTGTTTGTGTGTGTGTGTTAGTGAGTCTGTTTGATGTCTGTTAGTGAGTGTGTGTTTGTCAGTGAGAGTGTATGTTTTGTAAGTGAGTGTGTATGTATGTCTGCCGCTGAGTGTGTCTCTGTCAGTAAATGTGTGTGTCTGTTAGCTAGTGTGTATGCATTTGTTCGTGAGAGTGTGTGTGTGTGTCTTCAGCACTTACCTTTCTCCAGCGCCGGACTCCCATGGCGCTGGGGATCCCTCCGCCTCTCAGCTCCGAATGCGCATGCACGGCAAGAGCCGTGCACGCATTCAAACCGCCCATAGGAAAGCATTACTCAATGCTTTCCTATGGACGTTCAGTGTCTTAAAATGGCGGAAGCGCCTCTAGCGGCTGTCAGTGAGACAGCCACTAGAGGCTGGATTAACCCTCAGTGAAACATAACAGTTTCTCTGAAACTGCTATGCTTTCAGCTGCAGGGTTAAAACTAGAGGGACCTGACACCCAGACCACTTCATTGAGCTGTTGTGATCTGGGTGTCTGTAGTGGTCCTTTAAGTGTGTGTGCATCTGCATGCACTGGCGTACATACCGCGGTCGCAGCCCTGCAACCCCTGCGACCAGGTGCCCGCCGCCATGTGTTGCTGCCCCGGCCCGCGCAGAGTAAGCGCGAGGGGGGGGGGCCCACGGATCAATTTTCGCACCGGGGCCCCATGGGTCATGTGTACGCCACTGAATGTACGGATATATATAGAGTCAATACACACTGCTATGTACTAGCATGTTCACAAGCAACAAAAACCAGACAAAGATCACCATTTGAGACTGGAAGAAAGGTGTTTTTACTTAGAGCAGAGGAAATGGTTCTTCACAGTAAGAACAATAAAGATGTGGAATTACCTTCCTACAAAGACAGGGCCAGTGCAAGGATTTTTGCCGCCCTAGGCAAACAAAAATATGCCGCCCCCAAACGCTCTGCCCACCATGTGACATCACAATGCCCAACCCATATGATCTGCCATATGAGCCAATGTCAGTTCTGCACACAGTGTCTTTTCTCTGAAAAGGCAGTGTGTTTACATGTAAAAGCCTGCAGGGACAGGCTATGGACACCAGAACCACTACATTAAGCTGTAGTGGTTCTGGTGACCATAGTGTCCCTTTAATATGAGGTAAGTTAGAGATTAGTGCCACTAATAATATACTGGATTGTCTACTTACCATCAGATGAGGACAAGAGGATGATGATAGGCTCAGGATGCAGTCTGGCTCCACTGGTCTGGTGTTAAAACAGGCTCTCTGGAGGCAGTGCTCACAAAAATCAACAGACAGCTCCATTTTTGGGGCCCCTTACACAGCTCAAGGTCTGGGCTCACAGGGAGTTTGTTTGGTTTTTAATTAACCAATCAGAGTGTTATGAGTCAAAGTACCCAGCGTGGGAAAATTCAAAGAACTTTCCCGCGCTGTGTACAATGACACAAAGCACTCTGATTGGCTGGATTTCACGCTAACCAATCAGAGTGCTGTGACAGTTAAATGTAGAGACTTAACTTTAATAGCAGATAGCATGCTCCTGCTGGGCCTACCAAGCTATTAACAGAGCAGGAGATAAGAGGATCTAAATTAAACAGAATTTGCCATAAAGGAAGAATACACATTAGATGACTCTTTACAGGAAGTGTTTATGAAGGCTGTGCAAGTCACATGCATGGAGGTGTGACTATGACTGCATAAACAAATCGATTGCATGACTGCAGTGGCGTGATCTAATGACCTATACACAAGAACTGCTTCATTAAGCTGAACTTGTTTTGGTGACTATAGTGTCCCTTTAATATTTGTAAGACTCTTTCAATATTGTTTTTTTTTCACATGCACTTTTTCTAAATGATATATAGAAAAGATTTTCGAAAATAAATAAATCAAGGGCTTAGATTGACGTGTTGCTAATGTGGGCATAGTGGGTAAAATCCAAACGAGAGATGCTTTTCTTGGCAGCTGCTCTGACCATTTGGATACATCTAGAATGTGTTGGGGTAATGTCAAGAAAGAAACCACAATTGGGCAGTTCTAGGGACAGTGGAACTCTGGCATTTAGTTGCTTTTCCTGTTTTTTGTTTTTTTTATAATGACATAGTTATTCAAAAGTGTGAATTGTCAGAAATGTAAAGTAAATATCGAATTCTAGACCACAATAGCTACATTGGGAAAATGATCAAAGTCATGTTTACTGTGGCCTGAAATTTGAAATTCACTTTGAATATTTCAGCAGGCTTAGTTATTTTTTTAATTTTCGAATAAATTCCAGAGTGAATTCCATCTGCGTGGAGGCTCTGAATTACCCTAAATAGTTTGTATTTTAATGAATAACCAAAGTAATTTCCAAATCTGGGTAGTCATGTGATAATTCGTGAACCACCATCAACCTCCGGCTGCCATGTTTTGCAACTAACCCTGCAGGGCTCGAGTCCTGCAGGAACGCATGGGAACGGCGTTCCTGCACTTTTTCCAAAGCAGGAACGCCGTTCCCGTTCCCAGTCCTGCAGGACCTGCCCTGCTACCTGCACACAGGGCCCATCACACGCTGTGTTCCCTCTCCAGCTCTAACTCTCGCGAGACCCGCGGCTGTGAGAGAGTTGCCACGGGTTACCATGGCAACGCTCCGCACAGGCGAGTCTCGCGAGAGTTAGAGCTGGAGAGGGAACACAGCGTGTGATGGGCCCTGTGTGCAGCGGCTGGCTCCCCCACCGGACCACCAGGCGATCTCCCCCCTCCCTGACAAGGTAAGAAGCAGGGAGGGGGGAATAAACTAAAAAAATACACACATAAAGTTTTAAAACAAAAAATGCTCCCCCCCTATCATCCAGCACACACATACACACACACACACATCATCCAGCACACACACACACATCATCCAGCACACACACACACACATCATCCAGCACACACACACACACACACACACACACATCATCCAGCACACACATACACGCACACACATCATCCAGCACACACACACATCATCCAGCACACACACACACACATCATCCAGCACACACATACACACACACACACACATCATCCAGCACACACATACATACACACACATCATCCAGCACACACATACACACACACACATCATCCAGCACACACACACACACACCATCATCCAGCACACACACACACACATCATCCGACACACACACACATAATCCAACACACACACATCATCCAACACACACACACACCATCCAGCACACGCACACACACCATCCAGCACACGCACACACATCATCCAGCACACGCACACACACATCATCCAGCACACACACTTCCTCCAGCACACACACTTCATCCAGCACACACACACTGCGTTCATTATACACAATCTGCACTAATTACAAACACACTACATTCACTATACACACTCTGCATTCCTTATACACACTCTGCACTCACTACAAACACACTACATTCATTATACACACTCTGCACTCACTATAAACACACTACATTCACTATACACACTGCACTCACTACACACACTGAATTCACTAGACACACTCTGCATTCATTATACACACTCTGCACTCACTACAAATACACTGCATTCATTATACACACTCTGCACTCACTACAAACACACTACATTAATTATACACACTGCACTCACTACACACACTGAATTCACTATACACACTCTGCATTCATTATACACACTCTGCACTCACTACAAACACACTACATTAATTATACACACTCTGCACTCACTACAAACACACTGCATTCATTATACACACTCTGACCTCACTACAAACACACTACATTCATTATACACACTTTGCACTCACTGCAAACACACTACATTCATTATACACACTGCACTTACTACACACTACATTCATTATACACATTCTGCAATCATTACAAACACACTGCACTCACTACAAATACACTACATTCATTATACACACTCTGCACTCACTACAAACACACTGCATCTATTATACACAATCTGCACTCACTACAAACACACTGCATTCATTATACACACTGCACTCACTACAAACACACTGCATTCATTATACACACACTGCACTCACAACAAACACACTACATTCATTATACACACTCTGCACTCACTACAAACACACTACATTCATTATACACACTCTGCACTCACTGCAAACACACTACATTCACTATACACACTGCACTCACTACACACACTGAATTCACTATACACACTCTGCATTCATTATACACACGCTGCACTCATTACAAATACACTGCATTCATTATACACACTCTGCACTCACTACAAACACACTACATTCATTATACACACTCTGACCTCACTACAAACACACTACATTCATTATACACACTCTGACCTCACTACAAACACACTACATTCATTATACACACTCTGCACTCACTACAAACACACTACATTCATTATACACACTCTGCACTTACTACAAACACACTACATTCACTATACACACTTTGCACTCACTGCAAACGCACTACATTCATTATACACACTGCACTTACTACACACACTACATTCATTATACACATTCTGCAATCACTACAAACACACTGCACTCACTACAAATACACTACATTCATTATACACACTCTGCACTCACTACAAACACACTACATTTATTATACACAATCTGCACGCACTACAAACACACTGCATTCATTATACACACTGCACTCACTACAAACACACTGCATTCATTATACACACACTGCACTCACAACAAACACACTACCTTCATTATACACACTCTGCACTCACTACAAACACACTACATTTATTATTCATACTCTGCATTCACTACAAACACTACATTCATTATACACACCCTGCACTGCACTATATGCATAGGAGTGTAAAAAAAAAAAATTTTAAGGGGGAGGGGCGGGAATCTTGGGTGAGTTCCCACACTCTTTTCCCCAGGACTTGACCCCTGTAACCCTGTAAATGCTAATTGTATAATTACCCTCCAGGTCTTCCATGAATAGTCAGGTAGGTGTTTGCCAAAGGTTAAGACAGATGGAACTGTCAGAGTCCTACAATGTTAATTTCTCAAGGTGGGAAAATATATTACCGTATTCATTACAGGTTTGAGAATAGTCAGTCCAGACGGGATTATTGTCAGCGAGTAATATTCGCTGCATACAGAGATTAACCAGACTAGACTGTGTAACGGAGCTCCGTGTACTCCGACCGAGTACCCTCCGTTGATGGATGCTCCTAGCGCTCTCAGAGGACTCCAAGCACTGCAGACGACACCACAACCACCGCAGGCTCCACAACCGCCGTAGCTTAACTGGAGCCGCGCCGTCTTCCTTCCACCCTGGATCGGCTTCTGTCCTCCAGGACCGTGTGGGGAAGACCTCTCCTCCAGGAGAGCGTATCCGGAACAAGCTCTTACAAGAGCTAAGTGATTAAGAGCTCAGGGGAATATGCAGCGCATAGCAATCCCCAGTGTGATATAGCAGTTCCCTCCAATAACGAGACAAGGCTACGTATTGAGGGTCAGAAGAGGTCTCAGGACTGGAACACCCAGCCTGCTTTTTATTACGATAAGGTACACACAGGACACTCCCAGGGGGAGGATGAAATTAACCAATAACAGCATAGTACAGCCCACAGGTTCCCTCCCCTCAGATAAACAGTTAAACCAATTATTACATACAATAAAAATACAGTTTTTACACACACACACTGTAACTTTAAAACCATACATTCAATTTCAATAAAAGTTGCATATTCAGACTCAGCATACATCAAACATAAACCCTTCCAAAAATCAGCCAAATCCCTCCAGTGGATCAAAAGTTAGCTGGAAGTCCTTTATGACCGACCGCAAGCACAATTTCCTGCCCAAAACAGTTCCATAGATTTGGGCTGTGCGGTCGGTCAATTTCATGCGAAAAAAACGACTAAGTCCCATTTCGAACGGGACTTAGTCTCTGGAGCTGCAAGTTCCGTATGGGAGAAGGTAAGGGTCAGCGGTGTTCGGCAAAATGTGTAGCCGATTTCAGTTCCACAGAATCTTTAGCATACACCGCTGACCGCATTCGAGGAAACCAAGATGGCCGCCGCCACGTGCAATTGACCGGCAGTAACCTCACAGCCTGGGAGGTAAATTGCCTGCACACTTTAACTTCTGGGTGGTCTGCCTGTGTGGTACTTGGTTCAGTAAGCCCTATTTACTGAACCAAGTGGGGGAAAGCCAGGAACAAGTTATTTTACCGGTCTGGGGACATAGTCTTAAAGGGGCATTGTTCAGCAAAGTCACAATATGTCCCCAGACGGTTCTTAAAGGGCCATACACACCCAATAAATGTTAATAAGTTTTCAGGGGCACAATCTTCCAGGGGCCATAGTCATGAGGCAGGAGGCTGGCAAACATGCTTCTCCACAATCCAGGGAAGCAGGGCAATTTCTCATTTAAAGGGCCAGTTACAAATAGCGATTTGTAACAGACTGATATATGTGTATATGAACATATAGGATCCAGCGCACTCACTCACTAAATACCAACTTCAACACTCACAAGATGTCATTTAAAAAACAAATTATAATCATAATACCTGACTTAGGCAAAAATAATGGGGCTTTAGTTACAGTATACAATCATACATTGCATAAGCCTAAATCAACACCAATGTACCCCATTTTAGCAGGTCCTTTGCTAGCAATATAATGCCGGCTCTTATTAGATTAATCCACTTACTTGGAAATTCTTCCTCCTCGGATTCTCTGGAGTGCAGAGAAACACCGTAGTGTCAGGAATTCAAATTCCTAATCCAATGTTTTTCCATATGAAAGCTATTGGAAGCTATGGCACATGCATGGCAACTCACTACATGGCGCCAGTCAGCATTTCCTCATAGAGATGCATTGAATCAATGCATCTCTATGGAGAGTGTTCAGCATCTCCATGCAGAGGGTGGAGAGACGCTAAACTGACCCATGAAGGGCAGTGTTTACGCTTAAAAGCCTGTAGACACCAGAACAACTACATTAAGCTTTAGTTGTTCTGCTGACTATAGTGTCCCTTTAAATAGGGCCCTAGAATGAGGCAATTGTGACATGCAGGCGTGCAAAACCGGGGGCTTGGCCTATACTCCCAAATATATTTACATATAAAATCAAGAGGGCTGCACTCACTCGAACATACATACATTATAAGGGTATTGCTGGGGCCAATACATACAACATACAAGATCCAGCACTCACTCAGTAAACACCATCTTGTGGTAGGCTTATACAGTCTATAATCACATATTGTTAATAAATCATCTTTATTTCAAGTCAAGTGGTTTTAAAAAACTATTACATTTTGCAAGCTTTGAAGGAGTTGTTCAGTGAGTGAGTGCACTGCATTGCCGTATTAATTGGCCCCAGAATGTATGCATGTTTAGAGGAGTGACTTCTTCCTGGTTATATATACGTTAATATTGCTTAGTTTTACAGTTGGCAAATAACGCCCATCTATATACATTGTGGGGTAAGTATGAAAGCAGCATAAAATGTTCACCAGTGCCTAAAATATCATCTGAAAGACATCATGTACTACACATACAAAAACATAATAGCTTTAAGCACAACAAATGCAAGGTATATCATATTTTCTCTACCTTCCCAGAATGCTGTGCGGCTTATGCAAATGAGCAGTTGAAGCAAGTTACTTTTACAAAGTGAACTACTCCCCATCCTGTGAGCTGTGAGAGCTTGCGTCCAATGTAATTGTGAAGATACAATGGACCCCTGGGGAACAGTGTTACACTAACCTTTTTATGGACAAAAGACTTCTTAGTCTTCAATATAAACTCTGATGTCTTTAATAAGTGTATATGCAACTGGGGAAGCTTGTGCTGGATCCCAAAGGGATACCAAGCTATAATGCATACTCAACGTAACCAGAAAGGGTTAAAGCAGAGTATACAAAATTATGTGCTTTCTGTCTCTATTTTTTTTTTTTTTGCACTAATACTGAATTCCTCCTAGTCTATAACCATATTTAAATAGAGGCTACAGCCTCCCGCTTGCTTGAAATGTTGGCCTGAAGGTTTCAGAATCAGTTTGAAATTAAATCACTGTAAGTGAAGTTGCCACGTCTTGATTGCACCGGGGTGAAGATCATTTCGCCCCCAGCTGCGATTTTAACAATCTGTCAGCTGCAATGCACGGTTCTGTAAATGGCTCTGTCGCTGAACGCCTATCCCACCTCTCAGAGAGAGGAGGAAGCTTTGCACTGCCCCACATTCCCATAGAGAAGCAGAAAATATGATTATAGCTTTCATGATTTAATTTAAGAGCAACAATCGTGTTCTTTGAAAGCAGCCAAACGACCAGTCGGTGCTCCAGAACTGCCTTCAAATCCTAAATCCACATAACCAGAGTTGAATTTCATGCTGGTGAATCAAAGTTTATTCAAATATTTAGCCCGTTTCTTTTTTTCTTTGTCACATACAGAAGTTGGATATGGTTGCGTGGAAGGCATTTGATAGTTTGAGTGCCTTCTAAGAATGCCTTTTAAATCAATGCATTTCAGAGACTTTAGCAAAAGGTCATATGTGTGATTGGCAGGCAACTTGTGAATAAAAATAAGAATTCTATTTAAAATAATGTTCCTTTCTGTTTGCATAAAAATACACAGCATGAAAATGGAATGCCATGCAGACTTGAATTCTGTATCGTATACCATATTCTCTGTGTTTTAGTATTTATTAGAGGACTACATGCGGAGAACCATGCACCTTGCTTATACAATTCTACAGGATCATATGACCGCAAACTGTGCAAGCCACGACCTCTCGAACAAGTAGCTGTAACCCATCATTAATTTGTGGTGCGCGGAATTGAATATTTTCATCTCACAGCATATCGGAATACAGTAACATAAACCTTCAAGCCTTCAGGAAAATTAATAAATTGGTTCTGCATTCTTTGTCTCAAATCTCTACAGAAACGAAAAACATATGAAGCATTCGCCCTCATTACTTTCGACGTGTATCCTTGGGCATTGATTACTGACCTTTTTTCCGTAATAAGTGATAACAAGTAAACTTGCCTCGGGGATGTGTAGAGAACAATTTATTTACCTTGCTTTATGTTGCTTGGAATAATGCTTTCGGCTTGTTCATTAAATACATTTTAGGACCTAGCGTTCTAAGAGAGAAGATTATCTAGAGCAGCGTATTCTTAGATAAAAGCACTCAATCAGTATCTCTGAGTCTGCAGAGTCACCACTTTTGCTAAAACTTCCAACAAAAGTTTGTCTGATACATTTTTTTTCTGAAAATTAAAACAGTCGAAAATAACTTTGTTAAAAATCATCAATATGAAATGTACAAAATTCCAGGAAAGAAAATATATGAAAAAGAACCTGAAAAGAAATATACTTAAACAGCATTTTAATGGAGAACAGACAGTCTCTTCCATTTATCTCAGAAGGGAGTCCACACTGGAACTCAATGTATGAAATTAATTCACTTACTGTGCTGGGAATATTGGTTCGGTTTCTCCTCCTCTCTTGGGGCTCTTTGGGGTGGAATTTGACAGTGTCCACTTAACCCCTTAAGGACCAAACTTCTGGAATAAAAGGGAATCATGACATGTCACACATGTCATGTGTCCTTAAGGGGTTAAAGGGACACTATAGTCACCAGAACAATTATTATTACCACTTATATAGCACCAACAGATTCCGTACCGCTTTACAATATTATGAGAGGGGGGATGTAACTATAAATAGGACAGTTACAAGAAAACTTACAGGAACAATAGGTTGAAAAGGACCCTGCTCAAACGAGCTTACAGTCTATAGGAGGTGGGGTATAAAACACATTAGGACAGGAAATAGCAATCAAATAAGGTGGGAGTGAAGCAGAGCTGGAGGAGAGAGTAGAGTGCAGCCCTATAGGAGAGAGCAAGAGACAGGTATGTGAAGTAGAGGTTACTCTGGGAGGCCATAAGCTTTCCTAAAGAGATGGGTTTGAAGGCACTTCTTGAAAGATTGAAGACTAGGGGAGAGTCTGATGGCGGTAGGCAGGCTATTCCATAGGAAGTGAGCCGCCTGCAAGAAGTCCTGCAAGTGCGAGTTGGCTGTATGGTGCGAGCAGCGGACAGAAGAAGGTCACAGACAGAGGGGAGAGACCGAGAAGGGACATACCTCTGGATCTGTGATGAGATATAAGAGGGGCTAGAATTGTTCAGTGCTTTATAGGTATGGGTTAGCACTTTGAATTGACTCCTATAGCATACAGGAAGCCAATGTAAGGACTGACAGAGGAGTGAGGTGTGAGAGGACCACCTAGAGAGGAAATTCAGTCTGGCGGCAGCATTCATTACAGGCTGTAGAGGGGCAATACGGCTTTTGGGAAGACCAATAAGGAGAGGGTTACAATAATCCATGCAGAAAATTACTAGAGCATGGGCAAGCTCCCTGGGAGCATCTTGAGTAAGAAAGGGGCGGATGCGGGCTATGTTTCTAAGATGGAATCTACAGGATTTGGCAACAAACTGGATGTGAGGCTCAAAGGTGAGGCCAGAGTCAAGTATGATGCCAGCTTGCAAGGATAGACTTAAGTGGATACCACTAACTTGAAGGAAGAGTGAAAGAGGAGGATTAGTATTAGGAGGAGAAAAGACAAGGAGCTCAATTTTAGAGAGATTAAGTTTCAGAAATCAAGAGCACATCCAGTCAGAGATGGAAGATAGGCAAGCAGTGACACGTTGCAGGACGGCAGGGGAGAGGTCCGGGGAGGAGAGATATATCTGGGTGTCATCAGCACACAGATGGTAGTGGATTCCAAAAGAGGTAATCAGTTTGCCAAGAGAGGCAGTATAAAGAGAAAATAGAAGGGGACCAAGGACAGAGCCTTGGGGGACTCCAACTGAGACAGGATGAGGGGGGGAGGTGTCATTAGAAAAGGAGACGCTGAATGAGCATTGGGAGAGATAAGAGGAAAACCACAAGAGGACAGAGTCACAAAGACCGAGTGATTGAAGAGTTTGAAGAAGGAGAGCATGATCAACGGTGTCAAAGGTTGTTGGGTGAGGGGGTACTCGAGAGCAAACGATAAGTGGTGGTGATCAGAGAGAGGAAATGGAGTGTTGCAGATATTAGATACTGTAAATGCATAAGAGAAAATAAGGTCAATGGTGTTGCCAGCTACATGGGTGGGAGAATTAGCCCACTGCAATAGCCCGATGGAGGAAGTAATTGAAAGTAGTTTAGAGTCTGCTGAGGTCAAAGGTGGGTTAATGGGAATATTGAAGTCTCAGAGAATTAGGAATGGAATATTAGAAGAGAGGAAGTAGAGTAGCCAGGCAGCAAAGAGGTCAAGAAAAATAAGAGAGGGGAACCGGGGATTTTAGAGAAAAGGCAGTGTTTACATAGACTACTAGGGACACTTCCAAGAGTTTCCTATGGCAGTGCTTCACAGTAGGCAGCACTGCCGTTCAGTGTCTCCACGCTATGAAGAAGGGCTGATTGGCCAAAACGGCATTTGGCCCCTAACACCATCAACAGGAACCCCCTTTCCCATTGGTCCAGATTCCATTACCATTAATGAATGCATTGGCAGGGTCAAACTCCACAGCTGTGACAATAACTAAGAAAACAAAACACAAAAGACCGACAGAAAAAAGCAATGGTAGCACGAAGCCAAAAGGAGCTCAGAAAGCAAGCAAGATCAAGACAAGGGGTCAGGAGTGCAGGAAAAGATGTGTGCTAACCGGGATCAAGTAGAAAGCTAAGTGGCAACAGTTTATACATTTCACCCCCAACATTGTATCCATCTTCCCTCCAATCCGTAACTACCTTGTCGGACTGTCCCAGAAGGGCATGCAAGGGACTCATCACCCATCATACCTAAACTTTGCACTGAACTCTCTTTTGAATCTGGTTTGTGATTTCTCAGTGAGCTACATCTGTTATTTACCCGAGATAGTCCAAATCTACAAAACATGATTGAAAGCTATACAGAGACATGATGTTTTTGTTCTGACAGTGTTAGGCTGCCCAATTTTACAGGGTCTGAAACCCTTACGATGCAATGGATTCATGCATTAATCCATTCTGCTTTCCTAGTCTCTATGTATATTCACTGCAATGAACAATCAATGTACGCCATTCAGTATGAAGTTCAAGAAAATATGAATTTTTAATGTGTGTGCATCGTATTATATAAAACATAGTTTTCCTAAGGGTGTATACAACAGAATACAAAATCAACACAAACACAGAACCATCAATAAAGACCTGTCCAGATATTTGTAGATACTGGATAATATATATTATTAAATCCACGTCTCATCATGCAATACATCCATAGGCAATATATATTTATTTATATAGCTCTGTATGTCATGGGGAATATTCACTAAACATTGCATAGGCAAAACAATTCATTTCCCATCAGACAGTGAGTAAATTACTCTGCAGAGACACAACAAAAATCGTCTGATCACCATCACTCACGAGACACAGCCTCTTCCGTTGTCATAAAGGAGGCCTAGTTATTGACATATTCGGTTTTGTAAACTTAGCTTTTGTTTAAGTGAGCCACCAATTCTATAGAAAAAGACCACACAGCCTTGTGGGATACACTTACAGATTCATGTTATTTTGTTCATAAAAGGTCTTGACAAGCTTTGCATCTCCATGTGTCAGCAGGGCCGGCGCGTCCATAAGGCGGCACAGGCGGCCGCCTTAGGGCGCACCGGCTCTGGGGGCGCAAAATTCCAGTGACCGGCAGGAGGGAAGTGCTTCCTCCTGCCAGGTCACCTCCTGGATCCCCGGAGCTGCTGGGAGGCGTGCGGCTGCAGTTGATTAGGAGGCGGCGAGGGAGCTCTCTGATCTCTCTGACCGGCTCCCTCGCGCGCCTTTTGCTGATGCCGCGGGAGCCGGAATATGACGTCATATTCCGGCTCCCGCGGCATCAGAAAACAGCCTGCGAGGGAGCCGGTCAGAGAGATCAGAGAGCTCCCTCGCCGCCTCCTAATCAACTGCAGCCGCACGCCTCCCAGCAGCCCCACTGGACCACCAATGAAAGACCCACGCCAGCACTCCAGGTAGGGAGGCTGGGTGGGAAATTTACATTTAATTTAGATAATTAATTACTGTGTGTGTATGTGTGTGTGCATGTGAGTGTGAGTGTGTGTGTCTGTCAGTGTGTGTGTGTTCGAGTATGTGTCTGTGAGTTTGTGTGTGTGTGTGTCTGTCAGTGTGTGTGTGTGTGTGTCTGTCAGTGTGTGTGTGTGTGTGTGTGTGTGTCTGTCAGTGAGAGTGTGTGTGTGTTTCTGTCAGTGTGTGTGTGTGTGTGTCTGTCAGTGTGTGTGTGTGTGTGTGTGTGTGTGTGTCTGTCAGTGTGTGTGTGTCTGTCAGTGAGTGTGTGTGTGTATGTGTGTCTGTCAGTGTGTGTGTGTTCGAGTATGTGTCTGTGAGTTTGTGTGTGTGTGTGAGTATGTATTTTTCTGTAAGCCTGTCTGTATGTATGTATCTGTATGACGGTATGCCTCTGTATGTATGTATGTGTCTGTATGTCTTGTACGTATGTTTCTGTATGTCTCTGTATGCATGTATGTAACTGGATGTATGTTTGTCTCTGAATGTCTGTATATATGTATCTGTATGCATGTATGTAACTGTATGCCTTTATGTCTCTGTATGTACGTATGTGTGTGTCTCTGTATGCCTGTATGTCTTTGTATGTATGTATGTGTCTGTATGACGGTATGCCTCTGTATGTGTCTGTATGACGGTATGCCTCTGTATGTATGTATGTGTCTGCATGCCTGTATGTCTCTGTATGTATGTTTCTTTATGCCTGTATGTCTGTATGTATGTGCCTGAATGTCTTTGTATGTATGTTTCTGTATGCCTGTCTGTATGTATGTGTCTGTATGACGGTATGCCTCTGTATGCATGTATGTCTTTATATGCCTGCATGTCTCTGTATGCATGTATATCTCTGCTTGTATGTCTCTGACTGTATGTGTCTGTATGTCTCTGTATGATTATTTCTGTCTTTGTATGACAGTGTACCTGTATGACTTTGACTGTGTGACTGAAAAATGATGCCTGTGTGCCTGTGGCTTGGGAGGAAAGACACACAGGTGAAGATGCATTTTTTTTTTTTAATGAGGGTTGGGGGCGCCAAAATGCATCTTCGCCTGTGTAACTAAAAATCCTAGCACCGGCCCTGTGTGTCAGGTAAATGTTTTATTAAGCATCGTTTCCCTGGATTTTAGATGCCGGTTTGATGCTTTTTCATCTTTAATGAGATAAACTGTCTGCTAAACAGCGTGATTCAGGGAACATCATCTCGCTGTTAAACTGAGCAGAAAATAGCGAGTTCAGAGAGTCGGTGATTACTAATTAACAGGTTCTCCGGAACCTAAATAAAAACCAGCTGTTATCTGTCTATGAGTTTATATATATATATATATATATATATATATATATATATATATATATATATATATATATATATATATATATATAGTACATATAGGTCTTTTCTCCAATGTGTCACTCACTTGTGTCCTATATTCCTAAAACGCTCATTCTCGGTACATCAATAATGTTTAATAAGTTGGAATATATACCGTAGAAACCTCTAAAGGGACAGATATGGTATAATATAGGTGAAAGATATTCAGACACCCCAACATATAATACCAAAGTATTTTGTTTGGCTTGAACCAACGCTTATTATTATTATTTTATTATTTATATAGTGCCAATTCCATAGCGCTGTACAATAGAGGGAGTGGGGTATATTGACAGTAACAGAGGGATTGAGGGCCCTGCTAAGTGAGTTTACATGCTAGAGGGAGTGGGGTATAATGACACAGTAACAGAGGGATTGAGGGCCTGCTCAGTGAGTTTACATGCTAGATGGAGTGGGGCATAGTGACACAGTAACAGAAGGATTGAGGGCCTGCTCTGTGAGCTTACATGTTAGAGGGAGTGGGGTATCATGACAGTAACAGAGGGATTGGGGGTCCTGCTCAATGAGTTTACATGCTAGAGGGAGTGGGGTATAGTGACACAGTAACAGGGGGATTGAGGGCCTGCTCAGTGAGTTTACATGTTAGAGGGAGTGGGGTATAGTGACACAGTAACGGGGGTTGAGGGCCTGCTCAGTGAGTTTACATGTTAGAGGGAGTGGGGTATAGTGACACAGTAACAGAGGGATTGAGGGCCTGCTCAGTGAGTTTACATTCTAGAGGGAGTGGGGCATAGTGACACAGTAACAGAGGGATTGAGGGCCCTGCTTAGTCAGTTTACATGCTAGAGGGAGTAAGGTATAGTGACACAGTAACAGGTGTTGAGGGCCCTGCTCAACGAGCTTACATGCTAGAGGGAGTAGGGTATAGTGACATAAAAGGGTATAAGTAGGGGTACTGAAATAGGTTGCTAGAAAAGTATTCACTGATATATTAGTAGGTTATTTTTGACAGATGCTGGAGAGGAGTCATGGGGGGGGGGGGGTAGTTAATGGTCAGTATAGAAAGAGAACAGTAGGGGACCAAGGACAGAACATTGAGGAACGCTTACACTCATATTATTACCTGCAGGGCCGGCCTTAGGCATTTAGACGCCCTGTGCGAAAAATCTTCACAGCGCGCCCCCCCCACCCCCCGTCATCCATGTATGCTGTTATGTTTGTGTTGTCTGTGTATGTAATAGTACGTGTGATGACTGTGTGTGATATGTATGCTATGTGTGATATTTGTAATGGGTATATTAACAGTGTGTGATATGCGTGTATTGGTTGTATGTGTGACACACACACACACACACAGAGTCAGACGGCCATACACACACAGGAAGACATCCACAAACACACAAGCAGACAGTCACACACACACACACAGGCAGACAGTCAGTCATACACACAGACACACACACACACAGAGACACACACAGGCAGACAGTCATACACACGGACATACAGAGGCAGACAGTCATACACACACACACACAGAGGCAGACAGTCATACACACACACACACACAGAGGCAGACAGTCATACACACAGACACACACAGGCAGACAGTCATACACACAGACACACACACAGTCATACACACAGAGGCAGACAGTCATACACACAGACATACAGAGGCAGACAGTCATATACACACACACACATACACACACACAGAGGCAGACAGTCATACACACACACACACAGAGGCAGACAGTCATACACACACACACACATAGGCAGACAGTCATACACACAGGCAGAGAGTTACACTCACCTGACAATCACACAGTTACCTGTGGAGTTCATTGTTGAGGCAGTGCAGCTCCTGGTGACTGTTTGGTGGGGAAGCAGGGACTCCTTCCTGCTTCCCCTGCAGCCGTTTTCCGGCGCTTTTAGCTCCGCCCCCGCCGCACGGTAAGCTCCGCCCCCGCTGCAAATTAAAAAAAAAAAAAAAAAAAAATTTTTTTTTTAATCGGCTGTGCGGCCGCACGGCGCCCCCTGCTCCATGGCGCCCTGTGCGGCCGCACAGCTCGCACACCCCTAAGGCCGGCCCTGATTACCTGCACCCATCTCATTTACTTTGTCAATTTGAAATCTGTCAGATCATCTTACTAACAGCTCACAAATGACCCATGGATTCAGGATATGAGAAGTCATAGATTAGACTCCTTCCCAAATTGCAAGGTTTAAAACATATAGAATTCACAGTTTCATTGAATTTAGAAAGGCCATATCACAGTTTATGGTGGGTTTGGAATTGAAAGTAATCTTGGATTCCATCTAGAGTTGGTTGAGTAATGACAGAACTGTTCAAACATACAGGGAGAGATTCACATCAACAAATACACATTTGAAACAACAGAAACACTCTTCTCCCCTCTCTTTCTGTTTGCACATTTAACCCAATGAGGAACAAAATAAACTACAGTAGACATAGAAACAGAGAATTTGATAAGAACCATTCGGCCCATCTAGTCTGCCCAATGTTCTAAATACTTTCATTAGTCCCTGGCCTTATCTTATAGTTAGGATAGCCTTATGCCTATCCCACGCATGCTTAAACTCCTTTACTGTGTTAACCTCTACCACTTCAGCTGGAAGGCTATTCCATGCATCCATTACCCTCTCAGTAAAGTAATACTTCAGATATTATTTTTATATCCTCATAAAGATATACTGAATCAATGGATCTTCATGGCCAGCATTCAGCATTTATATGCAAAGCATAGTGACTATAGTGAAGGACCTCAACCAGGAAGTCCCTCTGGTGGCTGTGTGAGTGACAGCTATTAAAGGTGGAATTAGGCTGCAATGTTCTTTGCCCTGAAAAGTCAGCATTTACACGGCTGAGGCGTTACGGGCATGCTATATGTATCGTAACCACTGCATTGAGCTTTAAGATATTTGGTGACTATAGTGTCCCTTTAAACCTTGTTAGTGTTAATTTACACAATTTTATCTTTTTCTAAATAGCTTTCTACACTCAAAATCATTGTTTGGCGCTGCTTTAATGTCCTAGCATGTTTTAAATAAATTGTATGTGAATATTTTTAAAACAAAACGTGTTTGGTAGTAAAAGAGTTAAGGAGTTAATGGCAAGCCCTGCATACAATGTATTAGATGACGCTTTCGGTTTGCCCAGTAAAGTTTGCCAGACTTGTGCACCCAGGCATGTCATCTCTGCAATCCGGTGACAGCATCGTGAAGCTGACTCAAGCACGACTGACTGTCTAAATGCATACTGAAAGCTAAGATGATAATGTGGGCTAAATTGCAAGTGACCCAGTGACAGAGCGCTGATGATAAACATGATGTTGCTAAGATACGATTGATGTTCTTGATGGGAGGCAGCATTTAAGTGATGTTTCTTTTCAATAAAATATAAAACTGCTCATGTCAGAGACAAATGACAGCCAATCTTCAGTATGGAATTACCAGAGAGGGAGGCATGCTATGTATCAAAGTCATGAACACTGTGTCAGGCATTTAAAAAAAAAATGTAATTTGTTGCAAAACATGTTATCAGCACAGAACATAGAAAGATGAAACATATTAGCCCAGCTTCTTTGCTAAAAGCATTGTTTAGTGTTCTTTCAATTTACTCATTATTAAAGGAAAACTCCAGTGCCAGGAAAACAATCTGTTTTCCTGGCACTGCAGGTCCCCTCTCCCTCCCACCACCCATCCCCGGTTGCTGAAGGGGTGAAAACCCCTTCAGTCACTTACCAGAGGCAGTGACATGTCCCACCTCACTGGTTCTTCCTCCGCCGCCACTCCTCCTCTGTATTACATTGGCCGGTGGGCCAGACTGATCCCGCCCACCGGCCGGGGATACCTAATGCGCATGCGCGGCAAAGCCGAGCATGTGCATTAGAGCTCCCCATAGGAAAGCATTGAAAATGCTTTTCAATGCTTTCCTATGAGGATTTTTAGCAACGCTGGAGGTCCTCACACAGCGTGAGGATGTCCAGTGATGCTCTAGCACAGGTTTTCTGTGCTATGATGCAGGAAGTGCCCTCTAGTGGCTGTCTAGTAGACAGCCACTAGAGGTGGAGTTAACCCTGCAAGGTAATTATTCCAGTTTATAAAATAAACTGCAATAAGTACACTTACAGGGTTAAGGGTAGTGGGAGTTGGCAATCAGACCACTCCAATTGAGAAGTCTTTGCAAGGCAGGTGCTCTGAGCGATTGCTGACTCTTGAGTTTATCTTCACTTAAAGGGACACTATAGTCACCTGAACAACTTTAGCTTAATGAAGCAGTTTTGGTGTATAGAACATGCCTCACTGCTCAATCCTCTGCCATTTAGGAGTTAAATCCCTTTGTTTATGAACCCTAGTCACACCTCCCTGCATGTGACTTGCACAGCCTTCCATAAACACTTCCTGTAAAGAGAGCCCTATTTAGGCTTTCTTTATTGGAAGTTCTGTTTAATTAAGATTTTCTTATCCCCTGCTATGTTAATAGCTTGCTAGACCCTGCAAGAGCATCCTGTGTGTGATTAAAGTTCAATTTAGAGATTGAGATACAATTATTTAAGGTAAATTACATCTGTTTGAAAGTGAAACCAGTTTTTTTTTTTCATGCAGGCTCTGTCAATCATAGCCAGGGGAGGTGTGGCTAGGGCTGCATAAACAGAAACAAAGTGATTTAACTCCTAAAGGACAGTGAATTGAGCAGTGAAATTGCAGGGGATTGATCTATACACTAAAACTGCTTTATTTAGCTAAAGTAATTTAGATGACTATAGTGTTCCTTTAACTAAACAACCAGGAAGTAACAGGACTGATTGTGTAATTGACAGCCAGGGGGTGTAACAAAGTGTCAATTTCTATTGAAATTTTTGTAAACTAAAATAAAGTGGTCACACTTTTCAGACTCTTTAACTGGGGTCGAAAGGGTCAGTAACAGAAGAAGACTATGGTTAATATTTAATACAGATTAAGGAACAGCGCACACATATAAATACAGTTGTACATTGTAGAAGGCTACCTAAAATCACCTACCTCAGCAAACAAATAGTTCAGTTCCACCACATGAACATATTGTGGCCCACCACTACTTCACCATACCCCAATATAAGTGGGTCCTACATGAATTCCAACATGGGAGACAAATTAAATAGTGCTAAATAAGTAGTGGTGGAATTTGTGTAGAACCCACTAATATTGGGGTACAGTGAAGTAGTGGTGGGCTTAACATAATATGGCCATATAGTGGAACTGAATCCCCATATTTGTTTGCTGAGAAAGGTGATTTTAAGTAGCATTATATAATTTAAAACTCTACTTTTGTGTGTTTGTGCCGTTCCTTAATCTGTATTATGCATACAATTTGGTCTCTACGGCAGCACCATTCCTGTGAAATGCATGTTCCAGGTGTGCCTCCAATTCCCTTTTTGTCTTTACTATTTAGTTGTTACTTACACATACTAACATTGTGGAACTCTGCTACAACTCTATCATCTATCAATTTCGACATAGTGTCCCCTGCAGCATGGGCTCACGAGCAGCTGCCTCGATCGATTACCATAATAGATATAGAATGTGTTTGTTACAGTACACCCCGTCACTTGTTTTATTTCCCTCCAGCCCAACATACTTGGTCCCTTCCCCGTTTGGTTTTACATGCCCCTTATTCGCTTCACGAGTAGAGATTCATATTCCCCTTTCTATACCCCTTGTTCGTTTCTCCAACCTGAGATTCATGTTCCCCTTTTTATACCCCCTGAACTCAGACCACCCTCTGGCTCATTAACTTCAAAAGAAGTTGTTAACTCAAGTGCTTTCTCTAAACTGCCATTCGTTTGACCAAACCCACGTGCATTATGGAATGGCGGCCATTTTGTCTGGCAAATGCAGGCCGCGGTACTTTGTCGTTGAATGCATGGAACTAATTCCTGACAAGCCAACTCATGAACCCCAGTGAACTTGTACCGCCGCATGCTCCTCTCACCCAAAATCCTCTTCGGGGAAAAGACTTATCTATCTGAGGGGAGCATTAGCTCCCTAAGAGCCAGAGGGAGCATTTATTTGCACAGGAACTCCCAAAAGTTGACCAGCCGCTGCCTCTTTCTCCCTGGAACTGTTTTGGGCTACAACCTTGTGGCCGTATCTGATTGCTATTTGGACAACGTGGGTGTTCAGATCTGGGCTATTCAGGGATATAACACTTGTGGGGTTCCTGTGTAATTTGAATGTATTTTCGGAGTTTAGATGCAAGCTTTTCTATGTGCAGGCCAAAAGATAGATTGGGGTCTAACATCATACCCAAGTATTTGAAAGAGTGGACTGCGGTCAGTGTGCCATTTGAATTTGTTTTGATGGATAGGTGGGAATTGTGTAATTTGTGTAATTTAGGTCCTGTTCCAAAGATCATTGTGACAGTTTTGTCAGTGTTCAGGAAGAGTTTGTTTTTTGCGATCCACTTTTCTACCTCTGTAAACTGGTCTTGGAGCACAGTCTCAAGCTGCGGTAGATCAGAATTGCTCGCATAGATTACCGTGTCATCTGCGTACATGTGTACATTTGAGGATTTGCAGACATTAGGCAGATCATTTATAAATAATGTAAATAGTAGGGGGCCAAGAATGGAACCTTGGGGAACACCACACGTGACTGGGAGAGGGAGGGAGTCGCTGTCAGAAATGGACACATATTGCGAGCGGTCCAATACATACGATTGAAACCAGTTTAGCGAATGATCACCAATACCTGAGTTTTTGAGTTTGTACAGTAGAATGTTGTGGTCTACTGTGTCAAAGGCCTTTGCAAAATCAAGGAAAATAGCTCCAGTTAGGTCTCCTTGTTCCATGCCAGTTTGGATTTCATTGCAAACTTTTAAGAGGGCAGTTTTAGTGGAGTGATTCTGGCGAAAGCCGATTGATCAGGGGTCAGATAGTTTGATTGTTGGTAGTACTCACATAGTTGCGTATGGACTTATTTTTCTAAGATTTTTGACAATACCGGGAGCAATGATATTGAGCGATAGTTAGAAACCAAAGTAGTGTCACCACTTTTATGGATAGGCACTACTCTTGCAGTCTTCCAAAGTTTGGGTATGTATCCAGACACCAAGGATTCGTTAATTAGAGTAGATTGGGGGAGTTTGTAGTTTATTTATGACTTTCCAAAAGTTTCTAGGGTTTGAGATGTTATTGTTCAGATTGTCATAGAAATATTGGGCCTTGGCCAATTTTGTCTGTTTTGTGCATATATTTTGCCCACTATACGCACAGTGATCATTCATAGAGCCAGTACGCTTAAACTTTGACCACAAAGTTACCTAGTTACATAGCTGAAAAGAGACTTGCGTCCATCAAGTTCAGCCTTCCTCACATATGTTTTTGCTGTTGAACCAAAAGAAGGCAAAAAACCCAGTCTGAAGCGCTTCCAATTTTGCAACAAACTAGGGAAAAATTCCTTCTTGACCCCAATATAGCAGTCAGATATCTCCTTGGATCAAGCAGCTTTTACCACATTATTTAGAAGTTATATCCCTGTATGTTATGTTTTTGCAAGTGTTTATCCAATTGCTGTTTCAACATCTGTATGGACTCTGATAAAACCACCTCTTCAGGCAGAGTATCCCATATCCTTATTGCTCTTACTGTAAAAAAAAAACAACAACCTTTTATTTGGCTTAGATGAAATCTCCTTTCTTCCAGCCTAAATGCGTGACCTTGTGTCCTATGAATAGCCCTGTTTATGAATAGACGTCCATATACTGAGAAATGTACCTTTCTAATATTTGTTTTAATAGTTTCCATTTATCCTCAGTGATTTTTTTTTTACTATGGAGTTTATGCCAGTCGATATGTTGTAGAGCTGCCCTAATCTTATTAAAATTGGCTTTTTAAAAATTATATGTTTTAGTATACCCCACGTGCTTTTGCCAAAAAGATTAGAATTGTGTTGATGTCCCAATATTTATGGACCTGACTGTATATAAAAAATTAGGACATCGGAGGGGAGGACGGGGGGAGGGGGGTGGGAAAGCTGCAATTGTCTCCTCAGAAACCACAGAATGTCACAAGTCATGATTTTATGCTTACTTGTGCTTATTTATCAGACAGTCGAAACTAGACTAAAAGTTAAAAGCATAACATGAAAGTAAAAATAGACTGGACATCCGGTTATCTTAGTAGCTTGAGCCTGGGGTCAAGGTATCTTCCATTATTATTCCATTACAACGGCTATACAGGTTGTACCCAAGCGCAAAATCGTCCCAGTGCTCTAAAAACCCCAAACCCTCTTTCCTGCACCAAGACTTCAGCCACGCATTGACCTGTCTAATCACCTGCTGCCTTTCTGCTGTAGTGTGCGGCACGGGTAATATTTCTGAAAATATTACCTTGGAGGTCCTTTTCTTCAGTTTACTTCCAAATTCCCTGAACTCATTCTTTAAGACCATCCATCTTCCTCTGACTTTGTCATTGGTACCAAAATGGACCATGACAGCTGGGTCATCCCCAGCCCCTCCCAATAATCCCTCCACTCTGCGTCTGGAAGGAGTTATAAATCACTGGGAAAGGGAATATTGGCGGCATTACTACGGTAGTCCATCACAGTATTTATTTATTAAAAAACTAAAATTCTGATTGAATGTTATTCAATTGTTAGTGTAAGACTCACCAACGTGGTTTTACCTTGATGTTGCAGGTGATCTTACACTTAAATGGCCATTGGAGTGATACTAAAACCATCTAGTTATTTAAATGAGCATAGGGATTTGGGATAGTACGTAAGTAACATTATTCTTTGATTTTATTGTATGTATTGGGTCTGATAAGTACTATAGTTAATGCTGCCTCCCAGGAGTACTGGGAGTTTGAGAGCAGGGCTTCATTTTGTATGTTTGTTTTAAGTAAACTGTGTATACAGAGAGATATCAAGTGCAGATTAAATTGTTGGAATTTACAGCGACATTATTCGTGTTTTTTTGCTTCGTTCGTGCTGAGCAGGCCTCTGGGAGTCACAGGCTGACGGCGTTCAGCAAACAGCCTATTCTCAGTTATTTCCCACAGATTCCTAAGCTGCTTTATATTTTCAAAAACTAAAGACAATGGCATTGTGGCAAACGTCAACTTAGGAACTGATTAACCCAATAATGTGTGGTGTCACAGTCTCTTCTTCTCTTGCTTTACAAATAGGAACAAAAATCTGTTATTTCATAGAAAACTAAAAATTCCACTTGAGCAATGCAAAAAAGATTTGTGTTTGTAGATAACAGGGACATCTTTAATATTAATTGGACCCTGGCAAGCATTTTGCTTGGGCTCCTATGTCCTGCCCCCCCCCAATCCCTGGCATGCAATCACACCCTCCACACCAAACTTCCTGTGTCCCCCCTACAAAAAAAAAATCAGATATACAGAATGACACTCATACAGAAACAAATACTAACACACAAAGATACACAGGGGCACACAATGACACACGCAGGTAGACACACACATACAGACAGACACACATGCAGACAAACATGCAGATACAAAATTAAAAACAGGTGGGTTATAAAAGTATAAATATAGTTATTGTGGGCTGCTTTACACTGGAAGAGTGACTTAAAATAGATTTAAAAAAAACAAAACAAATAAAATGCAGTGTGAACGCTCCTATTGATATATAAGAAAATGAGAAAATGAAAAACAAATTAAAAGTATATTTTAATAAATGGAATACAAGACTGGAAAAAAAGACTCAATAAAAAAAATTTAGGGGTATAGCACAAATCACAGCATAACATTTACGATTGCAATGCCGTGGAAAAACTGCAATCAAAAATTTAGCAAAAAGAGGAATGTAGACATGCAGATACACAAGCACTTAATATATACACAGACACACATATAGATACACTGACAGAGTGATACACATACAGACACACCGATACATACTAAACACACAAATACACATACAGACACACAGATAAACATATAGACACACATGCAGACAAACATATAGCTACACAGAAACACAGACAAACAGATACACAGACACACGTACAGACACACAAATATACAAAGACACACATAGATACATATAGATACACAGACATACATACAGAAACATGCAGATACACAGGCACATGTAAGACACACAGACACACATACATACAGACATACATGCAGATACACACACAAACAAATATATACACAGACACACAGATAGATACACTGACCGAGAGATACACATCCAGACACAGAGATACACCATGACACACAGATACACATACACACACACACACTGATAAACATACAGACACACATGCAGACATACATATACACATATAGAAACACAGATACACGTGCATACACATAGATATACACATACACACAAATAAACAGACACACCGATATACATACAGAAAAACAGATACAAACACAGACACACATACAAACACACATAGTCGCATACAGACACACAGATGCACATACATGCACACAGATTCACATACAGACACATGCAGACAAACATATAGCTACACAGACACACAGACAAACAGATACACAGACACATATACAGACACACAAATATACAAAGACACACAGATAGATAAACAGACACACATACAGACACACATAAGACACACATACAGACATGCAGATACACAAACAAACAAATATATACACAGACAAACAGATACACATAGAGACAGGCAGTTGCACATATAGACAGACAGGTACAAATATAGGCACACATGCAGACATACCTGTATGCTGCTAACTTGCTGCCTATTGGAATATAAGGACTGTTCTGAGAAGTATCCTGTTTTCTATGTTATTAGAGTTAACCTTAAAGTGACAGCACACTTATATAAAAGGTACTCAATTACAATTATTTTGAACTCTACTCCAACATTTTAACTATTGTTTCAGATTACTAACAAGCTTTACTAAATATTAGGATTATGCAGTTGTGAATGAAAAGCCCTGTCACTTGTTTTCGGTTCATTTTGTGAATTTATATTCCCTTTTATGTTATTCTTTTCACTTGGTTTGGTTCCCGAACGAGGACCACCCCAGACCCCAATTAGAACTTGGAACGTTGAGTATCCTGTTTAATTGTTTCCTTTGTGGTTTTCATACTGGATACTCAAAGTTCCAAGTTCTAACTAAGGTCTGGGGTGGTCCTTGTTCGGGAACCTAACCAAGTGAAACGAATAACATAAAAGGGAATATAAATCCACAAAATCAACTGAAAACAACTGATGGGGCTATTCCTTCACACTGCTCCCCCTTTGCTCACAGCTTCGACAGGTTGGACCTTTTTTGGGTCCACTTGGGGCTGTCCGGAAAGTACAAATAGTTCCTTAAGGGACTAGCTCTGT
Source organism: Pelobates fuscus (assembly GCF_036172605.1). Taxonomy (NCBI): domain Eukaryota; kingdom Metazoa; phylum Chordata; class Amphibia; order Anura; family Pelobatidae; genus Pelobates; species Pelobates fuscus. The sequence continues at coordinate 17,454,084 of NC_086323.1, read as the reverse complement.
CTGGCGTGATAGTCCATCTGCGTTCCCATTCTGTTTGCCAGGTCTATAATGGATGGTGAAGTCAAACGGTTGGAGGACTAGACTTCACCTCAGAAGATGGGCATTATCTCCAGCAACCCAGTTGAGCAAGACTAAGGGATTATGGTCAGTAATGAGAGCGAACGCGTGGCCATAGAGGTATGAGGTTAACGTCTTCAGTGCCCACACCAAGGTTAAGTATTCTTTCTCAATGACCACGTAACTGACCTCCCGGGGTAATAGTTTCCGACTCAAATAAGCCACTGGATGCTCTCCCCCATCTTCCCTAACCTAGTTTAGAACTACCCCCAGTCTAAACATTGACGCATTTTATGAACAATAAAACTTTTGTTAGGATCTGGGGCAGCCAAGACAGGTGCATTAACAAGCGCTGTTTTTAGGGACTGGAAAGCCGTCTCACACTCTGGGGACCACAACACCCGTCGGGGTAAATTCTTTATGGTCAAGTCCGTCAGGGGTTTGGCCATGGCACTATATTCTGGGACAAAACATCTATAGTAGCCGGCTGTCCCCAAGAAAGCCATGACTTGTGTCTTGGTACCGGGAGTGGGCCAATTAGCAAAGGCTTCGATCTTGGCTGGTTCGGGCCGTTGTTTACCACATCCTACACCTCCTGCAGATATTGATAGTTGTCAGATAACGTCGCCTAGCGATACAGTCTAACAATTCATGTACCCTGGGCATAGGGTAGGTGTCAGTGACCGTCTTGATGTTGGGCCATCCCATTTCGGTACCAGGATTACAGGTGAGGCCCAAGGACTCTCAGAATGCTCAATGACTCATATGCAGAGCATTTCAGCGATCTCTTTCCACATGCCTTCCTGGACTGGCTCAGGTACGCGGTATGAGGGTTGTCTCAAGGAGACCTGGCCGAGAGTGTCTACTTTGTGAGTAGCAAGAGCGGTGTATCCTGGCACCTGTAAGAATGTTGCTGTTTGGTTTCCAGCAGATGGATCACTTAGGCCCGCTCCTGCGCTGCCAGTCGTTTCCCTAGCTGGACCAACTCTATGGCCAGGCCCCCTTGAGACAACCCCCACACCGCATACCCGAGGCAGTCTGGGAAGGCATGCGGAAAAGAGATCGCTGAACTGCTCCGCTTAGGAGTCATTGAGCACTCTGAGAATCCTTGGGCCTCACCTGTAGTCCTGGTACTGAAACGGGACGGCAAGACGGTCACTGACGTTGAGTATCCTGTATACGAAAACCACAAAGTCAACAATTAATAGAATGGTTCACTGGGTGGCCGCCATTTCGTGCAACCGAACGCACGTGGTCAAGATAATGGATGATGGCCATCTTGTCTCCCGAAAGCAGGTAGCGGAACATTGACTGCCTGGAACTGTTTTCAGCCAGGCACTACCGCGAACGGCAGTAAAGATAAACCTGCTGCCCATTGAAGTTCCTGACCATCTGCACGAACAGGGTTCAGGAGTCAGCAATTACCAAACAAGGGGAGCATTCTCACAGTGAAATATTTTGTGTATTTTATGTGGTTTTCGTACAAAACCCCATGAACGGAGACCGGTCTTGGCCACAATTCCCCAGGAAGTATTTTGGGCTTCAACCTCGTGGCAGACCGGTCACACATTTCCCGTGATGCCAATTAAAAACTACCAAACCAAATTTTTTTTTGAATATGTTGGTCCCCCAGATCAGGGCTATCCGGGGATGTGGGGTTTACATGTATTTTGGGGGTACTTTTGGGGTGTTTGTAAATAATGTGTTTTTCTGTACATGGAGATAATTGAGTTTGTACAGTTCCTGACTTAATTATCTCTCAGGTACAGGGATGGGATTACCCTGCTGTTTTATTAAACCCCTTGTATCGACTTTGTCATAAAAGGCCGTGTGTGGCCCTGCTTTAAACAGTCTTCTCCCAGCATTAAGCCTTAGCTCATGTGTGTGTGTGTGTGGGGGGGGGGGGGGGGGAGGGGGTTATGCGATACTGGTGATATTTTACTTCAAGATTATTGGCATTAAAGGGAAAGGGAATCCGTGGCGGATTCTGAGACTTACGAATATCCTAATTGCTGAATTGCCAAAGTTCCGAATTGCCGAAGTTCAGACGTTCCAAAATTGCAGAATTTCCAAAGTGTCGAAGTGCCGAAGTTCCGAAGTGCTGAAGTTCTGATGTTGCCGAAGTTCCAAAGTGTCGAAGTGCCGAAGTTCTGTAGTATAGTATTGCCGAAGTACTAATATACCTACCCAGTGGAAGAATGAAGAACTTTACACTGTATACAAGTTTAAATAAAAAGTATACAAACGTAGCCAGGATTCAGCTGTAAGCATTTGCAACACTTACAACAATCAAGTAACACACATTCATATAAAATGTAAGTTACTTAGCCAGTCAATGGAATGACAGGAATAAATAAGTAGATAACTCCCTAATGCCCACAGTATATTTACTTGCAATTCACCAATCAGAGTGTTGTTATGAGTCTAATAACACAGCGTGGGAAATTTCCAAAGAAACGTTCCCATGCAGTGTAAAATGACACAGAGCACTCTGATTGGTTGGATTTCAAGCTAACCACTCAGAGTGCTGGGACAGGTAAATGTAGAGACTTTCCTGTCAGTCCCTTTGTTTACCTGTCAGAGCACTCTGATTGGATGGCTTAACCCAACCAACCAGAGTGCTCTGAGCCTAATTGCAGGGCGGGGCAAGGCTTTATAAGCCTTCCCCTGCCCTGCGGAGCTCAGTCTGCGCGGAGCCCTCCATGGGTGAAGATGGATTTTTTTTTTGTGCTCAAGGTTTTTTCTTTCAAAGTGGTTATTATGGTATTTAGTACCCACACTCACCGCTCAGGGGTGGGGACAGGGGGGGAGGACAATGGGTCCCCCCTTTTTGGTATTTAGGGCCCCCACCCGCCGCTCAGGGGTGGGGCCCAGGGGGAGGACAATACGTCCTCCCCCCATTATTTTACTTTAGGGCCCCCACCTGCCGCTCATGGGTGGGGAATGAGGGGAGGACAATAGGTCCCCCCTAATTATTTTACTATAGGTCCCCCACCTGCCGCTCAGGGGTGAGGGTCAGGGGGGGGAGGACAGCAGGTCCCCCCTTATATTTCTTTAGGGCCCCCACCCACTGCTCGGTGGTGGGGGCCAGGGGTGAGGACAATAGGTGTCCCCCCCTTGATGTAATTAAGGGACCCACCCACCGCTCAGGGGTGGGGCTCAGGGGGGAGGACAATAGGCAATAGGACCCCCTTCAGTTGAAAGCCCCCACTCACGGGGCTCGAGAGGGGGGACACTTTCTTTTTTTTTTAAAAACTGCTGCTCACTGTTTAATAGACATGCCCCTACTCGCGGTATAGCGAGTAGGGGCAGAATTTACTAATACTAAGTAATTTTTACTTAGTATAAGTAAATTTTCCTGAAATAAATCCCGTGGGAATTAGGGAGTTATCTACTAAGTGGCTGCAAGAATAGTCCCGAAGTGCCAAAGTCCCGAAATTACGAAATGCCGAAGTTCCAAAATTCCAAAGTGTCAAAGTGCCGAAGTTACAAAGTGCCGAAGTTCAGAAGTTCCGAATTGCCGAAGTCCCGAATTTCGGAATACTGAACTGAACCGAAAATTTTCCCCATGCAGAGCCCTAACTCTTACAGCAATATCGCTTTTTAACATATGTTAGCCATTTTCTCATGTGATGTGCCATTTTATTTTTAATGTCTAATAATGACAGAAAGAGGCGGAGCTTATACAACTGATGAACACAGAGCACAGATGGTGATGCTCAATTCTATGACAGGTCGCAATACAGCAGGATAAATTTTAACATTTCACTTTATTTCTCACACCTCACAAACATATATGTTAAATTGAGATGGATAGAATGCATATTATGAAAAACCAGGGCAAGTTACAGTTCCATTTAAATATTTCCAGTTAATTTTTCCTTCTGAATTTTCAGCCATATGTCATGAAAAGTTGAAGTTTCCCTTTGTACTAACATTTATTCATGAAGTTTCATGGAGGTACATAACACTGCTATCTCCCAGTAAACATTTGCATTGGGTTTTTTTACCCCTGAGTCAAAGATCCTCTCGGTTTCATTACACTTTTTTCGACAGGTTTTGTTTTCTAGTTCGTAAAACATTAGAAGACCCAGGACTCGGCTCTCACATTCACTCTACATTGCTCTTTCGAGCCTAAAACTTTACTGATTAGATCAGTTCCTCACACTCTCTGATATTGAGGCCTTCTCCCTACCCTTCCCTCTTACTGGAGGTCTCGGAGAGGGAGCACGGCTGCTGCCTCTTTCCATTAAGTTCACGGATGTCAAGGTTGATTTAGAATGCCACATGTGTATGCTCAGATAAACTCATGAAATAACCACACTCTCCCCACTCAGCTGTATCACAAAGGATTAGATGATTCTGGGCGCATTGCGTGCAGATAGTCAAAATTACACATAAATTGTTTTAGCCCGTCATGTGTCGGACGTGTAAGCGGGTTACTCTCAAACATGTTGGGGAAGATTTATCTCAGCGATGCAGAGACAATGGCACAGACAGGATAAACAGAGGGAAATAAAGAGAAAATCTATAGAAAGCTGATAGAGAAGGTTTTTGTTGTGTAATAGCTGATAGCCTACCCGTTTCACAAGTAATTGCTACATTGTTCTTTCTTTCAAAGGTATATCTGTTCCTAATCATTTGCTGAGCATATATTTTGAGGATGGTACATTGTGTTTGCTGCTCTGTCAGTGTCAGTCAGTAGGTTCATTGTATTGAATATTTTAGGCCTATCTGATCTATACCTGTATTTTGAGCAATATTCCATCTATTACTCATATGATAGAGTATAGAGTTGAACACAGAAAAAAAATTGGTTCGATCCAATGAATTTGCCCCAAAAAACCACACGATTGTTGTAAAATTGTGGCGTTTTTATTTGGACGAATGCAATCGTTACAGGAAAAAAGATTCAGACAAGACCAAAGGGGTGAGTGCGAACATGGACCATTCAGTGTAGTGTTTACTATATACATAAAATAAATATGATGTTTATATCTTGCAGTACACATACACCATGCATATTTTCACACCATTTGTTTCACAGATCAAGTGAGAAAAAGTAACTAATATAGAGAGAATGAGGAGGAGCAGTACTATATATATATATATATATATATATATATATATATATATATATATATTTTTATTACTTAAATATAATATAACAATATAAATATAGGTTTATCTTTTAAATCATCATTTAGTGGCTGTTTCCTAACAATCAATTATCTTTTTTTTCCCATCAATCACCTGTGTTTTTGGAGCCACGGTCATAACTCCGAAGCAAGAATCAAATGCGACTGTTAATTCATTATCTTTTTAATTCTTTATTTTTTCATCTTGACAAGATAAGCATGCAGATAATAGGCATATATGGCTTATGCAAAAGCCCAACATTGTGCAACATGTTTACACGTGTTTATACAGTGTCCTTATACATTAGGTACAGAGACCGGCACGTATGACCGTAAGCTTGTTTGGCTACTAGTCAAGGATTTTTATTATTTTCTGTTTTTTTTTTTTTTTAAATGCTGTAAGTATCAACCATGCATGGTGCTTGTACAGAAGAAGAAAAAGGGTGGGGGGCGGTGTACGCATACACTCGTCGGTGCAGTGAGTCATGTCGTTAGGGTATCGATGAAGGTGTTGATCAGAAGCTTCGTTGGGAACGTTATCTTCATATGGCATATCGGGTGCAGCTTCATCGTCTGTACCGATGTGTAGTGCAATATTCACCGGCCTCAGTTATAAACGCAGCCATGCATGGATTTTTATTTTTAGAAAATAAGTTATACAGGATAGTAAGAAAGTAGAGGGGTGAAAGACTAGGAAGGAGATGCCAGGGGTTCAGGGGGTGTGGGGGGGAGGGGGGGAGTGTACCGGGGGAGCGTCTTTAGTAGAGTCCGGGCCCTCAGTGGTCTATGTAGTCTTCCCAAGGTTCCCATGTCTTAAGGAATGTTTGGAAGGTGTCTCTAATTTGTGCAGTGAGCTTATCCATTAGATGCGCTTCTTTAATATATTGTATTACTGTTTCTATCTGCGGCATGTCTGTGTGTAGCCACTTTTTTGCCATTGCTCGCCTGGCGGCTAAGGTAATTTTGTTCAGCAGTTTTTGTTCTTTGTGTGGCAGGCTGTCTATTGGTCTGGCTATTAGAAATGTCCAGGGGTCTGGTCGGATGCACTTGTGTAGGACCGTCGTCAGTAGTGTGGCTATCGTTTCCCAGTAGGTTTGTGCCTTCGGGCACCCCCACCACATGTGCAGGTATGTGCCCTGTTCCCCACACCCCCTCCAACAGGTGTCTGTCGTTGTTTTGCCCATTCTGCAGAGCTTCACCGGTGTGGTATACCAGCGCATTAGTGTCTTGTAACACTGCTCTTGATGGAGGACACAGATGGAGGCCTTCGCTGCCGCCTCCCATATGTCCTGCCATTCCCCGCTCTCTAAAGGTTGCTGGAGGTCTGCTTCCCAGTGTGCTCTGTATGTGGGTATGTGGGAGTCACCTGTCGGTGCGCTTAGTTGACTGTAGAGTGCGGTGATGAGGCCGGTACGTGGACCCTCCTCGATACATAGTCGCTCAAAGAAGGTAAGTTTTGCCAATGCCGCTGCCTTGATATGTGGTTTTGTTGCAAAGTCCCTCAGCTGCATGTATCTGAAATAGTCCTTTGTTGTCAGGGGGGCCAGGGTCTTTAGTTCATCGAATGAATGGAACCTGCCCGCGTGGAATAGCTGGTGGTATCTCTGTATACCGGTATCTTCAATGTTTCTAAAGTCTCTGGCAGTCATTCCCGGGGGGAAGGCTTTATTTCATAGGTATGGGGCTAGTGGTGAGACCGGGTGCGTTAGTGCGTATTTATGTGCCGTTAAATCCCAGATTCTGATGGAGTTCAGAATGGCTGGGCAGGTGGTGCGAAGCACTGGTCTGTCCGCTCGAGGCAACCAGATCCAGAACTGTGGTAGGTCCGTGGACATGAGCAAGGTCTCCACATCCGCCCATCTATGTGTGTCTGGCGGTGCGTGCCATTCTATCACCTGGGCGAGTTGTGCTGAGAGGTAATAGAGGTGAAGGTTGGGAAGTCCCAACCCCCCTCTGCTCTTAGGCCTGTAGAGTGTCTGTCTCTTAATTCTGTGTCTTTTACGGGCCCAAATGAAGTCGTCAATGGCAGTTTGTAGTGTTTTTAGGTCTGTTTTGGTCACTTTTGTTGGGAGCGCTTGGAACAGGAAGAGCAAGCGTGGGAGCAGATTCATTTTTATACTATGCAATCTTCCTATCCATGAAATTGTTTTTTCATGCCATGTGTCCAGATCTTTTAACAGGGCTGTGATAATGCGGAGGTGGTTTTCTCTGTATAGGTCCTCGGGGCGGGCTGTCAATTTTACTCCAAGGTATTTTATAGGGTTGTGGGTGATGGTCAGGTGGGTTGTTTGTTGGACCGCTACGACGTCTTCCTCCGTCATTGCTATGGGCATACCCACGGACTTATCTACATTAATTTTGTATCCCGACACTTGGTTATATGAGTCTAGGAGGTCCAGGAGGTGTGGGATTGAGCTCCCGGGGTTGGTGACAGTGAGCAGAATGTCGTCTGCGTAAGCAGAGACCTTAAATTCTTCTGTCGCTATCTTCACTCCCGTGATCTGCGGGTGGGATCGTATTGATTGCAGCAGAGGTTCTAGGGCCAGTATGAACAATAGCGGCGACAGCGGGCACCCTTGCCTCGTGCCGTTTGTAAGGTTGAAAGGGCATGGAGGCGCACCCGGTATCACCGTCTGCGCCCTTGGGTTATGGTACAGTGCTCTCACTGCTGTTATATAGAGGTCTGGTATCTGTAATTTCCTTAACAGGGTAAACATAAAGTGCCACTGAAGTCTGTCGAATGCCTTCTCCGCGTCCAGGGAAAGGATCAGAGAAGGCGTTCGGGACTCCCCCGCCCACCACATGAGATCTACCGCCCGTCTGGTATTTTCGTATAGTTGTCTGTTGGGTACAAAGCCAACTTGGTCAGCGTGTATGAGTTTCGACAGGAGTGGGTTTAACCTGTTCGCTAGCAGCTTGGCATAGATTTTTACATCAAAGTTTATAAGTGAGATAGGGCGGTAATTTGCGACTAGCGCCGGGTCTCTATCTGGCTTCGGGATCAGGACGATGTTAGCTGTCGTAAGGTCTGGGGATGGGGCTTCTCCTTTTGTCCAGTGTGTGTACATGTTTGTCAGGTGTGGCACCAGGTCCTCCCTGTAGGTTTTGTAATAGGCCCCATCGAAGCCGTCTGGGCCTGGGGCTTTGTTACCCTTCAGTGCCGTTATGGCCCTATCTACCTCCTCCGCGTCTATCGGGTCCCCCAGGGGGGCAACCAGGTCCGCTTGGGGTAGTGGGAGATCTATTGCCTCTAAAAACTTCGCCACTGCTGTGGCATGCAGCTTGTTACTGCTTGTCAGAGTGGGAGAGTGATTATACACTGACATGAAGAATTTGGTGAATTCTTCATTGATGTCGGTCGGGCTTGTGAGTATCTGCCCTTTGTCGTTTCTAATGGCGTGGATCGTAGGCGCTTGTGTTTGGGGTCTGAGGGCCTTCGCCAGTAGGGAGTCCATTTTATTGGACTTTTCATAGAACAGTCTTTTTGTCCTTACTAGCGTCTTGCCTATGTCGTCCAACATAAGTTCTGTAATGAGCCGTCTGAGTTCTGTCAGTTCCCTAGTCGTGGTCTGAGTGACCATCTGTTTGTGTTGCATTTCGGTTTTACGCAATTGTGTTTGTAGTGCCGTGAGTGTCTCGTATTTCTGTTTTTTCCTACGTGTCGCTATTTTTATGAGGAGACCACGAATCACCGCTTTATGGGCCGCCCACAGGGTTGTTGGTGTTATGTCCGGTGTAGCGTTTGTTTGGAAGTAATGCCCGATCTCCTGTCGGAGATCCTCCTGTGTTTGTGTGTCTTTCAGCATGGAGGCATTTAGTCTCCATTTCCATTGCGTGTGATTACCGGGTGCTTTCAATGTTATTTCGATATCTGCATGATCCGACCACGTGATCGGATTGATTCGTGAGGTTTTTATCCATTGCATTCCCATGCTATTTGTAAGGAAGAGGTCTATGCGGGAGTAGGATTTGTGAGCCGCGGAGAAGAAGGTGAAGTCCCTCTCTCCCGGGTGATGCAGTCTCCATGGGTCAAGCAGTCCCGTGTGTTGTATGAAGGTGTGGAGGAGTTTGTCTTGGCCCCCCCTATTATGCGATCGGGGCAACTGTTGTCCACCCAGGGCCGGCCTTAGGGGTGTGCGAGCTGTGCGGCCGCACAGGGCGCCATGGAGCAGGGGGCGCCGTGCGGCCGCACAGCCGGCCGGGATTTAAATAAAAAAAAAAAAAAAAAAAATTATTTTTTTTTTTTTTTTTTTTAATTTGCAGCGGGGGCGGAGCTTACCGTGCGGCGGGGGCGGAGCTAAAAGCGCCGGAAAACTGCTGCAGGGAAAGCAGGAAGGAGTCCCTGCTTCCCCACCAAACAGTCACCAGGAGCTGCACTGCCTCCACAATGAGTGATTGTCAGGTGAGTGTGACTCTCTGCCTGTGTGTATTACTGTCTATGTGTGTGTATGACTGTCTGCCTGTGTGTATTACTGTCTGTGTGTGTGTGTGTATGACTGTCTGTGTGTGTGTGTGTATGACTGTCTGTGTGTGTGTGTGTGTGTATGACTGTCTGCATCTGTGTGTGTCTGTGTGTATGACTGTCTGCATCTGTGTGTGTCTGTGTGTATGACTGTCTGCCTGTGTGTGTCTGTGTGTATGACTGTCTGCCTCTGTGTGTGTATTACTGTCTGTGTGTGTGTGTGTATATGACTGTCTGCGTCTGTGTGTATGACTGTCTGCCTGCATAGGCGTGCGCACGGGGTGTGCCGGGTGTGCCTGGGCACACCCTAATCCCCGCAGCACGCCTATGTATTGAGACCGGCAGGGGAGATCTCAGGATCTCCGCTGTCGGCTCATGCAGAGCCGGCGCTATCCGAGCGCCGGCTCAAACTCTCAGCCTCCCTCCCCACCGACCCACAGGCAGGGAGGGAGGCAGGAGAGGACCGGCGGAGCTCTTGCCAGCAGCTCCGCCGGGTTCCTCTCGCGAGATTTGAGCGTTGCCGCAGCAACGCTCAAATCTCGCGAGAGTGAACTCTAGCCCCGCAGGGTAGAGTTCACTCTCCACTGGACCACCAGGGATGGCGGTAGCATGGTCCCCCCTCCCTACATAAGGTAACAAGGGAGAGGAGATATTAACTAAACGGCACCTCACCTCCACTGGACCACCAAGGAAGGCAGCAGGAACAAGAATCCCCCCTCCCTACATAAGGTAAGAAGGGAGGGGGGATATTAAGATATTAAGTCATGTACACCCACCTCCACCCCCCACAATCACCCACACACATACAGCACACACACCCACACACACAGCACCTTCACACATACAGTACCCTCACACAGCACACACACACATACAGCACCTTCACACAGCACCTTCACACATACAGCACACACATACAGCACCCACACACACAGCACCTACACACACACACACAGGACCTACACACATACAGCACTCACACATACAGCACCCACACACACAGCACCTATACACATACAGCACCCACACACACATACAGCACCCACACACACATACAGCACCCACACACACACACAGCACCCACACACATACAGCACCCTCACACAGCGCAAACACACACATACAGCACCCACACACACAGCACCTACACACATACAGCACCCTCACACAGCGCACACACACACATACAGCACCTACACACATACAGCACCCACACACACAGCACACATACAGCACCCACACACACAGCACCCCCACACACACAGCACACATACAGCACACACACAGCACCCACACACATACAGCATACAGCACACACACAGCGCCCTTACACACACACACACATACACAGCGCCCTTACACACACACACACACACACAGCGCCCTTACACACACACACACACACACACACACAGCAGTGTGTGTAAATAAATATATATATATATATATACACACATACATATACACGCGGCGTGTGTTTGTGCTTTAGGGTGCACACCCTAATGCAATAGGCTGCGCACGCCTATGTCTGCCTGTGTGTGTCTGTGTGTATGACTGTCTGCCTCTGTGTGTGTCTGTGTGTATGACTGTGTGTGTGTCTGTGTGTATTACTGTCTGCCTCTGTGTGTGTCTGTGTGTATTACTGTCTGTATGACTGTATGACTGACTGCCTCTGTGTGTGTCTGTGTGTATTACTGTCTGTGTCTGTGTGTATGACTGACTGTCTGCCTTTGTGTGTCTGTGTGTGTGTGTGTGTGTGTGTATGGCCGTGTGTGTGTGTCACATACAACCAATACACGCATATCACACACTGTTAATACACCCATTACAAATATCACACATAGCATACATATCACACCTACTATCACATACACAGACAACACAAACATTACAGCATACATGGATGACGGGGGGTGGGGGGGGGCGCTGTGAAGATTTTTCGCACAGGGCGTCTAAATGCCTAAGGCCGGCCCTGTGTCCACCCCCTCTGTCCGACGCCGGGCAGGGTGTGGCATTAAGGTCCCCCCCTAGAATTAGTATGCCTCTCGCTTGGCCCCCGGGGACATCGTCGGCCTGGGTAACCCAAACGCCCCGTGGCTTGGCGACTGGTGTGCAGACACACATCTGAAACCTTTAGAGACAATAACCTCCTCAACGCCCCCAACGGGGCTAGCCCGTTTCCGATACCATCAGATCCAGCACTACCACAGCTCTCTCCAGGGGAAACAACTACTACTCAGGAAAAAGTCGGGCTTTGAGACCCTCTGTACGGAGAATCGACATCTGCCGCGAGGAATTTCCACGCTGTATTCCATGATATTGCAAGCTACCAGGCTCCCCCCTGCGAGATACCAATCTAAATGGGAACAAGTCACGGGAACTACCCTCTCTGAAATGGAATGGGAAAAAATACACGTCCTCGCCCATCAGAGTACGACCAGTGCGAAACTTCAAGAAACCAATTACAAACTCATGACGAACTGGTACCGGACCCCCAATAAGCTTTTCCAGATGGGGTTGCTACCATCAGCTAGGTGTTGGAGATGTGGAGCGGACGATGGCACGGACCTACACATCTGGTGGTCATGCCAGCCCATCGCGGCATTCTGGCGACAAGTCCACGGGAAACTACGCGAGATCCTTGACTCCGACATACCACTACAACCCTTACAGATGCTACTCCACCACTCCACGATGCCCCTAGGAGCCTACAAGAGATCTCTTACGCGACACTTCCTAAACGCTGCCAAGAGCCTCATCCCCGCCCGTTGGAAATCCACAACAACCCCCACCATAGCTAACTGGATGGAAGCAGTAGAAGAAATATACAGTATGGAGAGCCTCACAGCTGACCTACAGGGGACGGCGGAAAAGTGCGCCCGGCTGTGGGCTCCCTGGATCGAATACATGGCCCGTGTACCGGCGGGTCCCCGGAGACGTGGGGCTGAATAGACGGGAGTGTGGGTAGACTCGGGTTGTTGGGCTATGGGCCGGGGTGTCGCTGGCGGACCCTCCTCCTGGTTTCCTCCCTGCTGTTGCCGACCCTCTCTCCCCCCCCCTGTTATCCCATCCCAACTGCCCTTTTTCTACCATTCCCAAACAACAGCCCCCCCACTATATGGCCATCTGACCAAGCTGAGGTTACGGATGTAATATACTGTATACAGACGACGAAACCACCCGCCTTCACTTGAGTTATATGGACAGAGGTGCCTCCCCACTCCACCAGGCACCTAAACGACGTTGACAAGACCTGACAAGGGACCCATTACCACCCAGACCTAACCCCGACCTATATCTCTTCCCCTTTCCCCCCCCCCCTCCCACAGAGGGGTAGACAGAGACCGACTAGAGACAATAAAGATGCGGAGTTGCGCCGGCCCAGGGCATCTCCAATTAGGATTTCAGTAAAGTGACTATTACAACATAAAACTAAGTGATTAGCCTACCAAACTAACCTATACCTAGGCATAATACTGAAATCATCTAAGAGAGCTGAGTTGGGGGGCATATAAGACCAATTAAGCAATCTCTGTATTATACAATCGACCTCATAAGCAGAAAAAGGCCCTGTGTCCCCCGCACGACTCTGGGCGACTAAGTTGAACCTCTCTGCTACGAGTCGGGGTTGAAACCCCCGGTTGGGTCTCCTGCATCCACCATGTTGATAAGAACGCCCAACCCGCTTCGCACATTTATCTTGATGTACTACCCCCTCTATGTATGTATGTACCTTTACTCACTTTCCCTTATGACTGCTTATATGTTTGTAATATTATAATGTCTTTATGAAACCTAAATAAACATTCAGATTGTCAAAAAAAAAGAATTAGTATGCCTCTCGGCAGGTTCTTAACTATGAGTTCCAGATCTCTCCAGAATTGTGGGTTTGGAGTATTTGGGCCATATACGTTGATAAGGTGGTATGTGTTGTTGAGCATTGTTCCTGAGAGTACCACGTACCGGCCCTCCGTGTCTGTTTGCACCCCAGTGACTCGCATGGGGCAGTTCTTATGCATGAGTATTTCTACTCCATTTCTTTTACATGTCGCCCTAGATGTGTAGGCTCTCGTATAGATATGGTTCGTAAGTTGAATCCTAGAGGTGCGAGGAATGTGGGACTCTTGGATAAAAGCTATTGTGGCCCTCTGTCTATGGATTTCTCTCAGTAACAGCCTGCGTTTGTTTGCGGTGTTTAGGCCATTTACATTTAGTGAGGTCAGGAGGAGGTCCATGTGTCGGGGTGTGTGTCGTGTTACTTTGAGCTGTGACTTAGATTTGTGGGGTACTCACACTTTGCTGCTGTATTCTATGACAGGTCTGCAGTGAGGATCCTATGCGCTCAGAGCGTTGGGTCTCTCCGCGGAGTTTCGGCTCGTCCGGTACGGGGATGGGATGAGGGGTGGGTAAGGCGGGGAGAGTAAAGAGATACAAGAGAAGAAATAGAGAGAAACAGGCGAGCAGGCTCAGAAGGTCTACCACCTGTTAGAGTACAAAGTTATAGTGTACAATATTTAGTACAAATTCAATAACAAAAACACAAAAAAACAATAACAATTCAACAACAGGAATTCCGGGTCTTATCAATCGCCAGGAGCTGTGGGGGTGTGCAACCACTCCGCTGAGGGGATCACCTCTAAGGGAGCGGTGGCTGCCAAACCCAGCACCCAGTCAAACCCGCATTCAGCTAACTACAGCTAGTGTGTAGGTGGGGGGGGGGGGGGTCCGCCCCCCTCAGGATCTCCCCCTGTAATGTGTGTTGGGGCTCGCCTGCCTTAGGTCTGTGTGTATAAAAGGTACTTGTCGTGTGTGCCACCCAGGTTCCCTATACCTCATCTGGACTCCCACCTACCATACGGGGGATCATTCTCCACCCCCTCACCGCCCCGGGCCCCCACCCTCAGGACTGGTCCCACCTCCCGGGCGGTATTCCCGGAGCGCCCCGGGGGAGGAAGGGGGGGAGGGCAGAAACGGGGGGGGGGGAAGGCCAGCTTTGAGTGATCTCTGTTGATGTACACCCCCCACCCCAGCCCCCCCACCCGCCCCCAGGCACCCCATAAGAGGCCCCAAGTCAAGCGAAGCAAAGGTCCCTGTAATACTGGGCGTCTCTAGTAAGCGTCCCGCTACTCTGTGACTCCGCTGTAGCTTGGCTTTTGACCGTAGAGCAGAGTAGCTAAGTGCCCGCCATCAGATCGCAGTCATACCCCTTCTCAGGGCATGCGTGGCTTAGTTTCCGGGAGTCCCAATAACCATTGTCCCCCCCCCCCCCTCCCACCCCAGTCTCAGCATATACTTGCTCTCAGTCCAGGCTTTGTAAACCGCTGTATTAAGAAGTCCTTCAGTTAAGCAGGTCAGTTTGCGTTCGGCTCAATGCTCCCGTGGTTTTGTTGCTGAGGATCCCTTTTAGTGCATGTCCTCCGTCAGGTCGCTGTGCCCCCATGCGTCTGGTAGTAGTGGGAGTTGGGCCTGTCCTCCCTGGGGAAGTTGTAGATCAGCCGGCACAGCTATGTCAAGGCCTGTGAGGAAAGTTGGTATGTCCATAGAGGGTAGTAGCACTGCTGGCTTGGGTCCCTTGAAGACTATAATTTTAAAGGGGTATCCCCAAGCAAACCTCACCCCCTGTTCCCTGAGGAGATCTGTTACCGGTCTCCAGGCCTTGCGTCTTTGCAGCATAGAGGGAGCTATGTCCGGGTACAATTGCAGTTCAGTGCGTTCCCAGGTGTATGGGTGCGATCTGCTATGCTTGAGGATGGCTTCTTTTGTTTTGTAGTAATGCCATTTTATGATGACATCCCTTGGGGGGCTGTTGTTAGGGCCTTTAGCTCTGAGGGCCCTGTGGGCTCTGTCTATCCACCACATGTGCTCTGGTATATCAGGGAGGCTGCGTCTGAAAGTGCTCACCAGTGCTGCTTCTAGGTCTGTCTCCCCTACTGTCTCTGGCAGGCCGCGGATGCGTAAATTATTGCGGCGGGCTCTGTTAGAGATGTCCTCCTTTTCTATTTCGAGGTCCACAAGCCTGTGCTGCAGGGCATTGGTGACAGTGGTGTTGTCATTTTGGGCATTGGCGATCCCGGCCATCCGGCGCTCAACTGCCGCTGTGCGGATGCCAATGGCGGCTATTTCCGCCTTCACTTCTGCCGTCGACCGAGCTATTTCCGCCGCCAGGAAGCCCTTGACCTCCGCAATGGAGTGGAGGATCGTTGCGCTCGAGGTTTCAGCCGGCGCCCCCCGCGACGGGGTCCCACCCGGTGCCTCCTCCTGCCTATGCGGCTGGTCCGTCTGGGCGCCTCGAGTGGTAGGCCGCGGCGTGGATAGCATGTCCGCGACCGACATCGCGTCTTTATGGCCCTGCTTCGACAGCTTCCTGCTGGCCATTTGCTGCGGGAGCAGGGGGACAGTTCGGGCTGTTTTGGGGGGTTTTTTGGGGTAGCTGTAGCGTGTTGCAGGGCGTTTTGGCGGGCTTCGGGTGCGGAGCTCTGCTCTCAGGCGGCCATTTCACACGGCGGTCAAACCACGCCCCAATTCATTATCTGTTTTTGTTTGTTTTGTGATACGTCCAAATGAAGCTTCGGTGTTATGGAATTCAAATGATTTGCGGATTGCCCCAAATTCTGATGAACCGCAATCTACTGGTGATAGTCTAATAGGGATTTTCACTCTAGACCAGGGATAGGCAACCTTTGGCACTCCAGATGTTGTGGACTACATCCCCCATAATGCTCTTACACCCATAATGCTGGTAAAGCATCATGGGAGGTGTAGTCCAAAACATCTGGAGTGCCGAATGTTGCCTATGCCTGATCTAGACAGTGTGTGATCCCAAACTATAAGGTGGTATATATAAATGATGTATTAAAACATGCAAAAATATAAATAGATACATTAAAATAAAAGTTACCTTTGAAGTCCCTGTTGCACTTACAATTCTGCTCAGATCAGGAACACGTTATTAGTTTGTATTGGCTCTGATTTATCCGATAGATTTCCTGTCCAGCGGGAATTTATAGGAGATTTATTGCACCCACGGCAGCAGTTATACTCATTACTCAGGTTGGGTGGAGCTGCTGAACAAGCTGAGAGCAGTTGTACCACGGATATTATCAGTGTAATGACAGCTCCCTTCGTGTTTTCGATCAGGCTGTACACATCCTTTGTCTGAGCTGCTTAGACTCGGCCTTTGCCTATACAATGCTCTGATGTGTGTAAGGAAAGAGCCTCCTTATAACACAAGCAATTCCTGTAATTCACTGCCATAATAAACTGAGAGAAGACTCAATGTGAGACGGGGCTTGCTTGGATCCCAACATATTCAGTGAATGCAATACTCTACATTACTTGGTTTTTCCCTTTAATGATCTGTCAGGAACTCTGCAAAGCACAGGTGAATATAGAGCAACAAGCTGGGCTGGCTTCATCGGAATTTGAGTTGTTATGGTGAATTGAGATCTTCTGTGCCATCTTACTTTAAGGGGTTAAATTGTTTATGAATGGTTTAACTTCAAAGTTGTCCAGACAGTGCCCATCAGCTCGGCTCCTCTCTTTCCGCCTCAGTCTCCCGCTTCAATTACAACTACAGGTATTTATGTAGTGCCAAAATATTTCACAGTGCTATACAATAGGTAAAATAAGACAAACAACGTCTTCTAATAAAACGCGTTGGACATACGGGAACAGTAGGTGGAGAATCGGACTGGGCACCAATAATAGTTTTAGAGTGTAATTTAAAGCTCTCAGCTCCATGAGAAAAATCCATGAGAAATGTTCTACCTTAACCTCCATACACCAAGACAACTTCCGTGAGATGACTTTTAACATTGTCATGGTGCCCAGTGTATTCCTTCCTGATATAAACAGACTGAAACCGAGAACTCTGGCTATTTGATTGAGAGCTCAGAGGGGCAGGCTTAGAACTGAGTCCTATTTTGTTTCATACCCCATCTCATCTAAATTGTGAGCTTGTTTGAGCGTGGTCCTTTTCAATCTATTGTTCCTGTAAGTGTGTGTGTCTTATAATTTTGTAAAGCGCTGTGTAATTTGTTGGTACTATATAAATGCAGATAATAATAATAATAATAATAATAATAATAATAATAATTTTTACTTTTACAAAACTCTGCAGTTCTAAGCAACGGTCAATAATTGACTCAGGGTGCTTCATGTACAATTAATCACTTTTGCAATTATGCTAAGTTGTGATTGGGCTTAGACCAACATTTTAAAACGTGCTTTTGATATTGCCAAACTAGAATCCCTCTCAGACAGCACACCAACTTGACTGACTCTGTGTGGAGCAACCTTTTAACCCGGAAGAAAAATGTCTGGATTTGTCGCTTTTAAGATACCTTTCTACCTTTTTAACTTCCTCTTGTTGGGATTTTTTTTTTCATGCTGGATACATTACATTTTTCCTGAGTTCTGAAACATTAGTTCATCTTCTTCCTCGCAATAAATGCTACATTTAAAAAAAAAAAAAAAGAATTCTATGGCAGAAAAAAAAATCTGCCAGCCATTCTTTTTAGTTCTTCTGATATACGTTGACCTCAGCAATTAATGTCAATCATGAATACCAATAATTTTTGCGTAGGAGGCTCATGTGCTGCCCAGAAAACGTGTATCATCCCTTCAAGCTGGCAACGTGGATGTGTCTTGTCCTTGATAATGAATGGGGAAAAGTTGATAGATGTTACAAACACAGCACTTGAAGTTCTCCAGTAGACCTGTTATCGGTTTAATGGCAATCTCGGCACCATTCAGGCTTCAGGTGAACAAATAACATAATTACACCATCATTATCCTTGTTCTATAGATAGAGATGATAAGCTGACAATCCTATCTCGTGGCTTGTGACACTTTATAATGGTGGGAAATGATCGAGGAGCATAGAACGCATTTGACCTCGCACTTACCGTATAAGACTTTCTGCTGCGTCTTTTTCTTTCTGCTACTTCACTTTAAAAGGACTAGCAGTGATATGTCAGAGGCAATGTATGAGCAGAGAGATATTCTTGCTCCCAATTTAAAAAAATATATATATATTGTATCTTATTCTGGATATCATATCAGTGAAATAGCTTGCCTCATTTCTAATAATTTAACCTCTTAAGGACACATGACATGTGTACAGGGCCGGTGCAAGGATTTTTGCCGCCCTAGGCAAAAAAAAATTTGCCGCCCCCCATATGTCCTGCCCACCATGTGACATCACAATGCCCCGCCCATATGGTCTGCCATATGGGCCAACACCAGTCTGCACAAAGTGTCTTTTATCTGAAAAGAAGGTGTGTTTACATGAAAAAGCCTACAGGCACAGGCTATAGACACCAGAACCACTACATTATGCTGTAGTGCTTCTGGTGACTATAGTATCCATTTAATGTGAGGTAAATTAGAGATTAGTGCCACTAATAAATTGGATTGCCTACTTACCACCAGATGAGGACAAGAGGCTGATGATGGGCTCAGTCTGGCTCCACAGGTCTGGTGTAGAAGAGGCTCTCTGGAGACTGTTTTAACAGTGCTCACAACAATTAACGAACAGGAAGCAGCTCCATTTTTGGGGCCCCTTACACAGCTCAAGGTCTGGGCCCCCAGGGCTTGACCGTGAGTATGCCTACAATGCCCACCCATAAATCCACCTATATGGCCCACCCATGAGTTCTCTCACATGGAGTGGAGTGTATATGTGTAGGGGATGTTTTATGTGTTATTGCAGAGGATGTAATGTGTGTGTGTTCTTATAGAATGTAGTGTATAGGGATACCAATTTGTGTAAGGGATGTAGTGTGTGTGTGTATAGAGGATGCAGTGAGTATGTTTTGAATGCATTGTATGTTTCTGTGTGTGTGTGTGTGTGTAAGGGATGCAAGGTGTGTTTCTGTGTATGTAATTGAATGCAGTGTGTGTATGTAAGGGGTGCATTGAGTGTGTAAGAGATGCATTTTGTTTCTGTGTTTAAGAGAATGAGTGTTTGAGTGAGCATAAGGGATGCATTGTGTGTTTCGGATGTGTCTGTGTGTGAGTAGGGATACATTGTATGTTTCTGTGTGTGTGGGGGGATGCATTGTGTATGTGTGTAGTGTAAACAAGAGGGTTTGTGGGGTAGGAAAGGGACTGAGAGGGAAGCAGCTCTTTATTTAAAAAAAAAAATGTCATAGTGCTCTCCCCTGAAGTCAATTAGTGATTTCCCCTTCCCTCCTGTCTCTCAGTATTCTCCCCTTCTGTGCCATAGTGCTCTCACCCCCTTAGTGGTAATCTCCCTCCCCTCAACGGTCATTATCCTCTCCCCCCCCCCCTTAGTGGTTCTTACCCTTCTCCCCTCTCCTTAGTGGTCCTCCCTCCTTACCTCCCTTTGGTGGTCCTACCCCCCTTAGTGATCCTCCCTCTGCAAACCCTCTTAGTGGTCCTTACCCCCCTCATTCAGTGGTCCTTACCCCCCTCCTTCAGTGGTCCTTACTTACCCCCCTTCCCTATGTGGTCCTTACTCCCCCCCTCCCTATGTGGTCCTTACACCCGCCTCCCTATGTGGTCCTTACACCCGCCTCCCTATGTGGTCCTTACACCCGCCTCCCTATGTGGTCCTTACACCCGCCTCCCTATGTGGTCCTTACTCCCCCCCTATGTGGTCCTTACTCCCCCCCTATGTGGTCCTTACTCCCCCCCTATGTGGTCCTTACTCCCCCCATGTGGTCCTTACTCCCCCCATGTGGTCCTTACTCCCCCCACTCAGTTGTCCTTACACCCCCACCCCTCCCTCCTTCCCTCCCTCAGTTGTCCCTACTCCCCCCTCCCTATGTGGTCCTTACCCCCCCATGTGGTCCTTACTCCCCCCACTCAGTTGTCCTTACACCCCCACCTCTCCCTCCTTCCCTCCCTCAGTTGTCCTTACTCCCCCCCTCCCTCAGTTGTCCTTACTCCCCCCCTCCCTCAGTTGTCCTTACTCCCCCCCTCCCTCAGTTGTCCTTACTCCCCCCTCCCTATGTGGTCCTTATTCCCCCCCATGTGGTCCTTACTCCCCCCCTCAGTTCTCCTTACTCCCCCTCCCTTCTCCTTACCCCCCCTCCCTCAGTTCTCCTTACTCCCCCCTCCCTTCTCCTTACTCCCCCCTCCCTCAGTTCTCCTTACTCCCCCCTCCCTCAGTTCTCCTTACTCCCTCCTCCATCAGTTCTCCTTACTCCCCCCCCCCTCAGTTCTCCTTACTCCCCCCTCCATCAGTTCTCCTTACTCCCCCTCCATCAGTTCTCCTTACTCCCCCCCTCCCTCAGTTCTCCTTGCTCCCCCCCAGTTCTCTCTACTCCCCCCCTCAGTTCTCCTTACTCCCCCTCCATCAGTTCTCCTTACTCCCCCCCCTCCCTCAGTTCTCCTTACTCCCCCCCCCCCTCAGTTCTCAGTTGTCAGTTGTATTTGTAGCATGGCCGGGCGGTGCGGAACGCGGGACAGGAACCTCTGTTTCCTGTACCCGGCCGCTGGCAGTGCTCACTTCCTGTCATTCCGCCGGCGGCCGGGTACAGGAAACAGAGGTTCCTGTCCCGTGTTCCGCGCCGCCCGGCCACGCTACATTGAGAGACCGGCAGGAGGGAGCGCTCTGCGTTTCCCTCCTGCCGGTCACTCAAACCCGGCCGCCCTCCATACAGCAGTGCTGCGCCTTGCAAGAGCATGAGGAGGCGCAGCGGGGACTCTGGGCACAGGGATCCGGCGCCCCCTGCTAAGGTGCGCCCTAGGCGGCTGCCTAGGTCACCTTACAGGTGGTGCCGGCCCTGCATGTGTAACTTGTCATGATTCCCTTTTATTCCAGAAGTTTGGTCCTTAAGGGGTTAAAGTGACACTCCAAGCACCTGAGGTCCAACACTCCCAAGTGTATTTAAGTTCTCTGCAGCAACATTTTAAGTCAGTGGTACGTGTCACACCAAGGGTGCATAATTCATTGCTGCACTATAGAATATTGATATTAAATGTGATTTATGTAGTGCATACACACGTTGGCTACCTGGTAGATGTGGTATTGCAGGTTTCAGCATTAGACGGGTTCATTTAATTGTACAGTAATGTGATAGACGACAGATGTTTACAGCATGAATTCCTCTTTTGAAGCTGTGACTCCGGAACTCATCTTCAAGGCGTGAAATGTTACACATGTGTTGCCTCTAAGTATAACTTAAATGTAAACTAACTGGCTAATCTACCATATGCCTGTACACCCTAATACATAGTGGGTTATTTTGCTATGCTAAGTGACCATTAGCAAGACTTGGAGTCCATTGCCTTCCAGTGTAGTATCCAAAAGAAACATTAATAATAACCTACAAATTAATAATCATGTCTCCTATTGTGCAAATTTAGAATGGGGAAACACACTCAACAAAAAAAAAATACAAATATGGCTAGTGAAACCTAAGCAGTTTTGATGAAATTGTGAAGTCCTCTGTACTAGGTGTGAACAGTGTGAAATATCATTTAAAAAATACAGTGAAATAATAGTGTGATCCAAGCACGATAAGCATAAACAAATAATACTAAGGACACTCCATGGTGAAGTGAATAGGCACTTGTTAACTCTCACTTCCTGACTTACTAACTTCAGCATGGGGAGCACTAATAATCTTTTTACGCCTATTTTGATTTGATCCCTGTATTTTTATCAGTGAAAGTACTTGGCAATCTCACACGTTATATGTCTGCCCCTTTGAGTAGCCTGGCAGTCTGTATAGGGTTCTTTATAGCAATATGGATTGTTATCAATAAATTCTCCCTTTTAAAACCTTTCCCAAAGGGACTTACTATCTCTCTTTTTAGGGTATGCATTTTTTTTTTTAGCTTTTTTGCCCTTGTCCTTCTGTCTTTTCTCCCCCCCTTCGTAAGTTAATTGTGTAGTTAGGATTTCTTATTTTTTAGCCTTTTATGGGATATTCCGGTAATTCCTGCTTTTAATTTGTATCTGTTGTTGGTGTAAATAATCTGTTTGTTATCTGTTTTTGTGTGCACTGTGACTATTGCTTGTTCATAATAAATATTCATTTATTACGTTCGGACTTTGCCTGATGAAGACTCATGTTTCCTGGTTAGATTGATTTATAAGTAATTTAAAATCACAGATATTGTGCTAACTCATATTTTGTGGGTTTTCAGTCCAATATGATTGGGTGACCAAGGCACCTAATTTATAAATCGTCTTGGTGGTGGCAGCCTTATAACATTACTTATGTTATTATAATTCAGCGTGGGTGGCGTTAAAGGGGATTTTTACCATTATTTTCAGTCTAGTGCAGACACATAGGTAATTTTAACCCTTTTCAGCACCAAAATCATGTCACGTGCACGCTTGGAGTAGGAAGCGATTGTGACCGCAGGGTCTTTATCAAGCCACCACTTACCATTTTGGTTGAAATGTTTCTGCTATGAAAGCATAATACAGGGAAATTATAAACATTGAGGAGTGTTGGACCATTTGATTTCTATTTGGATACTTGGTTGGTGATTGGACAAGACCGGAGGCCCATAATACCCGCTATAAAGTTTTAGTGAGTTCTGGTCTGTCTATTATCTACCAAATAGCACATTTATATTAATATATAGAAAAAAGGTGAACAGCGCTAACAGTTTAAAGAATATATATGTTACATACGTAATAGGAGATACTTCTCGGTTGTATAGCTTAAAAGAAAAAACAAAATACAATAATAGTGCAATATATTTTGACGATGAAGTGAATCATGAAGGAATATGTAATGCTCACTCACACTTTGGAGAGCTTTATAAGCTCAATATGTAATGCTCACTCACACTTTGGAGAGCTTTATAAGCTCAATATGTAATGCTCACTCACACTTTGGAGAGCTTTATAAGCTCAATATGTAATGCTCACTCACACTTTGGAGATCTTTATCTTAAAGCTAGAGGGATGCTGAATTAACAAAAACTGTGTGAATGAAAACCTGTAGGTATTACTATGTGCAGTAGCAGTTGGTAAAGTCCAATTGACCATATCTTAAATGTGCACAATCACCTCCCCTAGAAAGCACTAACATTTTAGAATTTTCCAAAGAATGACAGGAAAAAACTAAGAGTACTTTTGTAATTTTTTTTTCTTTGCGTCAAATTTGACCAAACAACAATAAATATGTATGTTTTTATATATTTAAATATATATTACAGCGTTGCGGAATTTGTTGGTGCTATATAAATAATAATAATAATTTATAAATAAACTTTTCTTTAACTATTTAATTGCCCACAAAAAAGGTGGGGAACAACGTGTGCAGACAAGATGACAAAATTCACACAAAAAGAGAATTGGTTATTTTATTTCACATGTTGGGTTTTATCACTCGGTTGCTGCTTTTATAAGATTCCCTTTGTACTTGTGAATAATCATTGTTTGATTTAAGGTGCGAAGATGTAAATTAGATAGAAACGGTGTGGGCTCTCAGGTGTGACTGATACTCTGTGGTTACATTATTGGATCTATTACCCGTAAAATGTAGTTTGTATTTGTGGAAGACTAACTTTAAAGATTTTCATGGTCAGAAGGCTGGTAGCTACACATTGTGATTAGGGAAGATTCCCTGAAATATACATTAGTGAATAATAGATTTCAAGGGTCAGAAGATAGAGCCATAACCATAGAAGCCAAACGCACATTTCGGATAATTACTCAAATATTAAAGTTTGACCCAGAATTTCTATTTATGCATATTCTCCTAAATAACAATGAAATTCCCCCCCTAAAATATGGTACCCCTAACCATAAGCTCCATATAAACCTTAACCCAATATAATTGTAATGTAAAAATAGAAAATGCAATACTAAGCATTACGTACAATGTACTATCAGGGTTCATCCAATACCATTATCACAACAATAGCAACTTTCTATTTGATAAGTAAATTACTAATAAAGCTTATCAATGCAAAATTATATTTTTTGCAGGTTATTCTTGCCTCCCTATGTATTCAAAATAGCGGTGCCCAACTGCCCATTATCTGATTCATTCAGCCCTAATTAAATAATTTCACATGTACGTCTATTCAGCTCCCTATTTGACAAAACCTTGTAAATCAATAATGTTTGAAGGCATGCGTTATAAAATATCCAAATGTATAAAAAAAATTAAATTTCTCTGGAAAAAAAAAATGGAGCTGACATCAGAGAGGAAGGAGAGGTCACCAGTGCCGAGGGAGCCCGGCGCTGGATTAAGGTTTTAACCCCTTCAGCCAAGCGGAAGGGGGGCCCTGAGTGTGGGGGGACCTAAGGACTATTTAGTGCCAGGAAAACAAGTTTGTTTTCCTGGCACTATAGTGGTCCTTTAAAAAGGACCAGTTGAAATGGTTACTAAATAAGGAGACACTATGTATGATGACATTCTGGTCATACAATCCCCTAACATTAACCCTTCTAAACCTACCTCAATCCTTTTGAATGTGGCATATTTTTTTTACATAGGTTTAAAGGGACACTGTAGGCACCCAGACCACTTTAGCTCATTGAAGTGGTCTGGGTGCAAACTCCCATCACCCTTAACCCTGCAATGGTAATTATTGCAGTTTTTATAAACTGCAATAATTACCTCTCAGGCTAACTCCTCCTCTAGTGGTTGTCTACTACTAGAGGTACTTCCAGAATTGAAATGGACTTTTGGTCCTTTATCTGACACTGGACGTCCTCACGCCCTGGATGAGGACCTCCAGCATCAGATTTCCCCATAGGAAAGCATTGAATAATGCTTTCCTATGGGGAGATCCTAATACGAGCACGGCTATTGTCACACATTCGCGCATTAGGTCTCCCCCGCCTGCGGACAGCGACAGAGGAGGAGCGTGGGTGGAGCCGAGCCATCACCGAGGGACATTGGCGCTGTACCTAGGTAAGTGGCTGAAGGGGTTATTAACCAATTCAGTGCAGTGGTAGGTGGCCTTGACAGAGAGAAAATCTATAGTGCCAGGAAAATGAGTTTGTTTTCCTGGCACTATAGTTTCCCTTTAATGATTCCTCTGTCAATCGAAGCTCTCATATGGCTTTATCTTATTTGGGACAAAAAAAATGCGCCAACGCGCCTTTTTAACTACAATGGGCTAAATGCATTTGATTTGACCAAGTATGTATATCAAAGGGTTCTGCATGCTTACATTGCATTGTATGCATATCCACAACACTCGAGCTCCTTCTCTACCGAGCTGCCATTTAGCAGCACCCTACACAGTGAACTGTACAGGCTCCTGCATAGTGCATAGGAAGGCATTAGTTAGTGGAACAGACCTTAGCTAGGAAGGGAGAAACTTGTTTCATCATAGGGTGATGAGCACCCCAGGAGCAGACGGAAAGGTAAGTGTGTATTTTTTTAACTTAACCATTGTCAATCATCTTTATACATGAAAAGGGTTAACACAGTGTTTTACAGTATCGAATCAGAATGCCCTCTATTGTGAGATATCATTGATATTTCTAGTCTTGTTTCTTCATTAAATATTACATTTTCTGCATGTTAATCATTCATTTGTATCCACCGTGGCAGCACTAATGATTTCAGGAAGAATAATTTTGTTCTTTTCACTTTGCACAGTTTGTTCCGGATAATTCTGACTGCTTCATGGACATTCATGGTATTTGATGAAAAAGCACATTATTACAGGTATAGCCAGAGCTTCCGAATGGGGAACTGACAGCAGGAGACAAAGAAAACGTAACAAATTGATTCAAATTAGCATTTTAACCCTTCCAATACTACAGGAATAACAAGCATGTTGTCTAAGTTTTAAGGGAGGGTTTGCCTGGTTTCCGGTCCGTGATGGGTTAACATACAAAATAAATCTATATGATTGAGCACACTGGCTGTGAACTATTATAAAAGAAGAGACAGGAGGCCATTAAAAAATGCAGAAAAAAAAATACATGTGAGCAAAACTAACCATTAAAAAATTCTACCACTCTATAATAATGTAGCTACTATAGTGAAATGCTAATTTGCAACTGATTTGAATGAAAAAGAAAAATGATAAAAAAGGAAATTCAGAAAGTAAATCTATCAAAGCAATAGAGGAAGCTGAGGTGCATTGACGAGGAGATAGTTCTTTTTTTTTATTTTTTTATTTATTTTTCTTTTAAAAAGCCAGGCAGCTGTGCTGTTCTGTGCATTGCAAAGGGTTACAGAAACACATTGCAGAAAACAGTCTGAGATTTAGAACACAAAGCAACTGACATATCCATCGGGAGAAAAAAATAAGCCAAGACATTCTAAAGCACAGCAAGCTACTCTCAAACTTTAGAATTCATAATTTAAAATAAATAAATAAATAGATATATAAAGAATTTGCCCATTCATCTTATTTTAAAAAATACGGCCACTAAGAATGGAAAGACAGTGATGCGGGAAGACATTTTTCCACTTTTGGTGACGTGGAAACTGTGTGAACAATCAAATGGTGCCTCCTTATGCAAAGCCTTGATACTTAGAGGTAGACTCAGAGCGTGTCTGGCTTGCATTTGTGGACATCCAATGTTTCTCTATTTAAAAATGCTTTCCATAGGATTCAATACTGTTAGAAACCTTTCCAAATTATTTTTCAACATCAATTCCTGTAAATTTTAATGGTGACTTCTATAGATAAATCCCTTGGAAGTTCTAACAGTGTTGAATCATGGAAAGCTTACTGAATCGAGGACAACGTTGTGTATGAAGCTACTGAATCGAAGATAAAGTTGGGTATGAAGGTACTGAATCGAAGACAAAGTTGGGTATGAATCTACTGAATCGAAGACAAAATTGGAAATGAAGCTACTGAATCGAGGACAAAGTTGTGTATGAATCTACTGCATCGAGGACAAAGTTGGGCATGAAGCTACTGAATCGAGGACAAAGTTGGGCATGAAGCTACTGAATCGAGGACAAAGTTGGGCATGAAGCTACTGAATCGAGGACAAAGTTGGGTATGAAGCTACTGAATCGAAGACAAAGTTGGGTATGAAGCTACTGAATCGAGGACAAAGTTGTGTATGAAGCTACTGCATCGAGGACAAAGTTGGGTATGAAGCTACTGAATCGAAGAAAAAGTTGGGTATGAAGCTTGTATGCTTAATGCATTTCAGTTGCCATAAGGTGCTATTTGGGCCCCTTGGTTTGTGAATTGGGAATTGATATTGCTAAATGACTTGGCTAGCAGGATTTTTGAGAATAGCAGCAATTTAGGATGAAGGATTATTTTACGGAGTTTAGATTAAAGAGAAGTAAGATAAAGAGAGTTTAGGGTTGGGTGATTTAAGGATAGGAGTAATATTATTATAGGGTACATAGATAGTTGCACAGGACTGTTCATTGCCTTTTCGGGCTCAGAGTATTGTGAACTGTGCAAAGGGTCAAACAGGTACAATTCATGTGAACTCACTGCACAACTCCTGTAAGTGAATGGGCTGAGTTGGTCATGACGTAAGTCAAGAAGCTAGACTTAAAATAAAAATAATGGAAATGGCCCAATAAAAAATAAATACTGAACGTTGTGTTCCGCATGAGACCTATCACTCTCTTCAGTTTATCTTTTGAACACAATGTTCCTTCTCCATCCCGTAGCTGCACTGTTTCGAGATTACTTGTTTATTCCCTGCTCTTCTTTCATGTCACAGCGATGTACTGTTTCTGCCAGTTCCTTGCCGTGCAAAGTAATGAAACGTCATGGAAAGTTTAGGAGAAATTAAGCATTAAACAGCAGAAAATCATCTTCTTGGCAGTTCGTAGCTGTGAACTTGTAATGGTTAATGAAAGCATGTCTACATGATCTCTTACCTTCCTTACAGAGTCCGGGAATGAATAAAGACCCTTCTGAAAATAAAACAAACACAATAATTCAAACACTAGGATAATAAAATATACAAGAAAAGCCTTAACTCATACACAATAATACATAAACAAGAAGATACAATGGAAAAGAGTTGTATCGACATCCTAGTTTTTATGGAAAAATGCTAAGTAACAAAAAAGCATATTATAAGATATCTTAATTTATTAAAATCATAAGTAATGAACAAATGAACAGGGAATTTCACATTTGCAATAGAAAGTGGAAAAGTTGAAAAATGTTTGGCAGTTTAACGATTTTAGCAAATAATTTGAGATTCTGTGATCAATTCTCAACAATTAATAATTCAGTAAGTAACCCTGACAGTTTGCTAAAAATATTTCATAGAAAATATATTTGTTTATAGCACACTGATCGTGGATACAGAATGTGTGTTCCTAAAATGACCCTGTTGATTGGCAGTAGAGAATATACCAGGCCTCCAAAACTTTATTACAATACCAACACAGCTTCAGTACACCAGCAGAACATTGGAGCAATTTCAACCTTTTTCTTAGCATGCCACTCTGGCACTGCAGTCAGCCACGTTCTCTAAAAACTCATCTTCCCTTAAATATGAGGTTTGTGCAAAATGTAAAAAAAAACAAAGCCCATATAATTAACATAATAATTAGGATTGTGACATGACACAGGGCATCCATATCTATCCTGCAGTACAAAATATCTGTCACTACTAGACTCGTGGACTTAGTACGAATTGCAATTTATCCAAATTTAGGGTGTTCAGCATTTTGTCTGAATTCCGTATCTCTGTATCTCAGTATCTCTGAAGCACCATATGGACATATAACATAGCAAATGAGTGACATCGTGGACAAGCATGTTCCTGCTTCTCGTTCAGAGTGCTGCCCGTGGTGCCAAAAAAAGACATAACTGATGGGGAAAAAAGACGATTGATAGAAAAAAAAGATGATTGATGGTTATATAATTTAGAGATATTATTTTTAATTAGTGGGGTAATAGCTTATTGATACAAGGAAACATCTGACTGCCATTCTGGGGTCATCAACTTTTTTTTTCCTAGTTTGATGCAAAAATTTAAGCGCTTCAAACTTTAAGCTTTTTTTCTCCCTTCTTTTGGATCAACAGCAAATGTGAGAAAGCTGAATTTGATAGACGCATGTCACTTTTCAGCTATGTGTCATACCTTCTCTCGGCCTACGCTTCTCCGATCCTGCCGTCCATGCAGACGTCCGTTCTCCTCTCCCGCGGTGTCCCGACGTTCGGCCGACATCGCGCGTGTGCACGTATGAAATGAACAGCGAGGGGGGCATGTGCCTTCTTTGTCTTTGACCCCTTAAAGGAAAGTTACTCATTTTACTTCTGGGTTAAGCATTTATAACTGTTTACATAATACCCTAATTGGTTCCCTAACCTATCATCTCACACTTAGCCCTATTTATGCCTCCCTTTGACATCGCTTCTTTGCCCAGTCGTGGTCTTTGTAGCCTGAAAGGGCGTTTCTTTAACTTAGACTTTTCAGGTATCTGACTTTGGCTTTACTCCTCATTTATCTGTTCTTCTGGTATCCATGATCCTTGGTTTTGTTCTGTTAGTTTGCGTGTTAGGGGGATTGAACTTGACACTATGTAGCTATGTAATTATGTATGGTTAGGGGACAGCCAGTAAATGTACATTTATTGACCGATGAAGTAAGAAGTGACCAATTGATGGGAAAAAGGAGGAGCAGTGAGAAAAAAAAGTCTATTATTGCTCCCCCTCTTTTTCCTCTATTGGTTACTTTTTCTTACTTACAGTGAGGGGAAAATATATTGGATCCCCTGCTGACTTTGAACATTTGCCCACTGACAAAGAAATGATCAGTCTATGATTTTAATGGCAGGTGTATTTTAACAGAATAACAAAAAAAAATCTAGAAAAGCACATGTCAAAAAAGTTATAAATTGATTTTCATGTCAATGAGTGAAATAAGTATTTGACCCCTTCGACTTAGTACTTGGTGGCAAAACCCTTGTTGGCAATCACAGAGGTCAGACGTTTCTTGTAGTTGGCCACCAGGTTTGCACACATCTCAGGAGAAATTTTGTCCCACTCCTCTTTGCAGATCCTCTCCAAGTCATTAAGGTTTCGAGGCTGATTTTTGGCAACTTCAGCTCCCTCCACAGATTGTCTAATGGATTAAGGTCTGGAGACTGGCTAGGCCACTCCAAGACCTTAATGTGCTTCTTCTTGAGCTACTCCTTTGTTGCCTTGGCTGTGTGTTTTGGATCATTGTCACCCATTTGCCACCCATTTTCAATGCCATGGCTGAGGGAAGGAGGTTCTCACCCGAGATTTGATGGCCCCATCCATCGTCCCCAGTTGCCCTATCCCCTTAGCAGAACCTCCCCCCCCCCCCAAAGCGTAATGTTTCCCCCTCCATGTTTGATGGTGTGGATGGTGTTCTTATGGCCATTGACAGCATTCCTCCTCCTCCAAACACTGCAAGTTGAGTTGATGCCAAAGAGCTCGATTTTGGTCTCATCTGACCACAACACTTTCACCTAGTTCTCCTCTAAATCATTCATATGTTCATTGGCAAACTTCAGACGGGCCTGTACATGTGCTTTCTTGAGCAGTGGTACCTTGCGGGTGCTGCAGGATTTCAGTACTTCACGGTGTAGTGTGTTACCAATTGTTTTCTTGGTGACTATGGTCAGTCTCCCGAGGGAGACTGACAGTTATTTTGTGTTTCTTCCATTTGCGAATAATCGCACCAACTGTTGTCACATACTCACCAAGCTGCTTGGCGATGATCTTGTAGCCCATTCCAGCCTTGTGTAGGTCTACAATCATTTTCCTAACATCCTTGGACAGGTCTTTGGTATTGGCCATGGTGGAGAGTTTGAAATCTGATTGATTGCTTCTGTGGACAGGTGTCTTTTGTACAGGTAAGGAGCTGAGATAAGGAGTACTCCCTTTAAGAGAGAGCTCCTAATCTCAGCTCGTTATCTGTATAAAAGACACCTGGAAGTCCGAAATCTTGCTGATAGGGGATCACATACTTATTTCACTCATTGACATGCAAATCAATTTATAACTATTTTGACATGCGTTTTTCTGCATATTGTTTTTTGTTATCCTGGCTCACACTGTTAAAATACACCTGCCAAATTATAGACTGATCATTTCTTTGTTAGTGTGCAAATGTTCAAATACTTTTTTCCCCTCACTGTAACATGTACTATTCGTGTACTGCAAAGTATATGGGGAATTTTTATATTATGTATATATTTTGCAACACTTTGACTGGACCATTTTCACACTCTTTTTTTATTTGTCCAAATTGTTTTCCCGCATAATTTTCATGGACGATTTTTGCATGAGCCAAACCGAGTGTCGGAGATCCCAAAATAAATTTGATTTTAGGAAAAAATGGTTCTGCCAAAAATGAATTTTTCGCCCATTTCAAGTTGTTTCTATGACACTCTACTTATTAGCACGTGACAGGTGTACTTAGTGACGCCAGCATACAGGGACGTATTACTGTGACATATTGTGGTATCGTGATAAGTCAGCCAGATCCTACACCAGTCACCAGTTGAACTTATAAGAGCTGCCTCAGTAAAAGCAAATAATGAATTCCCAGTAAGCTGGAAAAACACGACACAAGTTTTAATGAAAAAATATAAATCTCCTCCTGGACTGCTCGTATAAATTCTCCATCTAAGTCTCTCACCCAGGAAATCATAAAGTTAATAATGTTCTGGTGGAGATTAAGATACAGTTTTAATGTGGTTTTGTGATTTAATAGGAAGTTATTCCGAGCAATCCCAAGGGAAGATACTGAAGTAACACTCTCCATGTTCCATGAGATTTAGCATAGAACTTCTTCCTCTGGAGAGTTAGCAGGAACGCTGCACTTAGAGGCCTCAGGGTGATGCGTTAAGTAATGTTTTGACTTTTTCCTTAACATCCATTTCTATTTGTCTCATCCTGGTAAATATTCACAAACATTTGTGAACCCTCACACTTAGCGTGTATCATGACTGCTGCTGGGGGGCACTGAACAGCAGGTAGGGGGTCCTTCCTTCCGCTACTGCAAATTAAAGTAAGCAGAAGAAGACAGTTTAATTTGAGGATGAGGCGTAAATAAATAAGGATAGCTCCATTGCATTTAATTTTTTTTGGCATATTCTCCCCAGTTACACAACAAACACCTAAAAGGTGCGCCTCTTCCTTCTGATACCCCAAAAGTGCCTTCATTTAATCCAATACTTAGGCAGCATGGTAAAACTGCGGCAATACAAGGTCCTCACACCTCTGACATCCTAAGTGAAGATCCCTCCCAGAATAGAGGTATAAAAGAAAATGTAGGCACCCGTAGAGTATTAAAACAGATACTGCCCAAAATCACAAATCGCCATGAGTACAAGCAGTTTAAGGCTATGATTCAGAGCATTTATTGCTACATTTATTTCATTAAGGGTATATCTAAAAACAGGTAGCAATAGCTGCAGATCTGCTGTCTGAAGCCTATGCAAGCCCTCCCCCTTCGCTCAATTGCGCTCCAGTGAGCTGAACTACCAGGAAGTAACAGGATCAGTTGTCTGATTGACAGGCAGCAGGGTGTAACCTGGCGTAATGTTTGGAGAGGGCCAGCAATGCATGTGTGTGTGCACCTAGGAGTTTGTATTGGAGTTGGGTACCCTGGATGATGGTCTTGAACCTGAAGATTTCTGAAGGCAGTCCTGGATATAGATAACATATTTGGTTTATCAATAGTGTACTTGGGCCATCAAACATTATGATGAGGCATCATGCAAAATGGAGAAGTAAAAAATGTGCTTAAATTCTCTTAGCATAACAGCCATAAGGCTGCAGAATATGGGTATTCAGCCCTCTGCCAGCATCTTAGGTTGGTACATGACCTGTCTAGCTGCCATATGTCTGCTGGCAGCTAATATAAACGTGTCTACGGAGGATTGTAAGAGATATTTTAAATAATTGTTTAATGTACTTTTACTGAATAATGCTGTTTTTGCTGTTTAAGTACAGCTTTACCTCTTTATTACCAAAGTCATGTATACCTGTTTTTTACCTTATTTTAGAAATATATGATTTAACAGTACTTACTTTATGTGGGTATTATACTCATATGCAGACATTTGTTTTACATTCTGTTGACAGACCACTATTTGACCATTTTTGTTTATCTATTTTTGTCACCTACTGTGAGAACATTTTTTTTTTTATACTAATATTTCAGACACTGTGTGAAATATTGCAAGGTAAAAGATACTTTCCATCTTCCCAATATTTCTATTAATAATCAACAAATAAATGGAAAAAAACCAGCAAATTTGCATAATTGTTATTTTTGTATTTGTCTGGACAGCGATCTATACACAGTTGTTGCATTACCATACATTTATGTGCTAATTATATATTTCAGTATATAGTTCAAATACGTTGTACAAAAAGATTTTTTTTCCAAACAAATGCTTGGTTGTGAAAGGGTTCAGTACAATTTAACCTTTTAATCTCTTTCTATCTACATCTCATGTTTAGAAAAAAAAAAAAAAAGAATCTCAAGAAACCAAATATTCTCTTCTCAGCTACTCTTCAAACAACATATATAATGTGAGTATATTTACTTACCACCCCTTCCCTCACTAGTTAATCTTTAAGTTGGTCTTGTTTAACGGTAGGTATTTTACGGGTGATGCAGTTTATGGGTTGCAGTACAGTACCAGCCAGGATCTATAAAAATGGAAGAATGACACAGAGAAGTTATATCTTATAAGCATATAAAACTACAACAGATGGTCTCATAAACAGCCGAATAGTCTATGGCAGACAGGTTTCTCCTAATTAGATTCATGGTCGTATATACTGGAGGACATCATTGGGACCTATTACAAACATAATGTAATACTTCCAGGAAGAATTTTTTATGGGGGGCAGTGTAAAAGATCCCTGTTGACTCCTTTAATTTGAAGAATTCGGGATTCAAGCTAATATTTTATTCAGATACAATTCCACACATGACCACAGGAAGCGTATAATATTTAGAGGCAGTGCAGTCATCTCAACAACTGGACCCTAGAACTCCAGCATTTTATTATTTTTAAGAGGATACACAAAGAAACAATTGGGCAAAAAATAAACAAGTAAATAAATGAAAACCTTTGACACATGCATGCTTTATCACTTCCAAAAAGGGAGTATTGAGCCATCTAAAACGAAACATTTAGCTGGCAGACACATGTACAAATAGTCACTGGTTTGTATTCATTAAAAAAATAAAAAGAATTTAAAGCATTTGAGCAATGGAATACAGGCCTCTGTACAATGACATAGGAGGACCATACAACTCCTCTATAGAAAGGTATGTGAAGACTGGGGTTGGCTAAGAGGTCATTTACTGGATTAAATAGATAGAAGCAAAGCACAGAATTTGGGGATTTGTGGCAAAAGAGATGGAGTGAAGGAATAGTATATTTTCAAACACCTTCCTTTACAAATACATATATAGACTAGGCTATATTACATTTCTCACTATAGAGCAGTTTTTAAACCAGTTTATTGAACAGTACAATAACTCACAGACACATTTAGGACTACTGATCTTCACCTAACTGCATTTTAACTAATTATCAATCAATATAAACCCTTAAATACTATCCATTCATGTTGATAAAGTGTCTGTGTTAGACGCGTCCGGTATAACTTTATATTTTGTTTTATCTGTTTGTTTTTTCCATGCGCCTGCTTACAGGTGTACAGGTGTATGGACTCATTTCCCCCTCCTTTTTATTTTTTGATCTGTACGCTCTATTTACACACATGCGATCTGTAGTCGTGTTTATCTTATTTTTATTAAACTTGTAGATGCATAGATCGGCTTTGTAGATTTTTTTTCTGGATTTCTTAGAGTGTGGTTTCATCATCTCATCATTTGAAAATCATTTTATGTGGAACTATATTCCTGTCCCGTTTGCTGTTGCAAGTCTGGACTTGTAAATTGGATTTGATGTAAGCCCCACTCCGACACCTTTCCTCACAACCATTTCTGGCCCTGGGACTGGACAATGTACGTTTTGCAATCTTGTTCAAATTCATCCTGGCCTTCTCTCCTTGGGCATGCAAGTCAAATGATGTGTACGCCCAAGTCAGCACTTCACTCCATTGACTAAAGCCCTCCTCCCCACCCCTTGTCAACTTTTGTTAACCTTCACTTTATATATATATATATATATATATATATATATATATTTATAAGGAAAAGTAGTCCCTACTTTTCCATATGTATAACTTTGAGAAAAAAAACAACGGGGTAAAATAGGGCAAAAAAAAACTTTGGAACATGCGAACGTTTTGAAAAAAAGTGACAGATCCGCCTTAACTCCTACCACTTCGGATATTTCAACGCCTTACTGTGCTTCTAAATATGATCCTATGATGGAAGCTGAAAAATAGAAAATAAATTAGAAAAAGGCGTTGCTGAATCTATTCCGAAACAGAATGACACCAACGTGTTCCACAGGGTAATGTTTCAGTTAACCTGCTACTTTATGTCTCCTACATTGTGAACTCAGAAGAATCCAAGCAGACCTGACACTGGAGGAGTATTGTTTCATTTTATTTTAAAACATCACTATTACAGTATCTTGGATGTGTAACAACTTTACAATGGCAATACTTTCAGATCTACCTTTAGCATGACATGTATACAGTTTGTAATTATCCAGGAATGCTGTGAATAGAGCAGTCTAACAGGTCTACATTAAGTCGATATATCTAATATGAGTTTCCACATCCCATTAATACACAGAATAATGCTCTCTTTAAAAAAAAACAAAAAAAAAAATTATAATCACAGATTTACATTGTGTCTAGACAAACAATATTTTGCTTCAGCACCCTGGACAGCATCCAGGTTCACGTTATTGAAAATCTCAATTTCTTGGCTTTACCTGACCCATAGCATGCACTATTCGTAAGATCCAATGCTAAATTAAATGTCTATGTGTTTAAATGCACAAAGGTCAATGGCTACTGAATTCAGTCCAAATTTAGGCTCAGCTTTAATCAATATGTAATGTAATTCAAATAGATTTAAAGGAATGTGCTTCTATCTTGGCTGAGAGAATACATTGACTTGTAATGCCCTGAAAGGTTAAATCAATACAAATTTTGTACAAAGCAAAAAAATCAATAAGAGGATTTTTCAATAAAGTGAGAATTCAAAGTGAATTTCAAATTTAAGGCCAAAGTAGTTGACTGAAAACATATCTGATTTAGAGAGTTTTTCCAGTTTAGCTACTTGGTCCTTAAATTTGAAATTCCATTTAAATTCCCTTTATATTCTTACTTTAGTGCATAACTCTGTTTCTCGTGCTAAAATTTCTTACCCTGACTTTCCACATCTCTCACAGAGATTAATAGGAGACAAAAGCACTGATACCAGTTTTCCGCGATGGACGGTGAAAATTACCACCGGTTTGTGTCCAGTAGCCAGCTCACTCAGCTTTACTCCTGATTCAAATTGTTGCAAAGTTAAAAAC
This sequence comes from Pelobates fuscus, assembly GCF_036172605.1. Classification (NCBI taxonomy): domain Eukaryota; kingdom Metazoa; phylum Chordata; class Amphibia; order Anura; family Pelobatidae; genus Pelobates; species Pelobates fuscus. The sequence continues at coordinate 17,417,077 of NC_086323.1, read as the reverse complement.
ATAAGTTAGAGCCAGCAAACTCCCAATGTGCCCCTCAAAAATAAAAATTAAAAATAATCTATAGTTAATTTTATTTAAGGGAACTTCTTAGACATGTGTCCTGATAGAGTTGCTGTATCAACACCAGTGGTTTGAAATTCTCCAGGTAGAGTTGCTAGTAATGCCATTATGTTTATAGTGTAGTATGTTAATGGTAAGAGATAAGTGGAGGTCTATATCAGTGGAGAAGAAGGGGAGTAGCATGCATATGTTAAAGACAGGGCTGGACCATGGAAATCTATTTATGGAATTTTTCAGCTGTGATGGAATACTTGATCTGTAATTATTAAACTATGTTTCTTCCTAGCCCTACCAGTAATTGTATCATGTGGACCCACTGGAAAGTTCTATCTCCTCTGACAAACTCATGTACAATTGTCTGGGAAGTCAGATCTCTAGCAGCATTCAGAAAACTGTGAAAGAGCTATGAGTAGGTTTAAAGCAGATACAGAGATATCTCCCTGGACATGTTGGGAAATGGGATCATGGCTGCTGCACACACAGCAGGGGGTCCAGGCCATGAGGGTAGTAGATGCATTGTTCCAAAGGTTTGGAGAGGCATTATAAGGGGTGAGTGTGGTGGTCTTACCCAGTCGGCAGCAGGTAGGTTGAGAGTGACCCGCTTTTCCCTCCCACTCACTCATACACTGATCAGTCAGTTCTTGAATTTCATGTATTGGAAGTAGGTAAAATGGGCACGCTCAAGGCTCATTGATGCTCATGTAGAACAACTAGATTCTGGCCATGATAGACAGGTGTCAGAACACACAGTGCATCGCAGTTTGCTCCGTATGGGGATGTGTAGCCGCAGACCTGTCTGAGTGTCCATGATGACCCTGTTCATCGCCAAAATAGCTTTCAGTGGGGACATGAGTATCAGAACTAGACCATGGAGTTATGGAAGAAGGTTGCCAGGTTTGATGGATCACATTTTCTTTCAAATCAGATGGATAATTGGGGGCGTGTGCATTGTTTACTTGGGGAAAAGGTTTCAGCAGGATGCACTATGGGAACGAGGCAGGCTGGCGGAGGCAGTGTTATATGCTATGGGCAATGTTCTGCTGGGAAACCTTGGATCCTGGAATGCATGTGGATATTGTTTTGACATGTATTTCTTACCTAGAGATTTGTTGCAGGCCACATACATGCCTTTATGGCAACGGTGTTCCCTGATGGCAGTGACCTCTTTCAGCAGGATAATGCAGCCTGCCACACTGCAACAACTGTTAGGAATGGTTTGAGAAACATAGACACAGAGTTCAAGGTGAGGCCTTGGCCTTCAAATGTCCCAAACTTCCTCTGTGGAATGTGCTAGAATAACCAATCCATTATCCATGAAGGCCCCACCTCACAATGTGCAGGACCACTGCTAACGTCTTAGTGTCAGACACCACAGGACATGTTCAGAGGTCTTGGGGAGTCCATGCCTTGACGAATCAGAGCTGTTTTTGGCAGCATGAGGGGGACCTACACGATATTAGGAAGGTGGATTTAAAGTTGTGGCTGATCGGAAGATGTGTATTGTAACAGATATAGTGTTGTTTTTTGCTGTTTATCTATATTCCTTTTCTATTTGTTTTGTCACAGCGGTGGTGCTCTTTGCAAGCTCAACAGTTCAGTAGAAGAACATTGCCTAAACCTGGCTTGGGGAGGCAAGGTTTGCAGAAAGGCTGATGGCGTATTGTAGACTGCTGCAGACTCTTTCTCCAGACTATTCACGCCAACTGAGGAAGCTGATGAAAGCGAAACGCGTCTTGGCAGAGGATTAGAGACTTATTACTGCACCTTATTCTATATTGCTTATTATTATTTTTTATTTTCTAGTACTGTGTGATTTTATATATTCATTTTAAATTATAGTTAATAAATGATTTATATTTATTACTGCATCCTGCACTTTTTCCGGTAAGGGGAGGTGTCACCCCAATTTGACACTAAGCCTGCAAACTTAGAGCCGAGGACATATAGGGTCTATATCTGCTTTTACTATATATCTACTTAAAGGAAATTCCCTCTTAAATACTACACCTAGAATCCCGTCTCTCTCTCTCTTCTTATACCCATATGGTGGCAAGACATATAGGAACCAAGAGAAAAAAAGAGAGGAGGAGGGAAAAAAAGGGGTTCAAGCTGTCTACCTTAAAGACACGGAGGCCTGGAAGTTTAGAGCCTAAAAACTAAAAAGGCTCTAATAAATGTGAGTAGTTTTGCACTCACACTAAATACTAAGTACTGTGTATATACAATATTGCACTATTATTCTGTATATCTCTCTTTCATTTTTCCATGTACACCCCCACAAGCCATTAAAACTGGGGTGAGTCATTTATACCTTATATCAAATTATATAAGCGCTGCACTCTAACCTGAGGCCTGGTGAGTGGAGACACTAAACCAGGTCCCAAGTTATTTGTTTCATTTTGGTGTTTATTTCGATGGTGGGATATTGGGAATACCCACAGAGTGTTTACAGCAGCTAAAACTACTGCTTCCACATAATTCCTCACTAAGCGCCAATCATTTTCACACCTTTTGTTGTCCACATATTCATGCTAACTGTCTGATGGTTCTCACCCGGCAGACTGAATTTGGTTATCGGTAGAGTTTTAATATTATATTGTTAAGTTTCTGTTTTAATTGTGCTCTTGTACTATTGTGTCCTCTAAGCTTAGATCATGTGATGACCACGTACCTATATTAGGAGTGTTGGTCCCATGTGCTTTAACACTTTGAAAAAGTCACATTGGTGAAACACATTAGCGTTCCTTTTTACTCTATACTTTATTGTTTTTAACACATAAATATTAACTTATTTATTTAAGACGCCCTGGACCCTCTTGATTTTAATTAATCATATACTGGATATTACTTTCCTTGGTGGGGAACAGTCCATCCAGTGTACACTATATTTCTTATTTCTATTTTATTGCATATCCTATAAAGTGAGAGAACTTTTGCCGGCATCCTAGAGTGGTAATTATACCACCTCATGCTCTATTTTAGGAGCCAACACATAGGCTCCATACCTCCTGATTGCATTTTCATTTTATTACTTATCCATTGTTATCCAGAAATAGTACACTAGATTAGTCTATTTTTTCTACAAACTCCCAGACTGCTGAATGAGATGATGGAAACCCACAAGAACACAGAAGTTGGGATTTTACAGCTCAGGCTCATACAAGTGGAGCTTTCAAAAGATCCCAAAATCTGCAAGTGTATTCCTTACTCATCCTTCCATTGTACTAGAAATACTGCACTATATATTTCTTCATCTCTGCTACATATATCATCGAGAAGTACTGTAAGGCACTGCCCCTCCATTTCTGTACATGTAATTTGGTTAATGTTTGAGGCAAGTCATGAACTTTGATGAAATATGTGGCTGATATCCTAACCAGCTTAAGCCATTGTCTGCCACATTATTAGGTGGGACAAGAACACATCATGGGGAATGCGATCATTTGTTGTGGGTAAGCAGTTATGCACATAGGTCACCAAATGTTGTGACTTAAAGAGACACCAGTGACACCAAACAACTTTAGCTTAATAAAGCACTTAATGTGTATAGATTGTATAGATATACATATACATATAGATTCTGTAGATATGCAGATACATATAGATTGTAACGATATACAGATGCATATAGATTGTAGAGAAATATAATTGTATAGAGTGTATAGATCATGCCCCTTAAGTCTCTCTGACTTTTAGGAGTTAAATCACTTTTATTTCTGTTTATGTTATTATTATTATGATATTTATATAGTGCCATCAAATTCCACAGCGCTTTACAATGGGTGGACGATCAGACATGTAGTTGTAGCCAGAAAAGTTGGACACACAGGAACAGAGGGGTTGAGGGCCCTGCTCAATGAGCTTACATGCTAGATGGAGTTGGGTAAAATGAGACAAAAAGGTAAGGATAGTATTAGACTAGTGACAGTTGCAGAAGAGGAATCAGTCAGGAGCTATTAACAGTTTAATTGATACGCTTTTATGAAGAAGTGGATTTTTAACGATTTTTTGAAGGAGTGGAGACTGGGTGAGCAGCTAACGGTGCAGCCCTCGAGAAATCTTGAAGGCGAGCATCAGAGGTGTGAGTACAGACAGAAGATAGACGTAAGTCTTCAGCAGATCGTAAGGGCCTAGACGGGACATACTTGTGTATAAGGGAGGATAGATAGGTGGGAGCAGCATTATGTAGAGATTTGAAATCAAGAACCAGAACTTTAAGTTGCACTAGCTTCACCTCCCCTGGCTCTGACTCACCTGACTCACACAGCTTACATGAAAAACTGCTTCATTTCTAATCAGATCTTACAGCACAGTATGTTTTGTTTAGAAGTATTTATCTACTGCCCTGTTAATTAAACCTGCCGGCTCCACAAGGCTATTAATAAAGCAGAAGACAATAACTTATGAATTAAACAGAATGTGAAAAAGGAAGTTTAAACATTAGATTTCACTACCGGCATGGTGGACAGTCGCAGCACGCAGGAGCTCCCTACTAATCTTATGCCCAAGTGACTTACTGGGACTCCTGCTACCCAAAACCCGACTCAAACGGGCACCTGCCTGTAGCAGACAATAGCCAGAGGGTCCCGATGCAGAGGGCCGTGACACCGACCGACACCAGAAGTATGGAGCGGCTGCGGCCTAGCGGGAGCTCCGGGCGGGAGAATCGGCCGATCCCCTTCCCTCCACCTCTCCAACTCAAGGGACCACACGAGGCTTCGTTCCCCCCCCACAGGACCGGGGGGGATATCCCGGTCCAACAAACGAAGCATGGGGTCGGACCCGACCCATATTCAAGCGACCATACTATCTGCATGGCGGAGGAGGGAGCATCGTCCACGTGTCAGCCCGACAAGGCAACAGAGGAGTTGAACTATGAAGCTAGGCTGGAGTGGATCTTCCAAGACTTCTGGCGTAAACTAGAGGCGAAAAAGACCCCTCCAGCCCGGATCCACCTGAAAGCTGAACCCTCATGCCACCGACTGCCTGACTCATGGCTAGTCAACATGGCACTAGCAGACCTCTGACATGGCGGGGCTGTAACAATCGCCAGTCTACAGCAGAGAGCAAAAGGGACCAGCCGAGACCCCACAAGAAGAGGTTGCACCAAACGCATACAAAACCACCTCACTCAGGCAGCGGAGTCTCGACCAGGCCCAAAGATGCGCCTCAAGGCCCAAAGCTTTACCTACAATGACAGGGGCGTGGTACTGAGGGCCGCCCACAATGCCTTCCCAGGCTGAAGACCACATGGAGTCAGACTCCAAGACACTGACCACACCGCCGGAGGCTTACCCGCCGCTGGCGGCGGCAGAACATCCGAGCCCCACATGGCGCCCGAAGAAGGGACGACCTGGCCTCTCTGAGCAACCGAGTCGGTGGATCACAGGTGAAGGCCTTCACGGGGGCCTGGGGCTGGCAGACAGCTGCCACCGGTCCGCACCACGTCGTACCCCTGTGGAATTTACAAGTTGCCGGGGCCATCTTTCCCACCCCTATGACACACGGGCGGCTCTACCCAGCAGCGGTATAGGCTGAACTAGCCCCACTAACAGACAGTCTCACTACCACCACTCTTGGCTAAGGACTGTTGGGACATAACTTGTTCGGCTACACAACCTCCCTTTGCTGGACTTCCGTTTGTAACCTCACTTCTAAGTTACCTGTTGGTTTTAGTAATTAGCTATAGCATGCATATACATAAAGCGACTAGGCAAAGCATAATGTTGAAACCCTATTGCTCAAATGGTAGGCGAATGAACAAGCTCTCTATTTTATTATATTTTATTTTTTCTTAGCCCATGGTAGACTCTTAAGTAACACCCCGCATTAGCCGTGTAGAAGCCTGAGCCTAGTTTATTGCGTCTAGCATTTTCACCTATGGGTGCAGCGAGTTATGTATTATGGGCTACGTCATACCTTAGTGTGTTCACATTAATCGCACTGTCACATGCTTAACTGTAGTACTACAAATCTAAAACCTTGCATTGCATAGGCTATCTAGACAGACTTTGCTTATGTTTATAATATGTTTCTCCTTAACCGACATACAAATAAAAATTAGGCATTGCTACCCAGGAAATGTTACTAGATAGGCATGCTTTGGAGGTATAATGTCTACGCAATACTGGAAACATAGTGTCCATATGCCATAGCCCGTTACATAACCAACTATGGCCTGACCTAGCATGAATCTGTTTTATTTTATTTATTTATTTTTTTGTGTACAAACTTGTTCTTAGCCTTCCATTATAATAGCTTAAGTGCACTGCGAACTGGGCACACACTTGTGAATAGCTAGTACCAGGGAATGTTATAACAGCGAGTTAAGCCTATATGTTTAATCTCTGTAAAACTAAGCAAGTATCTCTGACTGCATACTAAATAGAAGAAGAGATAAATCCCTAGTTGCAACTAGCTAACACGTTTCCTTTTGCTGTGTTAATAATTTAACATGTTACCAACCGGATCTTATGATCCATAGCTTGTATTTTCAAACTAAAGTTTAACAACACAAATTTAAAAAAATCAGGCATCGCAATCCTAGAAATATAACTTAATCTGGCTGATTGATGTATCAACCCAATACTGTAAATCACTCGTACATTTCCCCCAATTTCTCTTATGTACCCCATCTTATATGCCTTTAATAAAAGAAAGATTGACAAAACAAAGAAAAAACATTAGATTTCACTTTACAGGAAGTGCTTAGGAAGGGTGTGCAGTCAAATGCAGGGAGGTGTGACTAGGGCTGCATACATAAAGTGATTTATTTCCTAAATGGCAGAGAATTGAGCACTACGACTGCAGGGGGATGATATATACCCCAAACCTGCTTCATTAAACCAAAGTTGTGTTGGTGCTCAGTGTATTGCTTTAAGTTTCCTATAAATCCTTACTAGGCACCTGCATCATTCAGGCCCCACCTCACAATGTGCAGGACTTCTGCTAATGTCTTGGTGTCAGACACCACAGGACATGTTCAGAGGGCTTGGGGAGTCCATGCCTCAACAAATCGTAAAGGCCTAGATGGGACATACTTATGTATAAGGGAGGATAGATAGGTGGGAGCAGCATTATGTAGAGATTTGAAAGCAAGAACCAGAACTTTAAATGTTGCACTTGCACTGCATCATTCAGTATTATAGGATGATGCTACCTGCTGATATAGTGATGAAGCCACCGTTTGTGGTTTCCAGAGGCCTCAATACGGCAGTTGTATAAAGTTGTTGTCTTACTCTTTGGCTTTGGCTTAGTTTTCATTTACTCAGATTTCTGGAATTCTAAACCTGGCTGGTCCTATAATGTACACCTAGACTAACCAGTCTGCAGACACCGTATTTTTTCACCATCCTGCGCACATTGCATTAACCCCGACAACTAAACCTGTTCCATTTATCTGTATGCATCACAATGGATCACGACTTCCAGAAATCATAATTCCTATTATTCTTTTCTTATTTTGGGAGATGTTGGCTGAATTATATTTTAATATGAGGACTAGGAGACTGGGCAATCCCAGTCTAGTAATTATTTGCCTAGAGGACTTTGGAAAACCTGACCTTTTATTTTTCATTAAATATAGTCAGTAGACCATCATCGTTTGCATCAGGTGGATGTCAGGTCACATTGAGTGCATATAGGTAAACATAAAAAAACATGTTGGCCATGAAACTCTTAAAAACAGTCAGACCTAAACATGAGGTTTACTGGTTCGATTAGGAGATAAACATTCAACTGACAGCTATAATAAGTTGCATAGAAAACTTGTGTGGCCTGGGCTGACTGTTATGTGAAGGCATCAGTATCATACCCGCAGGAGGCCCGGTCTTATCCCGTCTAAGTTGTTTTGGGGTGGGCATGACGGAGGCACCTCCGCAGGCAATGGTATACCTGGGGTATGGCATTTTAGGCTTAGTGGGTTCACCCTGTCACACACGTGTGCGGTAATGTTGGTTCTGTCATTAGCTGTCAGGTTGTTACACATGAGTCAATCGCGTGTCAGGTCACGTATATATTAACTGATATAACTAAACTTTTGTAAGAGAAAATTAAAAATAAATGCTTAGAGTAGTTAGTTAGCTACCAGATAATCCTATGGCTTATAACAGAAATATTGTGTAAGGTTGTACTTGCGGCCTATGGAGGCACAGACCCCACTCTTTGAGCATCCGCATGTCCTCCACTAGGGTGCTGATAATTTTCGTCCTGCCACGTTTGTATCAGCTTAGTGGACATAGCCTCCAGGGCTTGTTCAAAGTATCCCCTGGTTAGGCTGTCAGGTTTTTTGAAGTCATCCACAGTTGGTATTGGATTGCTGGCGTCCGAGTCATCGGTGCCATCTTTCAGCAGAGCCCGCATGACCTCAGATGCGGAGGATGATTTCTGGCCAAAATTTTTTTGCTTTTCAGCTCTAGATGTGCTCTTTTTAGATTTATGCTGAGACATCCTTGTTAGGGGTCAGAGCTTTTTGTTTTGCAGAGATAGACTTGCTTTTTATGGAGCCTGTGTGCCGGAACAACTTTTCAAGTGGCCATCTTGCTCGGCTGCTAGCCACGTCCCAGACCTTTAATTTTTCAACCTTCTAACCCTTGTGGTGGAAAAATGGGTTGAGGCTGTTCACCAGGCCAAACCAGGTATTTTATTCTTTCTTCCCCAAATTACACAGGGTGAAAACTCCAGGGAATGTTCGACTAACCCCGGGTCCCTGTGAGATAGATAGACAATCAGCCAGTAAAGACATTTCATCCTGAAGATGTTTAATTTTCGAAGGTCTGCACAATGTCATCATGCACGGTGTGGTGATGCCAAATGCATCTCATTGTTCTTGTAAAGGTAAAGAACTACTGGATTCATTTGCTGCGCATGCATCATTGACTCTCAATGCAATCAGATGAAAAGTATCTGATCTTACCAGAGATCACAACTCCTGGTTGAACTGATGTGAGATGAATTTTTTGGTTTTGGATTACTGCCGTTTTCTGGCTTTTTTTTTTTTCTAAAGTGGGTCCTGAATCTCTAATCCTATTAAAGAGCACTCTGATGTTATCAATAAATATATAGTGTCCATGTAATCATTGTATTGAAACAGTTTCAGAGTTTTGCAGTGAGAATTGTCTGGAATTCCACTTTGGCTATGTTGGATTTAAATTTAAAATTCATTTTGACTTACCACTCTGAATGTGTTATATTATAATGTTATGGGCTATACTTTTCAAACAGGTGCTAGACTCAGTCTCCATGGTGATTGCTCATTATTGCTACATGATGATTGCTCCTTATTTCTCACTTTTACCTGAGTATTTTGCCTCGGTAAAAATATAACCCATTATTATTATTGGCATTTATAGAGTGCCAACTCATGTCTATTGATACCTCCTATTTAATTAAAGGGACATTATAGACATTAAAACAAGTTTAGCTAAATGAAGTAATTTTAGTGTATATATAATGCCCCATGCAGTCTCACTGCTCAATTCTCTGCCCTTTAGAAGAAAAATCACTTTTGTTTCTGTTTATGCAGCCCTACCCTAGCCACACCTCCCCTGACTGTGACTGACACAGACTGCATGGAAAAAAAAGTTTCATTTTCAATCTGTTGTTAACTTACTTTAGATGTTTTCATCCCCTGCTCTGTAAATTACATTTTAATCACACACAGCAGACTCCTGCAGGGTAAGACAGAGCAGGAGACAATACAATTCTGGATTAAACAGACTGTGCAGTAAAGGAAGATCTCATCTACTCATCAGATCTCTTTTTACAGGGAGTGTTTAGAAAGGCTGTGTAAATCACATGCAGGAAACAAGGTGATTTAACTCCTAAATGGCAGAGAATTGAGAAGAGACACTGCAGGGGGTATGTTCTATACACCAAAACTGCTTCACTAAGCTAAAGCATGATTCAACTATTGGTGCAGTCAAACTGTAATTAATTCTGGTGAGATGCAAGTGTGACATAGTCTGACACCTTATTTTTTATTTACCAGATTAAAGAGAGATGTCAGAAACAACCTTTATTAACCAGCATTGGTACAAAATGAAGAGTCAGAAGATAAGCATATTGTGCATTCTGTGTTTACAAAACCATCCAAAATGATACTTCTCTATCTGATCCAGGTAACAACCTGCTGAGAATTAAATGTAACTAATGTAAGCTGCTACTATCGCTCTGCCTATGAAGGGGTGCAGCCTTTCCTGATAACGCTGTATTTGTTCGTTGGCATCTTGTCTCTGATTATGCATCTCAGCCTTGTTTCAACTCCTTTCTACACCCTCGTTGAAGTCATTTCAGTTCAAGTCATCCGTCTGCCCCTTGTTTAAGATTCTTTCCCCGACTATTCCTGCAGCTCAGAGTGTCTGTGCAAGAACCATATATCATTGCAAAGGAGGAGGTGTGTCTGCAGCTCTGACATCATTTTCTAAATATCAGACAGTAGTGCAGGGGATTTGGGCTGGGTAGAAAGCAGCCCTCATTTGCTGAGACTGTTTTTACCTTTTTTTGTGTTCACTGTCTCGGTGCTCATATTGGGGAAGTCACCACACTGTGATCAGTCTCTCTTTCCTCCTGTGCCTCACCTGGTGGGAAAAGACATACCAAGACCAGGGTCTAGTCCCCCCTCCCTAATCCCTGGCTCACTGCGTGGACTGGTAAGTTAGAAGTTAAGTCTGCATTTGTCTAAGTTGCTATGGATAATTTATCACTCAGGCAGCCTTATTGATCATAATGGGGCATCGAATTCAGACAATTTATTACAAACATCTGTGTATTCCTTTTGGGTGGGAATCTAACCCACACAAGTAGACTTTTTGTATTGCGCATTAACGTGCTGGTAGGTTGTACATTTTTGAGATTGCAGAAAACACAGAACATGAAAAACTAACGGCAGCCCTATAAGTCGATATGTTTGTAATTTTGCTGAAAATTGAATTGTTGGCATTTTTGTTTGAACCGTAGACACCGAACAAATTCTGCGAAGCAGATGTCGAAGATGCTTATACGTTTTGTCTCGTTCTACATTTTTCCTGTGTTTTGTCCATTGCATCTGTGAAAAGATTTGTCTGATATATTAGTGGCTTTTACCAATAGATAAACAATTATACTGCACTGAATCTTAACTCCGATATCCCCGAATCATAATAGTATAATATAAAGTTCTCATTTTTGTTTTCGGGTTTGTTCTGCACTGCAACCTTACGTTGCAAATTCTCATCTAGATCCATTTGTATTTTCTTGGAGGGCATTTGAGCAGTGAATGAGTTACAGGAAACTTGTTGGTATGTTTGGACCGGCTGTCTTCACTCTGTTTTTTTTTTTTTGCATGTATGTACGTATGAGAACGTCTTCACCTGTGTCTGACCACAGTCTGCATAATGTAAAGATCATATGGAATAAATTGCTGCATTTCTGATTTTGTCGATCATGTCTTAAAAAAAAAAAAAAAAAAGATTGCTTTGCTATTATTTTACTTTTGGATTTTTGTTAATTTTCAAATATTTTCTTTTTATCTTGAAAGGAATCTGCCGAAGACACAACATTTTTTGAAGACAAAGGTCGTCAACAGGCACTAAAAGACATCACTTTGTACCAGTAAATTACTCCAAATAATGCTCATATACCCATAACTATGACATTTTCTTTGTAACAAAAGAAAATTGCAATATGACTTCTTTCCTGAATAAAGGTGACTTATTCACATCTGATCACTCGTTCGTCTGTGTCTTAGACCCCATGTAGAGTTTAAAAAATATATTTGTGTAGATATCACTGGGTTTGTCTGGCCCAGTTTTTAATTATTCCTTGTTGAAAAGACATTGTTACTGATCAACTCCAGAATGATTGTATGCTCTGTCTGCAAGCAATGAAGGGGACTGTCTGGCCGGCCTGAGACTGGGTGTTTCCCCTCTCTGGAAGCTGCATTTTGTCTGATAGAACGCACTGTACTTTGATATGCACTATATAAGATACCTTGCTCCTTTTTGAAGAATTGCTTTAGAAATTTGAACAGAATTTTCAGAAATCAGCATAATTTCTATACAAGAAAAGGGCTAAACCATTGAACACTTTTTTTTTTATCCACTACTAGTAAATATTTTGTACCAAGATATCTGATAGCCATGACATCCGGTGGTCTGCAGTACCGTGCTCTATATGTTTATAAAAAGAGCCGGGTGGACGATATTTCCTTCATAACTGGTGACCTTCTAACAGTGACCAAGCAGAGCATATTCACTCCAGATTATATGGATGGGGACGAGTTGTGCCCCAAAGGATGGTTGAATGGTGTAAATGAAAGAACCAAGGAGAAAGGACTTTTCCCGGGCACCCATGTGGAATTCATTGGGCCAGTCCAGTGTTTGCAACGAAGAACAAAACACAGAGAAAGGCCAGTACCTCCAACTCCAATGGCATCAATTGATGAAGGAGGTAAGTACAAGCTATCATAAATGTTACACTCACCAAAGACTAATAATGGCTGGAGGGAACTTTGCCATGTATTTGTCATGTATTCAAAAATGAGTGAGAATTGAAATAATAAAAAAAAAATGTACGAGAGATATTGATAGATCCAGGTAACCAGCAAGGTGGACCCCTTTCCCACCCTGTGCAGGCCTGACTTCTAAAGTATACAAAATGGTTGTCATCCCAGTTGTCAGTCAGTCTCTATATGTGATATTTAGTGATATTCATATTTCCGTGGATCTGTCAGTTTTCCAGTCACTTACCTTCCTGGCCACATTTTTAGGCTTGATGTTCAATTAAGGCTGATATGTCTTGACAGCTTCAAAAGTAGAATCAGAAGAAGGGCCGTTTAACTGGAGACAAGTGAGTGATAAAAACAGAATGCATTTGCCAAACATTTAATTAAGGAAGAAAACATAATTTTTCTAAAGTAAAAAAAAGTTACTTACTAATTTTTCTGCAAACCGATTTCACTATTTAAAAAAGAATCACAAAAAAAACATAGGCCGTTTCTGTACGTAAATTGAATTAAAGGTGATAAGCCCACTTTAGAAGAAACCTTATGATTTGAAGATTTTTCCCAGATATAAGTCAAATCACACTTGTATTCATGGCTTTGTATATGCTTTTGTTGTGTGTTCAATATGTTAGTAAATGTATCAGTTGTCTAACGTAAAGATAATACAAGGTTCACAGACATCTTGCTTGTAAGGGCTATATAGTATATGGTTTGATAAGTATGAAGACAAATGTTCAAATGCATGTCATTTAGAATGATCCCAAAATAAAGGCCTGTGTCCTTCAATAACATGTTGATATCCTTGGTGTATCATGCATTGGAGTGAATTTTGTGAAAAATCCAGTTTGGGGTTTTGTTAATATGAGCTTGTTGTTTGTTTGTACATTTAGTTTTTGAGTTGTTTATCCACTGGTCAAGTCATTTAATATATCTTACCTTTCAGTGTCTTCACGTGTATTTACCCCCTCAGTGGTTTCTATGTCACACATTGTAGTGTTGGAATAAAACAATATATTTGGGGGATTTTTACACAACATATCTAACAGTTTGTAAGTGCACAGACATTTTTTGTTATTGTGGCACAAAAGGTAAATAACCTTGAGAACTCTATGCCAGTATGTGAAGCAATTTGTTGGTAGCGTCATGTATTGGAAGATGAGACAGAGAAACTTGTCAGGAATGAGGACAAGATGGGCAGATATGGGACAACATATAAGACAATTCTAGAGGACAGAACAACCTGTTTCAGTGAAGAAAAGGTGAGAGTGGGGTGGGTGTACACCATCCAGTAGGGTAATAACGCTAAAGAGACTGGCAAATCATTGCTGGAGGGATTTGAATCAAGGCATTGAATGCTTTAGAATGGTCAAGTCAGAGTCCAGACCTGAATCTGTGTAAATGTCTGTATTCGAATAATTCCCATTCAATCTAACACATTGCTTGAGAAAATTTGCCAAGACAAAGGGTCAAAGATTGCAGGAACCAGATGTGAAAATCCAACAACAGCTGTTATTGCAGCCAAAGTTGTTTCCACCAAGTATTTATAATGGAAATTTTGGATACATATTCATAAAACATTTAATTAACTTTAGCATCACGATAAATCCCAATTTTATTTAGATTTATCTGTGCTCCAAGGGAGGGTAGTTTTGTTTTCATAATCTAATATGAACTTGTTCGTCTCTAGAACTTTTTTTGACTTGTTTTGATAGTAACGTTGTCTGATGCTGTTGGTTTTGATGAGTTCTATAACAACTTTTAGGGCCATTTATTTTGCGATTGTGCACCTGAGCTCTATTTAACTAAATATCTGACGTCTGAAAGCAAGTGAAAGCTTATAGAGAGGTTTCACAGCACCTCGGGTGAGGATTTATGCCACAAACACATCTTTATCTTATATTTTTTTATTACTTTAGTGTCACAATAAAAATGTATATATGTTACACCTTCAAAGTTTTATGTATGTTATGTAAATCAAATCGCAATAAAATCTATTGTATTTTACATTACTCTGCAAATTGTCTAAGCAGCCAAGGTGGGGGGAGTAGGGGGAAGGTCAATGTAAGATATTGTGTTATATTGATCCTTAAGTAGAGTTAACAATTATCTGAGGTGAGCATTAACAGCGGTAATTTAACTAAGGTTTCTATAGAATATGCTTTGTGAGTTATGATTATGCCGTATTCTTTAACATTACCACCTGCTTCAGTTTTCTCTAACTGACTAATGTGGACACATGGTGTTTAGAGGCATAGGTCAGGCTGGATACTTTTGAAATGAATATCATATAATGGAATCTATGGATTTGTGTCAGGATGAGAAGAGAACAATACTTTGTGAGGTCACTCACCAGGCATTAATTCTCCCATTGGGACACAGTGACTGAAGTATTTTATTCCTCTACTTCCCTATCCATCAAAATTGGCTTCACAACACGAATGGACTAATGTAAACATCTGCAAACATCTGGTTCACTCCAAGCATCCCAGTCACTACAGCGTATTGTAATTCAGTTTCAGATTAATCTCTGGTGGCCGAGCTTTACTTGCTTCCTGCTTGGTAGGACATGTAGCTATCCCATTGGCCCATCCATGCGCAGGCACTCAGACCATGTTAGGCTCCTCTATTGCAGGAACTGCAGGAACTCTGCATGAACACAGCACGCTTCAATGATCAGCTCCATAACTAGTGCTCTGAGTCTATATTTTAGGTGGACAATTAGCTTTTTTGGTACAAAAACCCTACTTTATTGCTTTGTATGTTCGTGCTCTGAGCAGAAGTTTATTTAGAACACCGACAGATTGCTCACTGAGCACTTCCTGTGGCATCACTCATTAACTCGACGAACCCATGCCTCCCAATGTCCCATACTCAGTGGGACAGTCCTAATTTTCAAACCCTGATTTTAGACGCTCATTGGTTTGTACTCTGGCTTCTTGGAGTATTGGAAACAAGACCCCAGGAATTGCTACGTCAGTAAACGTGATTGTGCTTCACATGTCCCTGCCATGACTAAGAGCCCAGGGGCGATTACATGGCTCCTAGTGATGGGAAGTTAATTATTTCAACTGTTATCACAGCTACACATATGGTGTAATTGTTGTATGCCTCTCTTGTGATTCTTAGTGATTCTTCATGTTGTTGTATATGATTTTCTTAAAGCAGCACTGTCACACAGAACTTACCTTTTTCCTTTTCTCTTCCTCTCTCAGAATCTGTTCTTCTTTTCTTCATTTCTGATCTAGTTTTCTTTAAAACATAACACAAAGTAGGTAATAGTTGGTCTTATGTATTTTTATGATGACATAGTGTCCCTGCAAGCCTCCACGCATGCCCCATGAGTGGGAACTATGAAAATAATTGTGGGACCTCGTGTCTCCCTCCGGCCCACACCCATTAACTGCAGTGACAAATGGGGTTGAATCTACTGTCTGGGGGACCTATTGTTCCCTCCCCCAGCCCCCACCCAGGGCCACTTACATGGCTACTTGTGATGGGAAGTTACTTATTTAAACTGTTATCACATCTTCAAATATGGTTTAATTGCTGTATGCCTCCCTTGTGATTCTTAGTGATTCTTCATGCTATAGTATATGATTTTCTTAATAAAATATGTATACATAACATTGTAATTCATACTTTGATGATATGGATTCTATAATATTTAAAAAGTTTCAAAGTCGTGCAGACTTTCCATCGATGTTGTAGTACAAGGTTATTTAAGGCGATCACCCAGGCTCTCAACAGAAATGTTGCTAAGGAAACAAAGCTAAACCTAGGCAATTGCAGAAATATCAGTAGAAAAAAATATCATAATTTAACTGCATCTCGAACACAATTCGGCAAATCCCATGTTATTGAGATAATGGAGATGCTGTAGGGCAGGGGTAGGCAACCTTTTAGCAGCACTGTGCCGATATAGGATTGTGATGTCCCGTAGCGTGCCGGTCCTATTTTTTTTTAAATGAGGTGTGTATGCTGCCGTATTCTGCTTGTGTTATTTTTACTGTAATTGCTTTGTATCGTTGTATTTGTGCGTATATGCAGGGCCGTCTTTAATATTGACTGGACCCTGGGCAAAGCATTTGTTTGGGGCCCCCTGGACCCTGTCCCCCCTCCCCAGGCGTGCAATCACGTCCTCCACCTCAACGCAGTGGCGGACCTAAAGTAGAGAGGTGCAAGAATTTTTTTGGGTCTCCCTGTTGCACGAGTGATTAAAAGGTAGATCCCCATCTGTCGTGCAACTCCAGTAATGCATTGACAGCTGGGGCTCTACCATTTACCCATGTTTCCAAGTCTTAGCACTAAGCGTTTTTTGTGTGTTTGAATGTAAACAGGTTTTTGTATGGAATATGTTTGTATGTGGTGTTGGCGTGACTGCAAGCATGTATTTGTGTAGTGTTGGTTTTTGAATGCAGGGGTGTATTTACATATACTTTTGGTGTGTAACACAGACATGTGTTTGTACGTAGTGTTGAAATTTGAATGTAGGGGTGTATTTGTGTGTAGTGTTAGTGTGTGAATGCTGAGATGTATGCACATATACACGCACACAGAGATATATATACACACTGAAACACACACACAGACATACTGACATACTGACACACATACACACACACACACAGATATACTGACACAGATTTACTGACACACACACACAGACATACTAACACACACACACACACAGACATACTGACACACAAACATACTGACACATACACAGATATACTGACACACAAACATACTGACACATACACAGATATACTGACACACACACAGACAGACATACTGACACAGACATGGTGACACACACACTGACAGACATACTGACACAGACATATATACTGACACACACAAAAATTACACTTTTAAACCCACCCTCCAGTTTCCTACCTTTCCTGCTGGTGGCTGAAGGTGTTGGGAGTTGGGGTCTGGATCTCTCGGCCAGCCCCCCTCCACTCTGCCTACTCTTCTTTCCCGCACGCTCCTCTCTTTGTGGGAGGAAGTGATGCACGGCCATCACTTCCTCCCAGCCTGTTGCCAAAAAGCAAGGGGCCCGCTTGCGCTGTTAAAGCGCCTCAGTGCGCCACCGGGCCCCTGCTGACAGAAGCCCACCGGGTGGCCTTTTGTGCACGGGCCACCCGGTGGGCCTCCTTAGTGTGCGGATTACCGGCCGGGGGTTAGAAATAGTTGAGGCCAGCGGGGCTCACGGTGCAGCTGCCCAGTTTGCCCCACGTTAAAGACGGCCCTGCGTATATTAGCTATTATATTGTATATGTTCATGAGTAGTTTATGGTATTGTGTATGATACTGTCAGGGTACCTGTGGTCTCTACCTCCGAAAGAGGTAGAGACTTAGCTGTTCCTCCATCCAGACGGTCTGATGGCTCCCTTCCCCGCGGTCTATCCGGTCATGCTAGGCCGACCGCGAGGGAGTGAATGCCTTTTACAGCATCTAGGCAGGAAGTAGTCATCAGGACACTCCCCCGGAACGACCTGTCAGTCAAATGCTGCAGGACCAATCAGGACGCCTCGGAGGCGTGGTTACTGCTCTGAACAGGGTATTTAACAGAGCTTCTTTCATTAGGTCATTGCCCTGTCGTGGTTCTAGCTTGTTCTAGTCACTCAGTGCTTGTGTATTCTATTATCCCTTTTGGTTTTGACCCGGCTTGTTTACCTTACTCTGCTTATCTCTGTTACCCTTGATTCGGCTTGTCTCTCGCTTACCTGTCTTCTGTTACCCTCGACCTCGGCTTGTCTTTGACCATTCTATACTGTACTACTTACGTTAGTCCGGCCATTCTAAGGTCCGGTATACGTATCTGGCTACTGTTTGTACTCTGCGTGTTGGATCCCTGTCCCGATCCTGACATTACGACAGGGCCAATGGATCCTGCAGGTACAAACAGTCAGCTGGCTGCTCCTGATCCTAGGTTTGAAGCCATGGATCACAGAATGGATCAGATGGCGCTTGCGCTACAGGCTCTATTAGCTTGTGCCAATAACCCACCAGAGGAGATACATAATACCCCTGTTTTTCCTGTCGGTTCAGGTCTAGAGGTAGCCACAGTGGGTGCTTCTTCTCACATTACCCCCCCAGTACGCTATGGTGGGGCTCCTGAGAAGTGTCGTGGTTTTTTAAACCAAATTAGTATCCATTTTGAATTGCAACCTCGCTCTTATCCTACAGATAGGGCAAAAGTAGGATTTATTATCACCCTACTCATTGAGAAAGCTCTGAGATGGGCCAACCCACTATGGGAGAACGATAACCCATTAGTTTATAACTATAACGCATTTGTAGCAGGAGAACCGAACACTGGTGGATTATGCACTAGATTTCAGGTCTCTGGCGGCAGAGATCAAGTGGAATGAGCAGGCGTATATGGATGTATTTTTGAATGGCCTATCTGATGTAATCCTTGATGAGGTTGCTACCAGAGAACTCCCTGAGAATTTAGAGGATTTAATTTCGTTCATCTCTCGTATAGATGAACGTCTAAGAGAGAGACAGAACACTCGAGAGAGGAACCAGAGACCTTCTTTTAGGTTAGCTCCCGCTTTTCCAAGTCCTGACTCCACGATATCGTTGCTTACTGAACCTATGCAGATAGGATATACCCGCCTCTCTGAAGAGGAAAGACAGCACAGGAGAAGAGAGGGTTTGTGTATGTATTGTGGAGCCAAGGGTCATTTACTCTCGAACTGTTCTAACCGCCCGGGAAACGCTCGCACCTAAGTCTCTCTAGAGGACAGGCCTTGGGTGTTTCTATTTTGTCCTCTACTCCTAATTATAAAGATAACAGGCTTCTGCTACCAGTTTCCTTAACTTGGGGGAAGGAAGTAGTAAGGGCTATGGCATTGATAGATTCCGGTGCTGCTGAGAATTTTATCGACCAAGCCTTTGCTAGTAAGAACAATTTCCCATCCCAGCTAAGGGAGACACCTTTGGCCGTTGAGGCCATAGATGGTAGACCACTACTAGACCCTGTTATCTTTCGTGAGACCATACCCATTGATTTAAATGTTGGTATCCTACACGTGGAGAATTTATCTCTTATGCTCATTTCGTCTCCTTCCGTTCCCATAGTTCTGGGGTACCCATGGTTGAAAAAACATAACCCTATTATCGATTGGGAGTTAGGAGAGATACTCTCGTGGGGCCAGGGCTGCCAGGATCGGTGTTTGTGTAAGGTTTCTCCATTAGCTAATATTAACATACCGGAGAATCCTACTCAGTCCACAGAAAGACAAATACCAGACCTTTACCTAGACTTAAGGGCAGTGTTTGACAAGAAGAATGCCGATTCTTTGCCTCCACACAGGTCATTTGACTGTAAGATTAAGCTTCTACCCGGCACTATGCCTCCGAGGGGCCATGTATATCCTTTGTCTGTTCAGGAAAACTCGGTTCTAGAGGAGTATATTCGGGAGAATTTAGAAAAGGGATTCATCAGGAGGTCTTCTTCTCCGGCCGGGGCTGGGTTCTTTTTCATTAAGAAGAAGGATGGCACGCTGAGACCTTGTATCGATTACCGAGGCTTGAATAAAATAACTGTCAGAAATGCCTATCCTATCCCACTGATTACCGAGTTATTTGATCGTCTTAAGGGCTCCAAAATCTTCACCAAGTTAGATCTCAGAGGGGCTTACAATTTGGTGAGAATCCAGCAAGGTCACGAGTGGATGACGGCATTCAATACCCGGTATGGCCATTACGAATACACTGTTATGCCATTTGGACTATGCAACGCTCCTGCAGTATTTCAAGATTTGATTAATGAGGTACTTAGGGAGTTTCAGCATGATTGTGTTATTGTTTACCTGGACGACATACTAATACACTCTAAGGAGATTGAGACTCACCATAGACAGGTCAGAAAGGTATTACACAAGCTGCTGCAACATGGTCTATATTGCAAATTGGAGAAGTGCAGTTTTGATCAGTCTCAGGTAGACTTTCTTGGATACGTGATTTCTGGGGAAGGTTTTAAAATGGATCCTGTAAAACTCCAATCTATTTTAGACTGGCCCTTGCCCAAAGGACTCAAGGCTATCCAAAGGTTTATTGGTTTTTCCAACTACTATAGGCGCTTCATTAAAGGATACTCCTCTATCATTGCGCCTATTACCAATATGACCAAACAAGGGGCTGATACTAAGTTCTGGTCTAAGGAAGCTCTTGGTGCTTTCAAGACTCTCAAGGAACTTTTTGCCTCGGCTCCCATTCTAGTCCATCCTGATACGACTCTGCCTTTCTTGCTCGAGGTCGATGCCTCTGAGACAGCAGTTGGGGCTGTTCTGTCTCAAAGGTTAGGGGTGGATAAACCGTTACACCCTTGTGGTTTCTTCTCTAAGAAATTTTCTGGGCCTGAGAGCAGATATGACATCGGGGAAAGGGAACTGTTAGCAGTCATTAAAGCCTTAAAGGAGTGGAGACATTTGTTGGAGGGGACCCTACACCCTATTACGATTTTGACGGACCACAAAAACTTGTCCTATATTGGGGAGGCTAAGCGCTTATCCTCTAGACAAGCTCGTTGGTCCTTATTCCTGACTCACTTCAATTATGTACTGACTTACAGACCTGGTTCTAAAAACTCTAAAGCCGATGCATTATCTCGCCAATATGAACCTTCTACTGTACCTGAACCAGTTCTTTCTTCTATAGTTCCGAAATGCAATATCATTGCTAATATGAATCTCAGGATTCATTCTCCATTACTGGCCGAGATCATTAAGTTGCAACATCTAGCACCTAAACAGACTCCTGCGGGCCGTCATTTCGTTCCTCCTGCTCTTCAACTGGAACTTTTACAGTGTTTACATAATAGCAAGATGGCGGGACATCCTGGTATTCGCAAAACTTACGCGTTGATCTCTAAGGACTTCTGGTGGCCTGCTTTACGGAGGGATATTGAGGAGTTCATCGCTGCATGTGAAGTTTGTACTAAAACCAAACAACCCCATACGCTTCCATGTGGATTCCTGCACCCCTTGGAGGTTCCAGAAAAACCATGGTCCTGTTTGGCCATGGACTTTATTGTCGATCTACCTATCTCTAAAAGACAGACTGTTATCCTCACCGTGGTTGACAGGTTTACTAAGATGGCACACTTCATTCCCCTGCCTAAACTCCCGTCTTCTCCCGAATTGGCAGAGATATTCGCTAAGGAGATTTTTCGCCTACATGGGATACCCTTTCAAATTGTATCGGACAGAGGCTCCCAATTTGTTTCCCGCTTTTGGAGGTCCTTCTGCTCTCAACTTGGTATTAAATTAAACTTTTCTTCTGCCTATCATCCTCAGTCTAACGGAGCTGCTGAACGTACCAACCAGAAAATTGAACAATATTTACGATGCTTTGTTTCTGAACACCAGGATGATTGGGTCGGTTTGATTCCTTGGGCGGAGTTTGCACACAACAATCTTGTTTGCGATTCTACTCATTCAAGCCCCTTCTTCATGAATTATAGTTTTCATCCGTCTATTCTTCCTTCGGATTCTCCTTCCCAGGGGGTGCCGTCGGTTGATGTTCATGTTGCCAATTTGAGGAAGTTGTGGGATCAAACTCGACAAATCCTTGTGCACAACTCTATGTTGGTCAAGAAACACGCTGATAAACGTAGAAGGGCGGCTCCGGTCTTTGTTCCTGGTGATAGGGTATGGCTGAGCACGAGGAACATCCGTTTAAAAGTGCCCTCCATGAAGTTCGCTCCTCGTTATATTGGACCCTACAGGGTGCTGACCCGTATCAATCCAGTTGCGTATCGTTTAGCTCTTCCTAATACCTTACGCATCCCGAACTCGTTTCACGTTTCATTGCTGAAACCACTCATATGTAACAGATTTTCCTCCACAATAGCCCCTCCTCGCTCCGTTCAGGTGGAGGGTCAGGAGGAGTATGAGGTTAACTCTATTATTGATTCTCGAATCTCCCGGGGGAGAGTACAATATCTGGTTGATTGGAAGGGATATGGTCCTGAGGAGAGGAGTTGGGTACCTCAGGAGGATGTTCATGCTCCCCGTCTCCGCAGGGCGTATCACTCTCGCTTCCCATCTCGTCCCGGTTCATTCCGCCCGGTGGGCGTATCTGAGAGGGGGGGTACTGTCAGGGTACCTGTGGTCTCTACCTCCGAAAGAGGTAGAGACTTAGCTGTTCCTCCATCCAGACGGTCTGATGGCTCCCTTCCCCGCGGTCTATCCGGTCATGCTAGGCCGACCGCGAGGGAGTGACTGCCTTTTACAGCATCTAGGCAGGAAGTAGTCATCAGGACACTCCCCCGGAACGACCTGTCAGTCAAATGCTGCAGGACCAATCAGGACGCCTCGGAGGCGTGGTTACTGCTCTGAACAGGGTATTTAACAGAGCTTCTTTCATTAGCTCATTGCCCTGTCGTGGTTCTAGCTTGTTCTAGTCACTCAGTGCTTGTGTATTCTATTATCCCTTTTGGTTTTGACCCGGCTTGTTTACCTTACTCTGCTTATCTCTGTTACCCTTGATTCGGCTTGTCTCTCGCTTACCTGTCTTCTGTTACCCTCGACCTCGGCTTGTCTTTGACCATTCTATACTGTACTACTTACGTTAGTCCGGCCATTCTAAGGTCCGGTATACGTATCTGGCTACTGTTTGTACTCTGCGTGTTGGATCCCTGTCCCGATCCTGACAGATACATATGAATGTGAGTTGTGTATGGGGGCTGCTTGTGGAATTGTGTGAATGGATATGTCACATTGTGTGTTTGGTAGTATGTGTGGGGGCTGTTTGAGGTATTGCATGTGAGAGACTGCATGTGGGGTTGTGTGCATGTATGTGGATTGTTAGTGGTGTTGTGCAGATTATGAGTATGTTTGTGTGTGGGCTGTCCGTACTATTTGTATGAGGGATTACACAGGAATGCAGGATTCTGCATTCCTGTGTATATCTAGCAGTCTGGGTGGCTTCCCTGGGTTCCAGTGGGGTCCAGACCGGCCAGGTACATGTCAAAGACAGGAGCTGCAACAGCAACTGCGTGCTGCTCTACTACTGTGTGGATTCCTATTCACAAGTGCTGGGAGGAAGTGATCTGAGATCACTTCCTCTACGTGCTGCAATGCATAAATTGAGGATTGTCCTTCACCACCTTTTCGGATTAGCAGATATCTGAAGTTTTACTGGGACTCCTGATAGGCCAGAGCTTATTTGTCTCTAGCAGCCTTGAGTGCCGTGCAAAGACACCTCGAGTGCCGTGCATGGCACTAGTGCCGTAGGTTGCCTACCTCTGCTGTAGGGGTTAATAGAAATATAACATTTGGACATCCAGGACTTTACCCTGCCCCAGGAATATATAGTTATCTATCTCATTAACGTTCACTCTGAAAGGTAACTCTGTAATACATATTGTTAAGCAATCACTCAGAAAGGGGGTATGGCGATCCACAAACCAACAATTCTGCATTCAGACTCTAAATATAATGGGTGGGGGGGCACTATGTTTAATAACCAATTCTGGGACAAAATTATAAAATGTGTATATATACATAAATGAAAAGCTATAGTTTCTATCTCTGCCTTGGGCTCTATGTGTTGTTATTATACAATAGACACTTGTTGCAATTGAAGCCAAGTTACAGACATGCTGGTAATCGTTACAATGACTGTCAGCACAATGCCACTGTTACCATCTACAAATTAGTGTCTGCAGTATCATTTAACATCTCCATTAGAAGAGATTGGGAGAATCGGAACACTAGGTGGACGGTAAAAATGACTTCCAGTTCGAAATCAGCCGCTAACATTCTTCTTTACATCTGTTTCAGCTTGGTGTAAATTGCAAACGCCACATACATCCTACCGAGGGGAAAACACGTTTTCCCACAGTCAGTCTTATTCTATATCAATTACATTTAATCACTAAAGCTATTCTATAAGCAGGGTGCATGTCATTTTCATTAAATGTCTGTGAAATATTGCAATTCAGTTACATCGAAACACTAAATTGGTTTATTCATTAAACTTGGAAGTGTAGTGAATTAGCAACAAAAACTGCAATCTAAAAGTTTGCAAATTATCTTTCAAATTTTGATTCACTATTTAGTTACTAAGCCCTTGAGACATATGCACTAGGAAGAAAACCTCAAAGGGTGAAACGCGTTGTGCTTGGACTACTGACATTTCATTTGTGATACAAGTTTGTTTGTTGCTTTTTTCACATTTATAATGTATCCAACTTGAAGCAAGTTATTTTTAATACTTACTACTGGAAGACTCCTTATTGATTCCAAGGGGAACGAGTGGACCAGAGGTGGGGCTAATTGCCTAAAACCATCATGGCTAGAGCCTGCTAAACGTGGCTCTGGAGATTGTGAGTGACCCATTACCTCTGCTATTGATCTGATTATGTAAAAACAATATTATGCTATGCTAGCTTTTATGTTTTTTCACAGACTGATCAAAAGATGTACTTTATAAAAACTTATCAAAATTGGGTATAACTCACTGTGTGTTGTGTTGACACTTTTTGCACCTCCTCCCTTAGCCCTTAAGACAGCTTGCTCAGATGATGCTATTGATGATGGCATGTGATGTGCACATATACTGAGCCATTTTTTGTATCTTAGTGGAGTTTCCTAAGAGTTAATAAGAAAACATTTTCACCAGTGGTGGACAGGGGAGAGCCGTGGAAACCTCAGGGTATTTTGTAGTCATAATAATCTACTGGTTGTTCGTTTTAATAAAAGCTGACGGCTGCTTTTTAACAGAATAGCTAGAAACAAACTCTTAGTGGAAACCGTTTTATCTAACGTGGGAGGTGAACCTGTGATGCAGAGGTCCTGCTGTTGGAGCATTGATTCGAAATACAGTAGCGATTTAGTAAATACTATGTAGATCAACCTGACACATAAAAATGTTAAAGGTGTTCACAAACAAGTGAACAATACTGTTCACTTTAACAAGGTGATAACTGTTTGGCTGCACATTTATCAAACACATATTTACATCCTATTATTTGTTTTACGAAAGCGTATAGTGTGTACTGTCAATCACAAAGAGTTCTACTTTGCCGTACACACTTTAATAAATATGTTTGCTTTCATCCATATGATAAACGTTTCGAAAAGGCCTTAATGGCCTCAGACATGTAAAATAATTAATGTATATACTCAAGTATAAGTCGCCCCGAATATATGTCTAATTTTACCCGCAAAAACTGGGAAAACGTATTGACTCGAGTATAAGACTAGGGTGGGAAATGCAGCAGATACTGGTAAACTTCTAAATAAAATTAGATCCTAAAAAAATTATATTAATTGAATATTTATTTACAGTGTGCGTATATAATGAATGCAGTGTGGGTGTGTATGAATGCAGTGTGTGTGTGTATTAATGCAGTGTGTGTGTGTGTATATGAGTGCAGTGTGTGTGTGCAGGGCCGCCATCAGGGGGTGACAACCATAATTAGGGTCACCCGATGGGCGTCCTCCTTCAGGGGCCCGGTCAGCGCTATGGCCGGTATAGCACGACTGGGCCCCTTTAAAAAAAAAAAAAAAGCTGCTGCAAGTGCTGCTGGGAGGAAGTGGTCACTGCCTCCCAGCTAACTCCACGCGGGAGGAGAGCGCGCGCCAGTGAAGAGGGAGTCACGCCGACTCCCATCATCCCCAGCCACCCTCCTGCAAAGAAAAGGTAAGAGACAGGAGGGTGGCTGGAAAATGAGCTGTGTGTGTGTGTGTGTGTGTCTGTATGTCTGTGTATGTATGTCTGTCTGTATGTCTGTCTGTATGCATGTCTGTATGCATGTCTGTGTATGTCTGTCTGCCTATGTCTGTCTGTCTGTCTATGTATGTCTGTATGTTTGTCTGTCTGTGTATGTCTGTCTGCATGCATGCATGTATGTCTATGTATGTCTGTCTGTATGTATGTCTGTATGTATGTGTATGTCTGCATGCATGTCTGTATGCATGTATGTCTATGTATGTCTGTCTATGTATGTCTGTCTGTATGTCTGTCTATGTATGTCTGTATGTCTGTCTGTATGTCTATGTATGTCTGTCTGTATGCATGTCTGTGTGTATGTCTGTATGTGTATGTATGTCTGTGTGTGTGTCTGTATGCATGCATGTATGTGTATGTATGTCTGTGTGTATGTCTGTATGCATGCATGTATGTGTATGTATGTCTGTGTGTATGTCTGACTGCATGCATGTATGTCTATGTATGTATGTATGTATGTCAGTCTGTATGTATGTATGTATGTATGTATGCCTGTATGCCATTATGAATGTATGTCTGTGTATGTCTGTATGCCATTATGAATGTATGTGTGTATGGATGTCAGTGTATGTCTGTATGTATGTATGTATGTGTGTGTGTATGTATGTCGGTGTCTGTATGTATGTATGTGTCTTTATGTCCTCATGCATGTGTGTCTGTATGTACGTTAGTATGTGTCTGTCTGTCACTATGTATGCCTGTGTGTATGTCTCAGTATGTGTGTGTCAGTATGTATGCCTGTATGCGTGTATGTCTGTTTCAGTATGTGTGTCTGTTGGAATGTATCTGTGTCCTTTTGTATCAGTGTGTGTGTTTGTGTCTGTGTGTATTCCTGTCGGTGGTATTTGGAGGCGGGCCCCAGACCCTGAGCTGAGTTAGGGGCCCCAAAATTTCTGATGGCGGCCCTGTGTGTGTGTATATGAATGCAGTGTGTGTGTGTGTGTGTGTATGAATGCAGTGTGTGTGTATGAATGCAGTGTGTGTGTGTGTGTGTGTATGAGTGCAGTGTGTGTGTGTATGAGTGCAGTGTGTGTGTATGAGTGCAGTGTGTGTGTGTATGAGTGCAGTGTGTATGTATGACTGCAGTGTGTGTATGTGTATATGATGCAGAGCCTTGGTGGGGGGTGGGCATTATTATTATTTTTTTATATTATTATTATTATTTTAATATTTTTTGCTTTATATTATTATTATTATTTTAATATTTTTTTATATTATTATTATTATTTGTAACGGACCGTTTCAGCAGACAAGGGGTTAAAATCCGTTTAGGCGATATGCCCCTTTCTGAGAGACAGGCACAGCTACTGCAGAACACCAAACTCCCGAACTGGATACAAAATAGCACTCCGAACTGGAACCTCACGAATAGCTGCTAGCAGACGAACAGGAAAAGCAGACAATCAGCTTACACTCCTGGCAATCAGTCTCTATCAGCATACAGTGAATCCCCCCAAGAACGACACAAGGCTCCGTGTTGAGGGTCAAGCAGAGGTCTCAGATGCTGGCACACCCAGCCTGGTTTTTATTACGTTGTGCACATACAGGACACACCCAGGGGGAGGCATAAAATAACCAATCAAGTAACAGTACAACCCACACATCCCCTCCCCTCAGATAAGCAGTTAACATAATTATTACATACAGTAAAAATACAGTTTCCACACATACTCTGTAACTTTAAAACCATACATCACATTCACATAAAAATGCATATCCACAATCAATCCATTCAGGGGAACAACATATTAAAAAATGGCATGAATCAGACCAGGGGTTCAAAAGTTAGTAAAAGTATATTTTGTTCCCCCTGGCTGGCAGTATTTTAATCTGGCTCAAACAGTAAAAGTAAAACATCCCCACAATGCATCCTGGCTTCCTCCCTTCTGCCCTGGAGATAATTGGAGAAGTAATCCAATTATCTCCCAGGTCAAAGACAAACTCCATTACACATGTGGGGACCTAAATACAGGATTATGTTTTAAAATATATAAAGTCACTTTTATTACACCAAACACAGACATGTTACATATCCCCAGATAGCTCAGGTCTGGGTGCACATTATTAGGTGAATGGCACCCAGACCACACGAATACAGTTTAATCGCCATGGAGCTAAAGTCTTTCCCATAGTCTTTCATTATATGACTAGGCTCCATGGCATAGCTATCTGGGGTATCACCGCTCACACAGGGCAAGTACCGAATGGCCCCACTGTATTTAAAGGGCCAGAATGAGTGACATGCACTCTGTTAGGGCCGAATACGTTTTTTAAAAGAGCGCAATCTCCCAGGGACCATAATCACATGGCAAGAGGCTGGCAAGCAGTCCTCTCCAGGCCCAAGTGGCGAAGGGCACTTCGTCACATTATTATTTTAATATATATTTTTAATATTATTTAAATTGTTATGTTATTTTTTTCATCCCCCCTTCCTGATTGTTAGCTGTCCAGGGAGGGGGGCTCTCACTCCCTGGTGGTCCAGTGGATGGGCAGTGTAGGAGGGGGGCTGGCAGGAAGCGTTTACTTACCTTTCCTGCAGCTCCTGTCAGCTCCCTTCTTTCTCCTCCGGTCCGGTCAGCTCCACTGTAAGTCTCGCGGCCGCGCGGAGCATTGCCATGGTAACCCGTGGCAACGCTCTGACCCCGCGGCTCTCACGAGACTTGCAGAGGGAGCTGACCGGACCGGAGGAGAAAGAAGGGAGCTGACAGGAGCTGCAGGAAAGGTTAGTTACAGCTCTCTGCCAGTCCCCTACAGGACCGCTGGGCTTGTAATGAACCCGGCGGTCCTGGTCTGTATTATGGCAATCTAAGTTGCCATAATACAGACACTCACTCGAGTATAAGACGAGTGGGGGTTTTTCAGCACAAAAAATGTGCTGAAAAACTTGTCTTATACTCGGGTATATACGGTAGAAAGGCAAAATCTATCACCCCATCTTTAAACTAAAACTTTAACATTAGAAATACAATCATTCGTGTTAGGGTTTTTTTGTGTTTTTTTTTTTTACTAACTAAACTATTGGGCCCCCTCTAAAAGGGTAATTAAAGGGATACTCCACTGCCCAAATACACAATACAGAAAAATCACTCTTAAGTAGATATACCCTAAATTCAAACTTGCATGTATTTAATTGTGCATTTTGTATTTGGTTTATATCTAAAAACAGCTTGCAAAAAGTGAAGATATTTTTTCTGTTGCCCTTGTAAGCCCTTCCCTTCTAACCCCATCCAGACTTTCTGTGGCTGTCCAATCACAGACTTCCCAATGCAGCTCAATGGCAAGTATTTGCAAGGCAGGTGCTCTGGGCAATTGCTGCCTCTTGAGTTCAGTGCAAATAAGCTCATCAAACCAAGAAGTAATGACCTGTTGTCTGCTTGAAAAATCAGGGGGTTGTTCCGAGTACATGATATAAAAGTGTCAATTTCTGTTGAAATTTGCATTATTTCCAATATGGCAGCACCATAACAGGACGCACTTGTAGTGGCTGTCTGTTGGCTTCACAAAGGCTCATATGTGATCCGAAATTCTATCCCCCTCTAATAAAGTCTGTATTTGGGATATTCTGTGTGTGCTCAGACATCTGTTCTCTACATTTGGTATATTTCAAGGGATTGGCAGTGTCCATGGTTCGTGTGGCAACAGAGTGTGGATCTTCTATGGAAAAGGTATGTGCTGTTCCTGTTTTGTATTTTGAAGCCACTAAATGTGTCCGTACGTACAAATGTAGAAACACTGCCATTTCTCATTAAACATAGTGTTTGCATTGCTGAGGCTGCAGGTACCGTCTCTTTCCACCAAAACCACTACATTAAGCTGTAGTTGTGAGGGAATAACTAGGGATCTGGGTACTGATAGCCACTGGGGGTAATTACTTTAAGTGGCCTGGATGCAGGGCATTGCATAGGCCCTTCAGGTCCCAATATTATTATACAATGGTCTAGGATACTGGGCATCTACTGGGTTCCGAAGGCCAGTACTATTTTAAAAGGGTCTAGAGTATCCCACATATTTTTTATTTAATTATTACATGAAGAGATTGTTTCATGGGTCTCTGACATGACAGCATCTGACAGACCTTAACATGTATTTTCTTAATGTTTTGGCTGTCTATAGTTCAAATTGTCATGATATGTAACTAGTATTGAGAAGATAGCATTTGCTATTTTTCCTATCTTCATACCTTACACCAGAAAATTGTTGCTTCAAAACAGTCTGCCATGAGTGACAATAGTTAGCAAAGTTCTTTAAAACAGTGGTTTTACACGATTTGCAAAGACCCCAAAGGTGACATCTCCCATTAGCGTCCAGCGGAGGGAAGTTTCAATTACCTCAACTTGTACCTCACAGCCGCCACAATCTTCTAAGTAATGGTCTTCTCTGGTTCCTGGCACTTCATTTGCCGGGAGCCATGTCAGTTCTGTACTTTCATCCAAGCACAAGAACACAAAACTGAGGTCTACGGAGGATCCCGCAAGACCACAGGAGCTTCCATAGATGACATCTCCACCTTGTCAACTTTTCGTCCCTACTTTTTCTCACTGTATCTTTAGATTGTATTGGAATTTCAAGGAAATTCCTCTGCATTCAGCATCAGTATTTCATAAAGATTACGGTCTCTATTTAATATTTTTGAATAAACTTTTAAAATGAATTAATATTCTGAAGATTGTTTTAAAATGTTTTGATATATTGGTTTATGTAAGATATATATTTTTAATATTAGTTTAATATTTTTTAAAAAATATATATTTTAAAAGCTTATAAAAAATATTAAGCTGAAGCCCTGATCTTTATGACAGAGCCCCTTTCAATGTACAACAAAGTGTAACTGAATTTAGCAGTGTGGCTACTTACACCACATAGTAAAATGATCACAATGTTTCTCAATTTAAATTACAGGAAATAAATTAGATATAAATCGGAAAATATGAATAGACAAAAGGGAAAAGCTGCTTAAGTAGTGTAACGGACCGTTTTGCACACAAGAGGTTAAAACCCGTTAAGGCGATATTCCCCTTTCCAGATGCACCAGCAACTACTGAAAGCACCAATCTCCCGAACTGCAAACTACACGAATCCTCCAACTCCTGAACAGGAAACACACGGACACTGGAAACAGCCGAACAGGAAAAGCATACAATCAGCTTACACTCCTGGCAATCGGCATACAATCCAAATCCCTCAATAACGAGACAACACTTCATTTTGAGGTCAAGCAGAATCTGGTTTACTGGGGCTAACTGCCCGGCATTTATGCAGGTCTCCCACCCAATGGACACTCCCCTAGGGGAGCAGATGGGAAACTGGGAAACATATTGTACATTGACCAATCACAGACTTACACATTTCAACAATCTCACAATGCATCACAATCCCTCCCCTCTGTCCTGGAGATAATTGGGAAGTAATCCAATTATCTCCAAGGACAGAGGCAAAACTCCATTAACCACATGTTAGTAAAAAGACATAAAATTACATACGGTTAGATTTAACACATAAAACATACATATTCTACATATCCCCAGATAGCTTAGATCTGAGCGCACATTACTACCGAATGACGCTCAGATCACATACATACAGTTCAATCGCCCTGGAGCCAAAGTCTTTCCCATGGTCTTTCGTTACACGAATAGGCTCCATGGCATGGCTATCTGGGGTGATGCTGTTCATACGGTCAAACTAGCGAATGAACAGTCAGTCAGTTCCACTACCGAGTGCAGAGGTAAGCATGCTGGAGGATCAGTGGTGTTCGCGCAATTAAGTGTCCGTTTTCAGTTCCATAGTTTGGGCGCTGAACACAGCTGGCCGTTCGGGAGCTAAAATGGCCGCTGCCACGTGTTCGGCAAACGAACAAAGGCCACCCAGCGTTCGCTTCTGGGCAGTCAATTGACGGCACACTCCAGTTCCCAGGTGGTCCATGGTTCAGTACTTTGTTCGGTAGATTGAATCTACCGAACACCCCGGCAGAAAGGCACGAATAAACCTTTCAGCAGTGAAAATAAAGGTTTGAACTGCAGGGCCATAGTCTAAAGGGAGCAGGCGAGCAACCAGGCTTCTCCAGTGCACAGTGGCGAAGTTACAAAAAGTATTGACTTCTGAAGTGACTGTTTGTTAAAGGGACACTATAGTCACCAGAACAACTACAGCTTAATGTAGTTGTTCTGGTGAGTATAATAGATCCCTTCGGGCATTTTCATGTAAACACTGCCTTTTCAGAGACACCTTACGGGAAAGCATTGGATTGGCTAAAAATCTGCCATTTTGATGATGTCACAAAGGAGCCGGAGCTATATAAATATAATATACACACACTGTATACCTACTGCACTTACTGTACCTCCCTCTACTGTAATGTAACCTGTAATGTGCTGAGTACACCTGTTAGCGCTGTATAAATATAATATACACACACTGTATACCTACTGCACTTACTGTACCTCCCTCTACTGTAATGTAACCTGTAAAGTGCTGAGTACATCTGTTAGCGCTATATAAATATAATATACCGTATATACTCGAGTATAAGCCGACCCGAATATAAGCCGAGGCCCCTAATTTTACCCAAAAAAACTGGGAAAACGTATTGACTCGAGTATAAGACTAGGGTGGGAAATGCCGCAGCTACTGGTAAATTTCCAAATAAAATTAGATCCTAAAAAAAATATATTAATTGAATATTTATTTACAGTGTGTGTATAATGAATGCAGTGTGTGTAAAATGAATGCAGTGTGAGTGTATGAATGCAGTGTGGGTGTATGAATGCAGCGTGTGTGTATGAGTGCAGCGTGTGTGTATGAGTGCAGCGTGTGTATGAGTGCAGCGTGTGTACGAGTGCAGCGTGTGTACGAGTGCAGCGTGTGTACGAGTGCAGCGTGTGTACGAGTGCAGCGTGTGTACGAGTGCAGCGTGTGTACGAATGCAGTGTGTGTGTGTACGAATGCAGTGTGTGTGTACGAGTGCAGTGTGTGTGTACGAGTGCAGTGTGTGTGTATGAGTGCAGTGTGTGTGTATGAATGCAGTGTGTGTGTATGAGTGCAGTGTGTGTATGAGTGCAGTGTGTGTATGAGTGCAGTGTGTGTATGAGTGCAGTGTGTGTGTATGAGTGCAGTGTGTGTGTATGAGTGGTGTGTGTGTGTGTGTTGCAGAGCCTTGGTGGGGGGTGGGCAATTTTTTTTACATTTGTTTTTATTATTTTCATTTTTTTATTATTATTTATTATTATTATTTTTTATTTAGTTTAAAGGACCACTCTAGGCACCCAGACCACTTCAGCTTAATGAGGTGGTCTGGGTGCCAGGTCCTTCTAGGGTTAACCCATTTTTTCATAAACATAGCAGTTTCAGAGAAACTGCTATGTTTATGAATGGGTTAAGCCTTCCCCCTATGTCCTCTAGTGGCTGTCTCACTGACAGCCGCTAGAGGCGCTTGCGTGATTCTCACTGTGATTTTCACAGTGAGAGCACGCCAGCGTCAATAGGAAAGCATTATGAATGCTTTCCTATGTGACCGGCTGAATGCGCGCGCAGCTCTTGCCGCGCGTGCGCATTCAGCCGACGGGGAGGAGAAGAGGAGGATCGGAGGAGGAGAGCAGGAGGAGATCTCTCCGCCCAGCGCTGGAAAAAGGTAAGTTTTAACCCCTTTCCCCTTTCCAGAGCCGGGCGGGAGGGGGTCCCTGAGGGTGGGGGCACCCTCAGGGCACTCTAGTGCCAGGAAAACGAGTATGCTTTCCTGGCACTAGAGTGGTCCTTTAATTATTATTATTTTTTTATTATTATTTATTATTTTATTTAATTTTTTTTTTATTATTACTATATGTTTTCTTCATCCCCCCTCCCCGCTTGATATATGGCAGGGAGGGGGGCTCTTACTCCCTGGTGGTCCAGCATTGGTAGTTCAGTGGGGGAGAGGAGGGTGGCTGTCAGAGCTGTAACTTACCTGTCCTGCAGCTCCTGTCAGCTCTCTTTTCCATTCCGCGCCGTCCGGTCAGCTCTTCTGTCAGCTCACACTGTAAATCTCGCGAGAGCCGCGGTTCTCGCGAGATTTACACTGGGAGCTGACCGAGGTGCTGAACGGACGGCGCGGAGGAGGAGAGAGCTGACAGGAGCTGCAGGACAGGTAAGTAAACTCTCTGCCAGCCCCCACAGCCCCAGTCTGTATTATGGCAATGTAAATTGCCATAATACAGACTATTGACTCGAGTATAAGCCGAGTTGGGGTTTTTCAGCACAAAAAATGTGCTGAAAAACTCGGCTTATACTCGAGTATATACGGTACATGCACTGTATACCTACTGCACTTACTGTACCTCCCTCTACTGTAATGTAACCTGTAAAGTGCAGAGTACACCTGTTAACGCTATATAAATATAATATACATGCACTGTATACCTACTGCACTTACTGTACCTCCCTTTACTGTAATGTAACCTGTAAAGTGCAGAGTACACCTGTTAGCGCTATATAAATAAAATATACATACACTGTATACCTACTGCACTTACTGTACCTCCCTCTACTGTAATGTAACCTGTAAAGTGCAGAGTACACCTGTTAGCGCTATATAAATATAATATACATGCACTGTATACCTACTGCACTTACTGTACCTCCCTCTACTGTAATGTAACCTGTAAAGTGCAGAGTACACCTGTTAGCGCTATATAAATAAAATATACATACACTGTATACCTACTGCACTTACTGTACCTCCCTCTACTGTAATGTAACCTGTAAAGTGCAGAGTACACCTGTTAGCGCTATACAAATAAAATATACATACACTGTATACCTGCTGCACTTATTGTAACTCCCTCTACTGTAATGTAACCTGTAAAGTGCTGAGTACACCTGTTAGTGCTATATAAATAAAATATATATACACTGTATACCTACTGCACTTACTGTACCTCCCTCTACTGTAATGTAACATGTAAAGTGCAGAGTACACCTGTTAGCGCTATATAAATAAAATATATATACACTGTATACCTACTGCACTTACTGTACCTCCCTCTACTGTAATGTAATCTGTAAAGTGCAGAGTACACCTGTTAGCGCTATACAAATAAATTATATATACACTGTATACCTACTGCACTTACTGTACCTCCCTCTACTGTAATGTAACCTGTAAAGTGCTGAGTACACCTGGTAGCGCTATATAAATAAAATATACATACACTGTGTACCTACTGCACTTACTGTACCTCCCTCTACTGTAATGTAACCTGTAAAGTGCAGAGTACACCTGTTAGCACTACATAAATAAAATATACATACACTGTATACCTACTGCACTTACTGTACCTCCCTCTACTGTAATGTAACCTGTAAAGTGCTGAGTACACCTGTTAGCGCTATATAAATAAAATATACATACACTGTATACCTACTGCACTTACTGTACCTCCCTCTACTGTAATGTAACCTGTAAAGTGCTGAGTACACCTGTTAGCGCTATATAAATAAAATATACATACTCTGTATACCTACTGCACTTACTGTACCTCCCTCTACTGTAATGTAACCTGTAAAGTGCTGAGTACACCTGTTAGCGCTATATAAATAAAATATACATACACTGTATACCAACTGCACTCACTGTACCTCCCTCTACTGTAATGTAACCTGTAAAGTGCTGAGTACTCCTGTTAGCGCCTGTTAGCGTTTTTTGTAACTATTTTAATCACTTGGGACCATTGAATATTGATTAATTATAATGATTGTTTTTTTAATTTATATTAAGTTGGGCATGAAAACACGATAGCAGAACAAATGTTGAAAAGTGGGGCAATAATTGCTAGTTATAATATGAAGACCATGCTAAGATAAGGTCCTTTTTGAAGTAAATTCAGGCATTACAACCCCCATTTAAATAGATATCAACGGAAATGATGGGATGAAAAAAAAGGATGGGAGAACAATTGTAGAAAGATGGAGAAAGATGATTTGGAGATGCGTTCTGGTCGTTTAGCACCCAACGCCCTAGCTATATATTTATAGCGTAGTAGATCCTTTCTAGCAGATTAAATGTCATAATTAATTTAAAGAACGCCAGGCACTACTCAGATACCCACAATGCACTTCATTGTAGACTGAGAACAGAGACTGTGATCAGCCTATAAAATGTTTTAAAGTAAAATAATTAAGGGAGACTGGAGCGTTACCCAATTAATGAATTTCTGTTAAGTGGAGACAATTATTCATTTCATAATCTCTAGGGATATTGAAAAGTGCCATTTATCAAAATGTCCTAGAACATGACGGATACTATGGGGGTATAATTACTCAATGCAGAATTTGTTTTTATAAATTAGTTGTTTAGTTTTTCCATTTGGCTCCGTTTTATAGCATGTGGTTATTTAAGGGATACTCAAAGTAACAGAGATATTACAGCTTAATGTAGCGGTTTGTTGCAACTGATTCGCTTGACTTTTGGAATTTAGTGAATAAATCCATAAGTTTAAATAAATTCAAAAATGTCAGTGATCATTTAAAGGGAACTATTGTGAACATTTTAGTTGATATAGCAGCATATTTTAATAGACACTAGTTTGAGCTGCTGTTTTCCCTCCACTCTGAGCTGCTGTGTTCTACCTCAGTGTGAGCTGCTGTTACTTTTAGTGTTGACTGCTGTTTTACCCCCTGTGCGAGCTGCTGAGTTCCTCACAGTGTGAGTTGCTGTGTTCCCCCCTGGTATGAGCTGTTGTGTCCCCCCCAGTGTGACCTGCTGTGTTCCCCTCAGTGTGAGCTGCTGTGTTCCCCCCAGTGTGAGCTGCTGTGTTCCTTCCAGTGTGAGCTGTTGTGTTTCCCCCAGTGTGAGCTGCTGTGTTCCCCCCCAGTGTGAGCTGCTGTGTTCCTTCCAGTGTGAGCTGCTGTGTTCCGCCCTGTGTGAGCTGCTGTGTTCCCCCCAGTGTGAGCTGCTGTGTTTCCCCCAGTGTGAGCTGCTGTGTTTCCCCCAGTGAGAGCTGCTGTGTTCCCCCCAGTGTAAGCTGCTGTGTTCCTTCCAGTGTGAGCTGCTGTGTTCCCCCCAGTGTGAGCTGCTGTGTTCCCCCAATGTGAGCTGCTGTGTTCTCCCCAGTGTGACCTGATGTGTTCCCCCTTAGTGTGAGCTGCTGTGTTCCCCCCAGTGTGACCTGCTGTGTTCCCCCCAGTGTGACCTGCTGTGTTCCCCCCAGTGTGAGCTGCTGTGTTCCCCTCAGTTTGAGCTGCTGTGTTCCCATCAGTGTGAGCTGCTGTGTTCCCCCCAGTGTGACCTGATGTGTTCCCCCCAGTGTGACCTGCTGTGTTCCCCCCAGTGTGAGCTGCTGTGTTCCCCCAGTGTGAGCTGCTGTGTTCTCCCCAGTGTGACCTGCTGTGTTCCCCCTTAGTGTGAGCTGCTGTGTTCCCCCCAGTGTGACCTGCTGTGTTCCCCCCAGTGTGACCTGCTGTGTTCCCCCCAGTGTGACCTGCTGTGTTCCCCCCAGTGTGAGCTGCTGTGTTCCCCTCAGTGTGAGCTGCTGTGTTCCCATCAGTGTGAGCTGCTGTGTTCCCCCCAGTGTGACCTGCTGTGTTCCCCCCAGTGTGAGCTGCTGTGTCCCCCTCAGTGTGAGCTGCTGGGTTCCCCCCAGTATGAACTGATGTGTTCCCCCAGTGTGAGCTGCTGTGTTCCCCTCAGTGTGAGCTGCTGTTTTCCCCCAGTGTGAGCTGCTGTGTTCCCTCCAGTGTGAGCTGCTGTGCTCCCTCCAGTGTGAGTTGCTGTGTCCCCCCAGTGTGAGTTGCTGTGTTCCCCCCAGTGTGAGCTGCTGTGTGTGTCCCCCCCCGTGTGAGCTGCTGTGTTCCCTTCAGTGTGAGCTGCTGTGTTCCCCCCAGTGTGAGCTGCTGTGTTCCCCCCAGTGTGAGCTGCTGTGTTCCCCCAGTGTGAGCTGCTGTGTTCCCCCCAGTGTGAATTGCTGTGTTCCCCCCAGTGTGAGCTGCTGTGTTCCTTCCAGTGTGAGCTGCTGTGTTTCCCCCAGTGTGAGCTGCTGTGTTTCCCCCAGTGTGAGCTGCTGTGTTCCCCCCAGTGTGAGCTGCTGTGTTCCTTCCAGTGTGAGCTGCTGTGTTCCGCCCTGTGTGAGCTGCTGTGTTCCCCCCAGTGTGAGCTGCTGTGTTTCCCCCAGTGTGAGCTGCTGTGTTTCCCCCAGTGAGAGCTGCTGTGTTCCCCCCAGTGTGAGCTGCTGTGTTCCTTCCAGTGTGAGCTGCTGTGTTCCCCCCAGTGTGAGCTGCTGTGTTCCCCCAATGTGAGCTGCTGTGTTCTCCCCAGTGTGACCTGATGTGTTCCCCCTTAGTGTGAGCTGCTGTGTTCCCCCCAGTGTGACCTGCTGTGTTCCCCCCAGTGTGACCTGCTGTGTTCCCACCAGTGTGAGCTGCTGTGTTCCCCTCAGTGTGAGCTGCTGTGTTCCCATCAGTGTGAGCTGCTGTGTTCCCCCCAGTGTGACCTGATGTGTTCCCCCCAGTGTGACCTGCTGTGTTCCCCCCAGTGTGAGCTGCTGTGTTCCCCCAGTGTGAGCTGCTGTGTTCTCCCCAGTGTGACCTGCTGTGTTCCCCCTTAGTGTGAGCTGCTGTGTTCCCCCCAGTGTGACCTGCTGTGTTCCCCCCAGTGTGACCTGCTGTGTTCCCCCCAGTGTGAGCTGCTGTGTTCCCCTCAGTGTGAGCTGCTGTGTTCCCATCAGTGTGAGCTGCTGTGTTCCCCCCAGTGTGACCTGATGTGTTCCCCCCAGTGTGACCTGCTGTGTTCCCCCCAGTGTGAGCTGCAATGTCCCCCTCAGTGTGAGCTGCTGGGTTCCCCCCAGTATGAGCTGCTGTGTTCCCCCAGTGTGAGCTGCTGTGTTCCCCTCAGTGTGAGCTGCTGTTTTCCCCCAGTGTGAGCTGCTGTGTTCCCTCCAGTGTGAGCTGCTGTGCTCCCTCCAGTGTGAGTTGCTGTGTCCCCCCAGTGTGAGTTGCTGTGTTCCCCCCAGTGTGAGCTGCTGTGTGTGTGTCCCCCCCCGTGTGAGCTGCTGTGTTCCCTTCAGTGTGAGCTGCTGTGTTCCCCCCAGTGTGAGCTGCTGTGTTCCCCCCAGTGTGAGCTGCTGTGTTCCCCCAGTGTGAGCTGCTGTGTTCCCCCCAGTGTGAGTTGCTGTGTTCCCCCCAGTGTGAGCTGCTGTGTTCCCCCATTGTGAGCTGCTGTGTTCCCCCCAGTGTGAGCTGCCCCCCCCGTGTGAGCTGCTGTGTTCCCTCCAGTGTGAGCTGCTGTGTTCTCCCCAGTGTGACCTGCTGTGTTCCCCCTTAGTGTGAGCTGCTGTGTTCCTTCCAGTGTGAGCTGCTGTGTTTCCCCCAGTGTGAGCTGCTGTGTTCCCCCCAGTGTGAGCTGCTGTGTTCCTTCCAGTGTGAGCTGCTGTGTTCTCCCCAGTGTGACCTGCTGTGTTCCCCCTTAGTGTGAGCTGCTGTGTTCCCCCCAGTGTGACCTGCTGTGTTCCCCCCAGTGTGACCTGCTGTGTTCCCCCCAGTGTGAGCTGCTGTGTTCCCCTCAGTGTGAGCTGCTGTGTTCCCCCCAGTGTGACCTGATGTGTTCCCCCCTGTGTGACCTGCTGTGTTCCCCCCAGTGTGAGCTGCTGTGTTCCCCTCAGTGTGAGCTGCTGTGATCCCCCCAGTGTGAGCTGCTGTGTTCCCCTCAGTGTGAGCTGCTGTTTTCCCCCAGTGTGAGCTGCTGTGTTCCCTCCAGTGTGAGCTGCTGTGTTCCCTCCAGTGTGAGTTGCTGTGTCCCCCCAGTGTGAGTTGCTGTGTTCCCCCCAGTGTGAGCTGCTGTGTGTGTTCCCCCCTGTGTGAGCTGCTGTGTTCCCTTCAGTGTGAGCTGCTGTGTTCCCCCCAGTGTGAGCTGCTGTGTTCCCCCCAGTGTGAGCTGCTGTGTTCCCCCCA
Source organism: Pelobates fuscus (assembly GCF_036172605.1). Taxonomy (NCBI): domain Eukaryota; kingdom Metazoa; phylum Chordata; class Amphibia; order Anura; family Pelobatidae; genus Pelobates; species Pelobates fuscus. The sequence continues at coordinate 17,376,870 of NC_086323.1, read as the reverse complement.
GTGTGAGCTGATGTGTCCCCCCAGTGTGAGCTACTGTGTTCCCTCCAGTGTGAGCTACTGTGTTCCCTCCAGTGTGAGCTGCTGTGTTCCCCCCAGTGTGAGCTGCTGTTTTCCCCCCAGTGTGAGCTGCTGTGTTTCCCCCAGTGTGAGCTGCTGTGTTCCCCCCAGTGTGAGCTGCTGTGTTCCCCCCAGTGTGAGCTGCTGTGTTCCCCCCAGTGTGAGCTGCTGTGTTCCCCCAGTGTGAGCTGCTGTGTTCCCCCCAGTGTGACCTGCTGTGTCCCCCCCAGTGTGAGTTGCTGTGTTCCCCCCAGTGTGAGCTGCTGTGTTCCCCCCAGTGTGAGCTGCTGTGTTCCCCCAGTGTGAGCTGCTGTGTTCCCCCCAGTGTGAGCTGCCCCCCGTGTGAGCTGCTGTGTTTCCTCCAGTGTGAGCTGCTGTGTTCCCCCCAGTGTGAGCTGCTGTGTTCCCCCCAGTGTGAGCTGCTGTGTTCCCCCAGTGTGAGCTGCTGTGTTCCCCTCAGTGTGAGCTGCTGTTTTCCCCCAGTGTGAGCTGCTGTGTTCCCTCCAGTGTGAGCTGCTGTGTTCCCTCCAGTGTGAGTTGCTGTGTCCCCCCAGTGTGAGTTGCTGTGTTCCCCCCAGTGTGAGCTGCTGTGTGTGTTCCCCCCGTGTGAGCTGCTGTGTTCCCTTCAGTGTGAGCTGCTGTGTTCCCCCCAGTGTGAGCTGCTGTGTTCCCCCAGTGTGAGCTGCTGTGTTCCCCCAGTGTGAGCTGCTGTGTTCCCCCCAGTGTGAGCTGCTGTGTTCCCCCCAGTGTGAGCTGCTGTGTTCCCCCAGTGTGAGCTGCTGTGTTCCCTAAGTGTTTTACAAACAGCAGTTGTAACTGTTTGGATCATTGGCAGCAGCCTGATGGGAATTTCTTAGAGGAGGCATCAGCTCTTACTCACTGACAATAGATAGACTGGGGGCAGGGGGTGGGGGGGGGGGGGGGGGGGTAAAAATCCTGATAACCTCTACTCTTTGCGATTGGCTTACTTAAATAAATGTAATAATATGTCAACTTACTGTTTTAGGTCAGCTCCCTTTTATGTGTCTCAGTTTAGTAATGTTGAGAACATGGGTGACATGGCGTTGTTATTGGTTATAATGACTCTGGTCCGGAGAGTAAAGATGCAGTCAAGAATTGCTTTTACTTTCTCCCGATTGTATGAAACACACGTTCGGGCCTCTTAATGCTAATCACTGCTGAGTTCTCAGCTGCACCAATGACCCATCCTAACAAATCCAGGATTCCTGCCCTCCTGGCATTTTCCTAGTCTAAGATTAAATGAGTAATTATATATTTAAATGATTTTTGAGGTATGGAATGTGCTTATATAGACTATATTGATACTAGTTATTATTATATAAAGGTGACATTTTATAGACCCTGTCTATAGCTATAGACCCTCCCCACTCTGTGCTGATGCTAGCGGGGGACTCTGTCTCACATTCTGAGAATTATCAGAATCTACAGCAGAGGATTATGGGATGCTACATCAGTTCCACCTCTAAGATGTAGACGTTGGCCCAGTCCTGTGAGCAGCTCTCATTCACCGTACTGTAGAGACGGTATTGGACTACATCTCCCATAATCCTGTAATCACTATGTCACTAGCAGTCTTTAGTGAGCTGCAGGCTATCCTGACTACACAGGCAGCAAATCACACAAGTTAAAGCAAATAATAAATGTCAATGTTTGAGAAAGGACTATTTCCCTGAGGTTTTTTCCCAGCATTTCCTAAATTCAGCTCTCTTTCCTACCCTCACCCCCCCTGCACCCCCGTAGTGTGGATAATTTGTTTCTTCCATTAGTCTCATATTATTCAGCGGTATAACAATATTCCCAAGGCCCCTCCAACAGTGCAAGGTGTAAGCACATAATACTGGCGGGCCTGGGGAGCCCTCTTTCTGCAGATTAAGGATTTGCACTGATGTATCGTTGTGACATTGTGGCAATCAGTCTGCGAGTTATCTGTCTCACTGCCTTTCTACAGAGGAAAAAAATAACGTATAACTTTAACCCCTTAAGGACACATGACATGTGTCACATGTCATGATTCCCTTTTATTCCAGAAGTTTGGTCCTTAAGGGGTTAAAGGAGGCTGTGATCAAACTTGCTTCACCAAAAATTATTTTACTGCGTTTTCCCCTGGGTTCATGCTTCGAGTCTTTGGTTTCCAATTTACAGCATTATAGGAGGTTGAACATTACTTGTTAAAAAAAAACTAAACTCTTTTAATAAAACTTTGCAGACGCCCTTCTGTATTTATTTCAGACGTAGCAATCAGCATTAATCACTGTCAGTGTGTGTACTCATTTTTTCAGGAATTGGCAGTAAATGTACTTCATGCAAGGCTCCTTGCTAAAACATTAATTTTTATTGATTTTAACTTTATAGCCACGATTCACTCGTTTGAGTGAAACTTCGAAATGCTTACTAGACCACTAACTCTTTCATTATCAACTTCTTTTCATTTATTTAAAAAAAAAAAATACAGATTAACATTTATTTAAGACATGGCAGGCGCATAAACATATGATAAAACAGTATACGTATCACGTATAGAATACTGTTCACTAAACATAAAAATGAAATTGATATTAATGGCAAGTTCTGTTCATCTTTTACAAAAAGAATAGGGTGATAAAATATGTAACTGCGTTTATATTAAAATGTACTTAGAGTCTACAATATCAGCAATTAAGTAGAAACACAGTTTCTGTCCCATTCAGTGGGTGTGATTAAATATAAATACATTTCTTAGATGTATTTGTAAGTATTCTGAAAAATTACAAAACAAAACAAAATTGAAAAAATAAAAAAGGTCACCAGTTTGCAAAAAGCGTCTGTACATGGGCATAGTGTTAACATACAGTAAATACAGTTACACCAAGCATATGTTCTATTCTGTATCTTCGGTTGGTTAATGGAATAATCACTGGCTGTCATCTTTGCGTCTGTTGAGTTGGATCAATGACTTGATCCCAGCTTTTCATAGCAGAAGCCCTTCACGGCGATGTCTGCTGCAGATGTTCTCGGCACTGTTATAAAATGTTAGGAGAGAGCAGCACATATCCCATAAACCCTTGCACAGAAGCTCAAGAAAGCGTACAGCTGTGTTATATTTTCCTTTTGATTGACTCCCCATTACCGCTCTGTAGTAGGTGATGAGGAGCTGAAAAGGTGTTGCTGTATAAAATATGAATCTAGAATCATGCAATACACCCAAATTCCTGATTATTTTTATGTAAAGCTAGGTCTGATCTATTATTTAAAGTAACACTCCAAACACCATAACCACTACAGTGTGTCACTCCCCCCATTGTTAGTAGGAAAACTATCAGAATTGAATGACTTAATATAAGGCTTCTTCTTTGGGGTCTGCCTGGACTGCATCTACAACTACAAGAGTCGGGTGCTCTCACTGAGGAAGTTCCATTAGCTCTACTGAGCAAAGTATGCAGTGCAGAGCTTGCTCATTGGCTGACAGAGTCAGCTGATAGCTCTCAGCCAATGAGCTACGCCCTGAACTGCCGAACATAGTTCAGATAGAGAGCCTCTGGTTGATGAAGCGGAGGCAGGGCGTGGAGTTGACCTCAGGTAAGAAATACTCCTGCCGAGGTGGGGCGACAGGCACTCCTGGAACCATAGCCACTACAGTGCGCTGTAGGTGCTTGGAGTGTTCCGTTAATTCTGGGTGTTTGAAGTGTCTATTAATTACAAGGAATAGCGTCTCCATTTGGTCCATTTTCTACCAGCTGCACATTGACACGCTCCCCACAGCGTGCGCAGAATTTTGTTTTCTTTCTGCAAAGCTTTTCTGTCGCTCCGCCACCAACACCGAATCAAACTGAATTGTAAACAGAATTGCAAAATTTACAAAGCGTGACAGTTTTTAATTCTTTCAGTATGGCTGGTCGTGTTTCTCTGATATAACAAGCCCGCATCTGCCAATCATAATATTTACTTTTATTTATTGTCATTATTATTTGCAATAGTACCAAGATGTTCGGCAGCGCAGTGTGTTCTGAAGGCACCTTGTAGAGGAAATAGATTACTGGTAGCAACCCCGATCAACATGAGAAACAAAATAAAACAAGGAAATCTAAAATGACTCCAAACCTCGCTCAGCTTCCCGAGTGCCATGCTGTGTGTCCTACCGTTATTGTCTAAAAAATAAAACGGTGCTGGCAGCGTTCCCAACAGATGGTAAGATTGAGTAAACAAATGATCACGAGGGTTCAGGGAAGACCCCAATAATAATAGCCAATGCTTTAGCAAAGGCACTCGCCTTGTGCCGTATTGTGATTCATCAACGAGCATGTATTAATGTGTGGCAAACAGCACTTCTAAATTACCATTGTATCGGTGCCGTGAACTTCTTGATGATAGCTCAGGCGAGGTTCTCATAAATAAGGGAAAACGTGGCTCTGCTTGGAGGAAACAACATGGCGTGCACAGCAGATATGATCCTGTGCAGAACACGGAGTAAATGTCAGCGACGCAGCAATGAAACATCCTGCGCTCAACTGCAAATTGCTAAAAGGCAGTCGCCGTGAAGGATATTTAAACTGACACTTCAAACGTGCCGCTATGATGCTCAACCTTCCAGATTGCTTATTGTAATAGGATACCTCACTGACCGGATTACTAACAAAATCACTCTCCACATTCACAATAATATCATTTATTTAAGAATATCATTCATTTATGAAGTATGAGTTCACACACCAAAGTTGAGATACTGTGTTCTAGGATGTTCTTTCCTGGGTCTCTTCAGGGTCATTAGACCCCGGTTGGCCAAATTTTGCTCCCCTGCCCTTAGTTTCTTTCCTACTCATTCCTTACCTGCACCCGAAAGTTACGTTTTTTTATTTGTTTCTTGACCATTTAGCTTGTCCGACGTGACCTTATTCCCCCTCTCTTTTTTTTTTCTTTTCAAACAATGTGCCATTAGATTTATTCCGAAGTTGATTTCTGACATCTGCTTGTACACTCCAATAATTGTATTCTTGTATAAATTAAGTCAGTGTTTATTTAATGCTAATATTGTTATGTTTACTCATTTTATTTTACCACTATGTAATTTTTTTAAATTTTTAAATATTACTTTATCTCACTTTCGTTCTCTCCTCTCATTCGCTCTTTATTTGAAGTGGTCATGGTGCCTTTAGTCTGTAAGTGGAGCATTTCACTTTGATTAACGCATTAAGACGTTATTTGTCCAAGCACCAGAAATCATAAAGTAGATACCTGATAGTTGTATAATTGTCTCTTTTACAGTCGCTCTGTCTCGGCCATAGCAATTTTGGTATGCCCCTCTCCGCAACTGTTAAACCACTTACAGTCCCCATAGAGTACTGTGTTCTCCCAGTTCAGTGTTCTTTACCGTAACATTTCAAATCTTCACGGCATCGGATCCTCTTTCCAAGAGCCGCCATTTTCTAATTACTGGCTGTGATATAAGCCCTGCGCATGCTTGTTTGACACCGACTCTTTAATGATGCAAGGTGATCTTGCATGACAACGCAATGTGAAACTAAGTATTGTGGGAGGACATTACTTAACAAAGTAAGTGGAGCTTCCACCCTCCGTCAAGATTGTCAAGCCGAAGAAAAAGACATAATACGAAGCCGTCCCTACTTTGTCTTGTGTTTTTAAAGAGATATAGATCAGAAAGGAAGAAAAGGAGAACAGATTCTGGAAGAGGGAGATAAATGAGTGCAAAATGTTACGTTTGGGCTGACAGAGACACTTTAAGAACTATATGTTCTCACTTGTCAGTCCTTGAATGCATGTTCTGCTCAGATGGTTCTCACTAGTTTTGCTGGTAAGATCTTCTCATTCCAGCCTTTTCCTCGATTAAAAGACCACTATAGTGCCAGGAAAACATACTCGTTTTCCTGACACTATAGTGCCCTGAGGGTGCCCCCACCCTCAGGGACCCCCTCCCGCCGGGCTCTGGGGAGAGTAAAGGGTTAAAACTTACCTTTCTCCACCGCCGGGCGGGGAGCTCTTCTCCTCCGATCCTCCTCCTCTCCTCCCATTCGGCTGAATGCGCACGCACGGCAAGAGCTGCGCACGCATTCAGCCGGTCTCATAGGAAAGCATTATAAATGCTTTTCTATGGACGCTTGCGTGCTCTCACTGTGATTTTCACAGTGAGAATCACGCAAGTGCCTCTAGCGGCTGTCAATGAGACAGCCACTAGAGGATTTGAGGGCTGGATTAACCCATTTATAAACATAGCAGTTTCTCTGAAACTGCTATGTTTATAAAAAAAATGGGTTAACCCTTGCTAGACCTGGCACCCAGACCACTTAATTAAGCTGAAGTGGTCTGGGTGCCTAGAGTGGTCCTTTAAGGACATGTAGCCTGTCTTAGACTCATGGAACATGCGCCCAATGTGACAAATTGTCTGTCAGGGGACCTATTTAAACTATTAATCGGATTATTAGGGGGTTCTGAGAGCTCGGATTGGTTATTGTTGCACAACATGAAATAAAAGAATGTTAGTTATGTGCAAATGAACAATGTAACTTGCTGCTTCCTGAGAGGACTACCTCACTCTGCCACTATGATAGGCTGATTTTCTATTCCCTTTAGATTTATTGTGCTTTTTCCCCAGGGCAGGCTGATATACTGTGACCTGAGCTTATGGCTGAGTAACGGGGGCTGTACAGGCAGAGATTAGGGAGAGAATAGGAGACACATCGAATAGGTGGGGTGTGCTCTGCTCTCTGCATTTCCAGTACAGCTCTGAAGAGCATTTCCACATCCTGCTAATGATCGCTAGAGGGCTGTGTAACTGTGTTTAACCCATCTGTTTTATTACTTAACTTTTTATGACTTAACTCTAAATGTGCTGGATTAAAACACTATATTAAAATATAGCCAGAATGATAGCAGCAGTGCGTAATATACTAACTAACTATTCAATGTGCGGCCAGCAGCAATATGTGCAGAATAAGTCTTATTGTATCTCTCCTGCAATACATATGGTTCATTTCTTATTGTGTGATAATATTATTATTATTATTATTATGATATTTATAGAGTGCCGTCAAATTTTTCAGCGCCTTACAGTTGGTGGACGAACAAACATGCAGTTGGAACCAGACAAGTTGGACACACAGGAACAGAGGGGTTGAGTGCCCTGCACAATGAGCTTACATGCTAGAGGGAGTGGGGTAAAATGACACAAAAAGGTAAGGATAGTATTAGACTAGTGACAGTTGCAGAAGAGGAATCAGTCGGTAGCTATTAACAGTTTAATTGATACGCTTTTATGAAGAAGTGGGTTTTTAACGATTTTTTGAAGGAGTGGAAACTGGGTGAGCATCTAACGGAGGAAGGAAGCGAGTTCCACAGGAACGGTGCAGCCCTCGAGAAATCTTGAAGGCGAGCATCAGAGGTGGGGTACGGACAGAAGATAGACGTAAGTCTTCAGCAGATCGTAAGGGCCTACACGGGACATACTTGTGTATAAGGGAGGATAGATAGGTGCATTATGAAGACATTTGAAAGCAAGAACCAGAATTTTAAATTGAGCTCTATATTATACGTGTTTATCCTGTTTGTGTGGATACTTTTCTATTTTGGAGCAGCATAATGACGGCTTCTTTGAATTAGTTGGAATTCAAAGTGAATTTTAAATTTTAGGCAAAAATAAACAAATCGGGAAATATTCTCAATCAGCTATGAATCCAATTCTGCTACGTTCTCATAATATTTTAAAGTCCCTACAAGTGTCCTAGATTTACCAGATATTGACCTTGATTTAATATTTTTACATGAGATTTAAATATGATATATTTTAAAATATTAAAAAATAAAAAAATAAAAATGTATTTCGCATAAAAAAATCAATTTTTTTTTAAAAAATAGCAAAATATGACAGTATTAAAATATTTTAATATTAATCCATTTGAAAAGGTTATGCAAAAAGATTAATTCAATGCCATTTTTCTTTATTTGAGGCTCGGAAATTTACCTTTTTGGTTAGGGGTTGGTTTGATATGTTTATCACTAAATTGTCAAAAAATGACAAATCAGTGTGTTGGTTTTTGTTTGTTTGTTTGTTTGCTATTCATCAGTAGGTGACATTGGATAAAAATTTAGTCTAGGAACACAATGTGAAGTTCATGTTCTATATTTGCAGTTCTACGCAAAGCTTTCTGATACAAAAACATACTAGAAGATCAAACAGTACCTTCAAGGTGTTGTTGGCTTTGCACAGTCTTGCGGTAAACGGGACAATCTTTAATTAAAGCATATTGCAAGAATAAGTACATGCCATGATGTGAATGCATGCTATTACTCAGAGAAGCAAATAGCTTTCAATCACTAGATAATACTTAATAAAGTGTCATAAACAGAGCACAAGCTCGCACAGAGAAACAGATTGCAATTTATTTCACGGCACGTGAGGGACAAGTAGAAAGATGCCTTGGTTTTTTTGTGGAATTGAAAGAAAAGATAAGACACGCAGATCTGTTGGGTGTCAGAATTATGGATTAACCATAAAGGAACCAGCAAGTCCTTTTTATATAAGCACCTGTGTACTTCCGTAAAAAGTCACTGCTCGATCTTTTCAGTAGATTTTTTCCATATGTAGAAAATGTTTTGGTACACTCAAAATTTGGTTCAGCTTTACCAAATGTCGATTTGAGAACTGAATCAGGAGAACACACCAAAAAGATACAAATATGGGCCAGTCAGTCTGCCACAAAAAATATTCATATTATGTACTTTTTTCAGAACATAGGGCGCAGTTTTGTTGCACTTTTTACCAAAAGTGTCCTTTTAACTGTATACATATATATAGCATTTATCACTATCAGGGCCAGATTAAGTCCATTGGGCCTGGTGCTGACAGTTATGATGGACCTAAATACAGAATCATATCGACAGAAAACACTAAAACAGTCATACCTCCCAAGCATCATGTATCTGGTGGAGGTGGTGCTAGAGGGAAACCCACACGATATAGCTATCAGAAAACACATACATTATGCTAAACTCTCGCTTTCATCTTTCCAGTAAATCCATACTACCTAACAGCAGTGTCCGGTGAAACAGGATTTCAGTGTGCGCGGTAAAAGGGTGGGCAACTGATGTGAATCACATAACCAGAACCACTCGAAGGGGCGAACGTGCCCAAAAAGGGAGCATTTCGGCCAGATACACTGGAAGACCAGTCTGGCATTAATGCATGTCAGGTTGTCTGCCAATCATGCAGGCTGGCCTCCTAAGGGCATACTGTGCAGACAGCACACTGAGCTTGGCATAAATGTGTCTAATATTTAGGGATGTGCATGGGCCAAAAATTTGGTTCGGTTCAGAAATTCAGGTAAGTAAAAAAAATTGTCTGCTTTGGCAATTAGGACCAATGGCATTCGGTTAATTTTGTCACTTTGGAACTGCTGAACGTCGTCACTTCGGAACTTTGGCGCTTCAGAACTTCGGCACTTCGGATATTCGGAAGAATCCGAATATCTGAATGGCAGGAAATTCGTATGAATGTACATTCAAAACAAAACTAATTGCACATGTCTACTTTATTTATCCTATATAATAATTAGCTAAGGATGTTTGTCCAATGCAGTCATGCGCAGTAGCGACTGCGCAAGACTGCATGGTACAAACATCCCATGCTAGGCAGCGAGGGAGCAAAGTACTTACTGTGCTCTTGCAGCACAGATCCCTCGCACGTCCTTCAAGGTCCGCTTGCACCCGCGATGTGACGCATACAGGATACGACGTCATTGCACAAAAGGAATTCGCTTATTCGCCAAGATTCCTGTCATCATTCACATCATTTTCACTCTCTCTCTCTTGTTTTGCCCCTTTTCAGAAATCCAAATCACTTTGGCACTTTGGCGCTTCGGCACTTACGAACTTCGGACATTTGTAAGCATCTGAATGTCCGAATGGCATGAAATTTGTAGGAATGTACATTCATGAATGAAACAAATTGCACATGTCTACTTATAATGTGCTAGCTCCACACTTTAGAAGAACTGTCCCTAGCACTCGCTGGTCCACTCCTCTCCTAACCTTCTTACTAGCAGGCAGAAGCTCCTGTTATACATCTGGGACAGAGAAAATGTGTATGTAGTGAGTGTAGAAGAAAGAGAACATGCCACAGTGTTAGAGAGACCTGGCCATCGCTGTAAGACCCAGCCATCCCCGTAAAAACTTTCCATCGCTGTAAAACTTGGCCATCACTGTGAGACCTGGCCACCACCGTAAAACCTGGCCATCGATGTGAGACCTGACCATCGCTGTGAGACCTGGCCATCACCATAAAACCTGGCAATTGCTGTAAAACCTGGCCATCGCTGTAAAACTTGGCCATCGCTTTAAAACCTGGCCATCACTGTAAGACCTGGCCATCACCGTAAAACCTGGCCATCACTGTAAATCTGGCCATTGCTGTAAAACCTGGCCATCACTGTAAAACTTGGCCATTGCTGTAAGACCTGGCCATTACCGTAAAACCTGGGGTCCAGGCCCTCCTTGGTTCAAGCTTGACAGAGACCTTTTGGGTTTGAAACATTGCTGTTGTGGTTCTCAATAAAAACATTATTTTACTAATGTTTGGAAATCTGGTGTTTGATTCCGGCTCAGCAAGCACCCTGGCTCAGATTTGTGGGAGTGAGTGCAGTTCCACACATACTATGCTGTAAGACCTGGCCATTACCGTAAAAACCTGGCCATCGCTGTAAGACCTTAGTAAAATAATAGGGGTCCAGGCCCTCCTTGGTTCAAGACAGGCACTTTATTGAGAACCACAACAGCAACATTTCAGCCAACGCTGTAAGACCTGGCCATCGCTGTAAGACCTGGCCATCACCGTAAAACCTGGCCATCGCTTTAAAATCTGGCCATCGCTGTAAGACCTGGCCATCGCTGTAAGACCTGGCCATTGCTGTAAAACCTGGCCATTGCTGTAAAATCTGGCGATCACCGTAAAATCTGTCCATCGCTGTAAATCCTGGCCATTGCCGTAAAACCTGGCCATCGCCGCAAAACCTGACCATCCCTGTAAAACCTGGCAATCATTGTAAAACATGTACATTGCTGTGGGGTATGGGCTGGGTTTGGAATGAGAACCATTGTCTTCAAGAACTATCAGTCATATAACATATTAAAAAAGTCATGATTACAAAAAAAAAAATCGGTTTTAATTCAGGGAACCTTCCTCTTTAAATATTGCACGTTTCGCTGCTCTAGGGCAGTCAACATCTACAAAAATCCACCCAATCAGTATTGTGGGGTAGTTTCGGCATGATTAATGCTAAGCATGATGGGAGTTGCAGAATGGCAGGTTAGACAGGGGTGACTTGTTCTCCCGTCACACTCCAGTTTAGAGATTCATGAGCATTTTGTTTATTTTATGGGTTTTACTAACATTCACAATTAAAAAGTCTTGGCAGCCTCTCCTCGGATGCTGGGTTAAGCTGGGAGCTGATTACACATCATTCTAATCCGTGTCTGCAGGATACAAAGAAACATAGCCATCTGTGACAATGACCATCTTATTAATGTCAAGACACACTTGTCGGCTTTTTTCCATCAGTATAAAATGCAAAATAGCTTTACAATGGAGTGCTGCTCCCTAACCCATTCATTGCATGGAGTAATAAACTCGCTAATGGAATTTAATCTGTTAATGCTGTGATAACTGTCCTCTTGTGGTTGTAGCACCGAATGACGACAAGTACCAGGCATGATCGTGTCAAAACCTTTCTTTAATAAAGTGGGAACGTCTGTGATGATATCGATGTTGTGTTAGCCCAAGGCAGGGACAGTAAGTGTTTTTTAAATCTGAGAACCGAATGGCTGTTTGCTAAAGAGCTGATTGTGTGCAATTTATATTGAATTTCAAATTTTAGGTGAATTAGCAGAATAGAAACAAAAATCTTTAAATCAGCTGTGTTTTCAGTTTAAGTATTTTGGTCTAAAATTCTAAATGCGAAAACCCTTGAAAAGTCTCTTTCTTTATTTTAAATTAAACTCCCTTTGTGCGTGGGTTGCTGCCATCCTGCCTGTCGACTGTCTGCTGTCTGTTGCGCTGTCACCATTCATGGTTACAAAGTATTAAATAAATGGTGGTGTAACAATATATCTAGTGCAATATTTACTCAGGATCATTGACTATACTGTGGGAAGAGACTGAGTTTCACCTAACGAACATTAGAGTTACCAGTGATCGCATATCTCGAAGACACAACAACATCTAGACATGTCTTCGGGTTGTTGTTTTTTACTGCCTTTCTCAAACACACCTGCCACAGGTTCGTCATCACTGGCGTAGAGTTATAAATGTCCCATGTAGGGTGTACGACACCCACTCAGAGCACCCAATGTTATCCCCCAATGCATTGCAGAATTCTGAGCAGGGCATAGTATATGGTATGTACAGAATGTTGGAGATCTATACTGTAACGGATCACCTGGCACCCCGACTTGGTACCTCCGTTAATGGATGCTCCTAGTGCTTCCTGAGGACTCCAAGCACTCTGGCAGACACCACAATCACCGAATCCGAGAACCTTTAAATTCTCCCAAGCGTATGAATGCTGTAGACCATTGAATAGGAACCATACGAATAGGCTTGTACTCCTAGCAGTCAACTGGAACAGCATGCCATAAATCCTTCCCCCCAATAATGAGACGACACATCACTTTGAGGGTAAAACAGGAACTCTCGACTGGCTCATCCAGCCTGGCTTTTATTACAATAATACACATACAGTCCACACCCAGGGGGAGGCATAAAATAACCAATCACATACATGGTTCAGCCCACACATCCCCTCCCCTCAGATAACATTAAACCCAATTATCCGGTACACCTTTTCAGCCAAGTTCTGGATGTACCCCAAAACCAGGGGGTACACCTTTAAATCCAGCATCGCTGGACAGCCCTTATTCAGGGGGACAACATATCCAAAAATCAGTTCATTCGGATAAACGGTTCGGGAGATATGGGGTTCCAAAGATTTGACCGACCGCATGGGTAAAGTATCCGAAAACAGTTCCATGCATTTTGGCCCTGCGGTCGGTCACAAACAAGGGAATGAAAACAGGCGAATTGCCTGTGTTATAGAGTCTGGAGAGGGTTTGAATGAATTCCCTTGTTTGAGGGGTTCTTTCTACCGAACGGCGGGTCATTCGGTAGTTTCTATACGAATTTCTGGAAGTATGGAGGTCTCAGCGGTGTTTGCCTAGTCAAGTGTCCGATTTTAGTTCCAGACACTCGACGGCAAAACACCGCTGTTCGGTAGTTTAAGATGGCCGCCGCCACGTGTTTGTTTCCCGAATGGCGGCCACCCAGAGGACACAGAATACATTACACTGATTGCCAATTACCCGTGTAACGGATCACCTGGCACCCCGACTTGGTACCTCCGTTAATGGATGCTCCTAGTGCTTCCTGAGGACTCCAAGCACTCTGGCAGACACCATAATCACCGAATCCGAGAAACCTTTTGAATTCTCCCAAGCATATGAATGCTGTAGACCATTGAATAGGAACCATACGAATAGGCTTGTACTCCTAGCAGTCAACTGGAACAGCATGCAATAAATCCTTCCCCCCAATAATGAGACGACACATCACTTTGAGGGTAAAACAGGAACTCTGGACTGGCTCATCCAGCCTGGCTTTTATTACACTAATCCACATACAGGCCACTCCCAGGGGGAGGCATAAAATAACCAATCACATACATGGTTCAGCCCACACATCCCCTCCCCTCAGATATCATTAAACTCAATTATCCGGTACCCTTTTTCAGCCAAGTTCTGGATGTACCCCAAAACCCGGGGGTACACCTTTAAATCCAGCATCGCTGGATAGCCCTTATTCAGGGGGACAACATATCCAAAATTCAAGTAATTCGGATGAATGGTTCGTGAGATATGGGGTTCCAAAGATTTGACCGACCGCATGGGTAAAGTATCCGAAAACAGTTCCATGCATTTTGGCCCTGCGGTCGGTCACAAACAAGGGAATGAAAACAGGCGAATTGCCTGTGTTATAGAGCCTGGAGAGGGTTTGAATGAATTCCCTTGTTTATGGGGCTCTTTCTACCGAACGGCGGGTCATTCGGTAGTTTCCATACGAATTTCTGGAAGTATGGAGGTCTCAGCGGTCTTTGCCTAGTCAAGTGTCCGATTTTAGTTCCAGACACTCGACGGCAAAACACCGCTGTTCGGTAGTTTAAGATGGCCGCCGCCACGTGTTTGTTTCCCGAATGGCGGCCACCCAGAGGACAAAGACCACACTGCACTGATTGCCAATTACCTGTTTGCAACATTGTTGCAAACGGTAATTGGAGGCACACTCATTCCTGGGTGGTCTGGTTGTTCGGTAGTTTCACTGAATATACTGAATGGAGTGATTCTACCGAACAATCAGATGAATGTTGCATACAAATCACCCAGGATAAACTTAACACATCTATAAATACATATATAATATTACAGGCAGTACACTCGAATATGCTTCACAGTCTTAAAGGGACAGTAGTCCCAAAAGTCCCAATATGTCCATAGATGCTGTTAAAAGGGCCAGTAGCAGCAATATACAGTACAATATGCCCCAAATGACCCAGGGGCCATAGTCAGTAGGTAGGAGGCTAGCAAACAGGCTTCTCCAGGGCCCAGTGGCGAGGTTGGTTTCGCCACAACCCGTTTGCAACATTGTTGCAAACTGTAATTGGAGGCACACTTATTCCTGGGTGGTCTGGTTGTTCGGTAGTTTCACTCAATATAATAAATGGAGTGATTCTACCGAACAATCAGCTGAATGCTGCATACATATCCCAGGTTAAACTTAACACACAAATACACATATAATATTACAGGCAGTACACTAGAATATGTATCACAGTCTTAAAGGGACAGTAGTCCCAAAAGTCCCAATATGTCCATAGATGCTGTTAAAAGGGCCAGTAGCAGCAATATACAGTACAATATGCCCCAAATAACCCAGGGGCCATAGTCAGCAGGTAGGAGGCTAGCAAACAGGCTTCTCCAGGGCCCAGTGGCGAGGTTGGTTTCGCCACATATACATTTGTTAGCACATTGATTAGCACAATGGACAGAGCTATGTGAATCTGCTCCCAGGGTGACAAATTTACATTTGTTTGCTATTTACATTTATTGTGCAAGAAAAGTATTAAGAATATGCTGTGAGTATCTCTTTCTTGGCTTCAAGCTGTGCTACAGTAGAGCGGCCAAGGCAGCTGAGAGCTGAAAAGGGTCTTTGTGCTCCCTTGGCAGAGCGTGGAGCGAGCATCCTGGGGTGCAAGCTCTGCACAGCGTAGCCAGCTGGGGGTTGTAACAGGCCAAACGTTACAGCAAGCCGAGAATAAACGCGTGTTTGTAGGAGATGTCCAATGACGAGTCAGCAAAAAAGAAGATGAATGAAAAAGGACACAGAGTTCTTGGCTAAAACACAACTAACCACACACAGAGGTCAACGTTTCGACTTAGGGGGCAGAATATAAGGGAGATCAAATGCAAATATTTATTTTTAGATCCCTTAACTGGGTGATCAAAGAGAGGTGGACGGGAGTTAGATGAACGTCCTTGCAGTGACTGATTCGTGAGGATTTACTCTTTGCAAAGTAAAGGAACTAAGCTGACATGGAGATGGTGGTTAAATGTTACATTTTACTGGAAACTAAGCGAGGAAAAACAGGTGGTATCGTGGAGTAAAGTGTTAAACGTTAAGAGTCATTCTTTTGGTTTCCCATGCCGATTGCTCATTATCCAGCACTTTGTCCCAGAATAGTGTCTGTTGTTGCCTTGATCAATCTCCCCCATGTAGTAAAAGTCACCCTCTAATTTTTTAATGTAACTTGATCAATCAAGATACTGCATTAACCCTTTCAGTCTACCTGTGGTGCACACATGATTGCCAGGGCACGCCATTGGGCATGAAGATCGGAGTCCCGCCTCATATATATATCAGCCACAAGCACCTGCATAATAGCGTGTAGGTAGCGTGTACATAGTGTGTAATAGCATGTTGGTCCCCCTCATGCTGCCAAACAGCTTGACTCCACAAGACCCCCGGACATGCCCTGTGGTATCCGGCACCAAGAAAGTCCTCCATAGTTCGGGTTTGCTATTACTGCACATCAAATCGGGTTGAGATCTGGGGAATTTTTATGTTTCTTGGTGGTCTATGTACACCCAATCCACTTCTATGTTTCTCTGTACAGGTATTGGATTCTAACCCTTCGAAAGGCAGAGATGTGTCCCAAACATTGCATTTCAGTTTGTAGGACAGCCGTCTGCCGCTTGAAGGGACTCTCCAGTGCCAGGAAAACAAACCGTTTTCCTGGCACTGCAGGTCCCCTCTCCCTCCCACCTCCCAATCCCAAGTTGCTGAAGGGGTTAAAACCCCTTCAGTGACTTACCTTTATCCAGCGCCGATGTCCCTTGGCGCTGGTTCAGGGTCGGCCTACGCTCCTCCCTGCCGACGTCATCTGGTGGGGGAAACCTATTGAGCATGCGCGGCCAACGGCGAGGGAGACCGAATGCGCATGCGCGGCAATGCCGCACATGCGCATTAGACCTCCCCATAGGATAGCAATGAATAATGCTTTCAATGCTTTCCTATGGGGATTTCAGTGACGCTGGAGGTCCTCACATAGCGTGAGGACGTCCAGCAACGTTATAACGTGCTTTTTTCGTGTTCTATGAACACGGAAGTGTCCTCTAGTGGCTGTCTAGAGGAGGACTTAACCCTTCAAGCCACTAGAGGAGGACTTAACCCTTCAAGGTAAATATTGCAGTTTATGAAAAACTGCAATAAGTACACGTGCAGGGTTAAGGGTAGTGGGAGTTGGCACCCAGACCACTCCAATGGGCAGATGTGGTCTGGGTGCCTGGAGAATCCCTTTAAGGGTTTTTTTTTTTTTTTACTAACAAAGTAGTTATTAATACATTTATTGGATAAATAACATTCACTATTCTCTGAGAAGCACATACAGCAAAGACAACATGACCCAGTGCTCAGCAGAAACCTGCTCAGATGTCAGCTGCCGAGCTAGCGCACACAATGCACAGCTGTAAGAGAGCTCCCAGACACGATTCTCCACAGCCGCATCTTCTAGCTGAAACAAAGTAAATAAATAATCGTCCCTTCAGTGGGTAAATTACCAGACTATGCAGCAGAGGAGAGGTTTATTTCTTAAACTCACAAGATCCCACCCTACACCTTATGGATTATGTTATACTGCAGAGAATCATGTCATATAAATTTAGAGAGAGAGAACGAGAAAGAGAGAGGGAGAAAAAGACAGAAGGAGAGCGATGGATAGAGAGGGAGAGGGAGAAAAAGACAGAGGGAGAGAGGGGGGATATAGAGAGACAGAAATGAGTGAGAGGGAATGAGAGAGAGGGAGAGAGGGGGATATAGAGAGACAGAAATGAGTGAGAGGGAATAAGAGAGAGGGAGAGAGGGGGATATAGAGAGACAGAAATGAGTGAGAGGGAATGAGAGAGAGGGAGAGAGGGGGATATAGAGAGACAGAAATGAGAGAGAGGGAATGAGAGGGGGATATATGGAGACAGAAATGAGAGAGAGGGAGAGAGGGGGATATAGAGAGACAGAAATGAGTGAGAGGGAATGAGAGAGAGGGAGAGAGGGGGATATAGAGAGACAGAAATGAGAGAGAGGGAATGAGAGAGAGGGAGAGAGAGGGGAAGAGGGAGAGGGGTATATAGAGAGACAGAAATGAGGGATAAGGGAGAGGGAGAGAGAGAAAGAGAGGGAGACAGAAAGGGGGAAAGAGGGGGAGAGGGAGACAGAGAGGGAATGAGAGAGGGGGAGACAGAGGGGCGGGAGAGAGGGGGAAAGGGAGAGAGATGGGGATAGCAAGAGAGAGATGTAGAGAGAAGGAGAGAGAGAGGGAGAAAGATGGCATGGTATAATGTGTTATTTACAGACTACATTCATTACTATGGCATGACTAGCAAGTGAGTAGTGTGAATAGAAGTATAACAGCTGGCTGCGTGCTTTAGAGATACTGTAATACCGACACACAGATACTGTAATATACAGATACTGTAATGCCGACACACAGATACTGTAATATACAGATAATGCTGTAATATACAGATAATGTAATGCCGACACACGGATACTGTAATATACAGATACTGTAATACCGACACACGGATACTGTAACACAGACATGCGGATACTGTAATACCGACACGCAGATACTCTAATACAGACATACAGATACTGTAATGCAGACACACGGTTACTGTAATACAGACATGTGGATACTGTAATTCCCACTCACAGATACTGTAATGCCGACACACGGATACTGTAATACAGACACACGGATACTGTAATACCAACACACAGATACTGTAATATAGACATACAGATACTGTAATGCAGACACACGGTTACTGTAATACAGACATGTGGATACTGTAATTCCGACTCACAGATACTGTAATGCCGACACACGGATACTGTAATACAGACATATGGATACTGTAATACCAACACACAGATACTGTAATATAGACATACAGATACTGTAATGCCGACACACGGATACTGTAACACAGACACGCGGATACTGTAATACCGACACACAGATACTCTAATACAGACATACAGATACTGTAATGCCGACACACGGATACTGTAATACAGACACGCGGATACTGTAATACAGACACACGGTTACTGTAATACAGACATGTGGATACTGTAATTCCGACTCACAGATACTGTAATGCCGACACACGGATACTGTAATACAGACATATGGATACTGTAATACCAACACACAGATACTGTAATATAGACATACAGATACTGTAATGCAGACACACGGATACTGTAATACAGACACACGGATACTGTAATACCAACACACAGATACTGTAATATAGACATACAGATACTGTAATGCAGACACACGGTTACTGTAATACAGACATGTGGATACTGTAATTCCGACTCACAGATACTGTAATGCCGACACACGGATACTGTAATACAGACACACGGATACTGTAATACCAACACACAGATACTGTAATATAGACATACAGATACTGTAATGCCGACACACGGATACTGTAATACAGACATATGGATACTGTAATACCAACACACAGATACTGTAATACAGACATACATATACTGTAATGCAAACACACGGTTACTGTAATACAGACATGTGGATACTGTAATACCGACACACAGATACTCTAATACAGACATACAGATACTGTAATGCAGACACACGGTTACTGTAATACAGACATGTGGATACTGTAATTCCGACTCACAGATAACGTAATGCCGACACACGGATACTGTAATACAGACACACGGTACTGTAATACCAACACACAGATACTGTAATATAGACATACAGATACTGTAATGCCGACACACGGTTACTGTAATACAGACATGTGGATACTGTAATTCCGACTCACAGATACTGTAATGCCGACACACGGATACTGTAATACAGACACACAGATACTGTAATACAGACACACAGATACTTTAATTCAGCCACACGGACACTGTAATAGGGACACACGGATACTGTAGTACAGACACATGGATCCTGTAATACAGTCACCCAGATATTGTAATACAGACATACAGACACTGTAGTACAAACATATGGATACTGTAATACAGACACAGATACAGTAATACGGGCGCACAGGTACTGTAATACAGACACAGATACAGTAATACGGGCGCACAGGTACTGTAATACAGACACAGATACTGTAATACAGACAGAGAGATCCTGTAATACCGACACACAGATCCTGTAATACAGACACACAGATTCTGTAATACTGACACACAGATACTGTAATACGATACTTGGATACTGTAATACAGACACATATACAGTCTGTCTGTCACAAAATAGCAGTGGGACAAGCAGCACGTTTTACAAAATAATCACACTTTCTCTGTGGGCCATAGGTTCACGCAGTCCCACCCTGGGTAGGACTGGAGAGGAGAACATTGAAAAAGCCAGGAGGTAGCAAGAGCCAACGAGGGATATTTTGGGGTAAAACCTTATTTTTTCTTAAACCACTCACACTTTAAGCATAGTTCACTACTGGCCAGGCGTTATACAACTATGGGAGCCTCTGTTATCAGCTCTGCTAATGTACCTTCCATGTTCGAACCATGATACTGAACACAGAATGATCTCCATAGCAATTTAGTAACAATTGATACATTTTACATTGGCTGTAGATCTGGATGCAGCCTCTACTAATGCCCCCTGTGGCCACTTGTGAAACTACACTTTACCATTACCATCTTTACATTATTAAATCCTGGAGGACATGGTCTATTTACTATGATGCCCCAGGTCTATCATATTCATTTTACTCATTTAATATATGCATCCCAGCTCAGCCTGTTTCTGAATGACGTGCAGTCTGCTTATTTGAAATGGTTACTTATCCAGGTCTGAAGGGTTAAACATAATGTGCTTCTTTTTTCCTGCCAAATTTTGTGCTTTAACATGAAATTGGCTGTCAGTCACTGCTGTGGACCTGTCTTAACATATAATGGAAAACAAGCAAATCTCACAATTTAATTTGCTTTACCGAGACGAACAGCTCTGGGGAACTTTATTTTGCATCTGAATATTTTATTTTTACTTATTGTACTTGTAAAATGCGGCTTGTGAACTGTGTTTGAATTCCATTGCATGTTTGGCAGTAAATTCTTTCTAACTGCCCGCAGTGCTGGGTAAAATTATTGCCTGGTTTTCTGTGTGTTAGATAGTTGCTTGTCTGTCTAGCTAGCCGCCATGTCTGTCTTTTTCGAAAACATAACTTTTTGGTGGACATCTGGATTTCTGCCAAATGTTGGTTCGGCTCGGCAGAATTTCATAACTGAGATTTCAATTCAGGAACTGAATGAGAAGAAAAAAAAATTCTGGAAAGTGGCCCAATCAGCGCTTAAAAATATATACATAATATGATAATAAGATAATATGGATATATGATAAACTGATAATCTGATAATCCGATAATATAACAATATTATAATATGGTGATATGATGATATGTATATACGATAATCTGCTAAAATAATAATAGTATAATATGATACTATGATAATATAATAATATAACAATATTATAATCTGCTAATATGTATATATGATAATCTGATAATGTAATAATATTATAATATGATAATAAGCTAATATGATAATATGATAATATACTAATTTGATAATATGATACCCTGATAATATAATAATCCGACAATATTATATTATGCTTATCTGATAATATATCAATATTATAATAGTATAATAATATGATACTATGATAATATGCTAATCTGATAATCTGATAATATACTAATTTGATAATATGATACTCTGATAACATAATAATCTGATAATGTTATAATATGATAATCTGATAATATAGCAATATTATAATACAATAATAATATGATAATCCGATAATATAATAATATGATAATATGTATATATGATAATCTGATAATGTAATATTATTATATGATAATATGCTAATATGATAATCTGATAATATACTAATTTGATAATATGATCCTCTGATAATATAATGATCCGATAATATTATAATATGATAATCTGATAATATACTAATTTGATAATATGATACTCTGATAATATAATAATCTGATAATCTGATAATATAGCAATATTATAATATTATAATACTATAATAATATGATAATCTGATAATATGACAATATTATAATACTATAATAATATGATAATATGATAATATGTATATATGATAATCTAATAATATAACAATACTATGATACTATAATAATACGATAATCTGATAATATGACAATATTATAATGCTATAATAATATGATAATCTGATAATATGACAATATTATAATACTATAATAATATGATAATATGATAATATGTATATATGATAATCTAATAATATAACAATACTATGATACTATAATAATACGATAATCTGATAATATGACAACATTATAATGCTATAATAATATGATAATCTGATAATATGACAATATTATAATACTATAATAATATGTATATATTTTGCAGTATGCTGATTTTCCGCCATTTAGTTCACAGATCAAATGTGAAATAATAACCAATAAAGGGAAATACAGGAGAAGCAGCAACACAAAATACCCCAACTATATCTATATATCTATTACATTTACACAAATATAGAAATAAAGATTTATTTTACTGCCCCTCCTTTTTTCCCTTTGTTGCTCACTGATCAATTAATCTGTGAATAATATCAACATTTATTGACTGTCCCCGAGCCATCAATCATCTTTTTTAGATCAATTATCTTTCTTCTGTCCGTCCGTCCATCCGTCCACTTATCTATCCATCTTGGTCTCAACTAAGATCTCCGATACATTTTACTTATTCTGCCTGAGATGTTGTTGCCCGATTGCCGATTACTGCAGCTTTCAGTAAAATGATAACCATCGATGATTTTGCACAAAGACTTGTTTTCTGTGTCTGCGAGGTGCTTGATCAGACAGCCTGCCTGTGTGTATTACATTTGAGTTTGCCATGCAACAATATTTCCAAACATCGGCCTGTTCGATATCAAACAAACGGTTTGATTCCCCAGGCTGCACAGCAAGACATTACAGTTTGGAGTCACTATTGTATTATCCACTTTATTTGCATTAATATATTTGCATTCATTTTGGTATGTATACCTGCAGGAAATGCATTGAAATGTCCCCCCCACGCACACACATAAACGGTAGATTAGTTTTACAAATAAAAAAAACAAAACAAAGATACAGACTTGTGAAGGTCCTATTTTTACAGTACATGCTCCGGATGTACCACCTCCAACAGTGAGTCTTGCCTAAACAAGGGATTGGCTGACACCCCTCAGCCTATCCTATCCCTGCTATTACTTTTATTGGACTATCTGAACATTTTCTGTACATCTATTCTGGATGCAGACATGCCTTGATGACCACGCGTTATGACGTTACAATATTACATTGGGCCCCATTAAAGTTGTTCCATTGTTTTCCTTTCTTTCATATTGTAGATCACTGCAAACATGATATAACTTCTTTTAAATGAAATACAAAGTAATTAAATTTACTTTAATAGGAATTTCCTGAAGCTTTCCATGCAGAGGAAGCTGCTTTTGACACTGTTGCACATAGAAGGCTTATCAATAAACTACAATCTTTGAGTTTGGATTCCAATATTGTTGAATGGGTAAGGCAGTGGCTGAGTGACAGGCAACAGAGGGTTGTAGTCAATGGAGTATATTCGAAGCTTGGGCTTGTTACCAGTGGGGTACCTCAGGGATCTGTACTTGGACCCATTCTCTTTAATATTTTTATTAGTGATATTGCAGAAGGTCTTGATGGTAAGGTGTGTCTTTTTGCGGATGATACTAAGATATGTAACAGGGTTGATGTTCCAGGAGGGATAAGCCAAATAGAAAATGATTTAGGTAAACTAGAAAAATGGTCAGAGTTGTGGCAACTGACATTTAATGTGGATAAGTGCAAGATAATGCATCTTGGACGTAAAAACCCAAGGGTAGAGTACAGAATATTTGATAGAGTCCTAACCTCAACATCTGAGGAAAGGGATTTAGGGGTGATTATTTCTGATGACTTAAAGGTAGGCAGACAATGTAATAGAGCAGCAGGAAATGCTAGCAGAATGCTTGGTTGTATAGGGAGAGGTATTAGCAGTAGAAAGAGGGAAGTGCTCATGCCATTGTACAGAACACTGGTGAGACCTCACTTGGAGTACTGTACACAGTACTGGAGACCCTATCTTCAGAAGGATATTGATACCTTAGAGAGAGTTCAAAGAAGGGCTACTAAACTGGTTCATGGATTGCAGGATAAAACTTACCAGGAAAGGTTAAAGGATCTTAACATGTATAGCTTGGAGGAAAGACGAGACAGGGGGGATATGATAGAAACATTTAAATACATAAAGGGAATCAACACAGTAAAGGAGGAGTCTATATTTAAAAGAAGAAAAACTACCACAACAAGAGGACATAGTCTTAAATTAGAGGGACAAAGGTTTAAAAATAATATCAGGAAATATTACTTTACTGAGAGGGTAGTGGATGCATGGAATAGCCTTCCAGCTGAAGTGGTAGAGGTTAACACAGTAAAGGAGTTTAAGCATGCGTGGGATAGGCATAAGGCTATCCTAGCTATAAGATAAGGCCAGGGACTAATGAAAGTATTTAGAAAACTGGGCAGACTAGATGGGCCGAATGGTTCTTATCTGCCGTCACATTCTATGTTTCTATGTTACGTTCATTGGTAATTACAAGGTTAATTTACATAATAAGTCTCGTCAAAATGCCATTCTGGGACGTATACTCACTCAACATGAAACTAGTTTCTAATTATGTACAGATTGTTACAGAAACAGACAGTAATCTGTCCATATGACGATATTTAAAAAAAAAAAAAAATAATATATATATATTTACTTTAAATTACATTATGACATTTTAAAACCTTTAAAATTATTGAGGGACTCCCTGCAAAACATCTATTGTTTAATAGAATCAATAAGAATAGGACCGTGACCATAAAGAACAAGCTGGTTTCAATAACATCAATGTAAAAATAAACATCAATGTTAGAAAGCGCAATAACATAAAATAAATACTAGATATACAAAAGTATAAAAAATAAACTATACACCCAAAAACTTCCTTTCAAATTCCACAAAACAATGCATATAAAAAGTGTCAACGCTTTAGTAGATAAACACGTTTCGCCCCCCTCTTTCGGGATTTAAGATCTTAAAAAGGCCAGAAGAAGCGGGCGAAACGCGTTGAAGCACCAATGTCACGATTTTCAAGCTTGGCAGAGGAGTAGCAGTATATGGCCTCAGCGTCCTTCAGGACGGGGATCATTGAATCTAGGTTTGTGTGAACAGCCTTAAGCCGTACAACAGGAGGACTGAGCAGTAAAGTTGCTGAACACCAATGTTTTTTCTGGGATTTCTTGGAGACGAGTGCCACAACTATTTTAATGTAAGGGTTTCATTTGGGTGACAGGGACTTCTCAATAAATACAGTTACACTGTTTGGATTCTTTTGTATCCTTTAAGGTATTTGGATACTTTGTCACGTACTGCATCCAAGGAGTGTGGATTTCAACTTGTGGGAAAATATATATATTGTATGATTTATATATTTATGTTATAGTATATGTTGTGATATACATGCTTTTTATTTTCTGGTTCATATGTTGACAACCCTGATTGTGCAACTAGGGGTTTATCTACTAAAGCACTGACACTTTATATATGCATATATATAAATGCATTGCGATGGTGAATTAAAGTGCAGCAAAGGGTATGTACATGAAAACTAAGGCTAGTACTGGTCACTAAGGGAGGGGAGGTTGAGAATGAGGGTGGGGGATGGAGCCAGCAAGAATGGAAGGTTCTTGGACGTCCTGTTGTACTGGGTGTAGCATAGCCGATATCTGGATGAGAGCATAAAGTTACAGTTACTTAATCAATCAAAACAATTTCACCTATTGATTCAATCCTAAATTGTGTTAATAGGCGAATGTTTTTAAATGGTGGATATTGATAGCTTTGCAGAATTCTAAAAGTCATCGATCGATACTTTCTTTTTTTGGATAGATGCATGGATGTGAGGAGGAACGGTAGGCTAGCTGTTGGCTGTTGGGTGATTTTGTTGATCTCAGGTAGGACTGCATTCCAAAATGGGCAAAGGGGTCACCAAGATCAGAGGGAGCTGTCCAACATTAGAATAACATCTCCATCACCCCCCAAACAAATACTTCTTTAGGGGACCACAGTGTGAAGGAATTTGGAAGTAAGATTCCACCTGAAGAAGTTTCTAAGTGGTTTCATGTTATTCTCTGTTTATTGTGCCTCTTTAGGTGAATCAGGACATGGCCAACCACCATTTGCTTGTTTGTTTGTTTTTGCCTTAATGCAGTCTTACATTTTATTATGCATTTTGTGCTTCGCTGTGATTCATGTCAACTTTTTACACCAGTCCCACAGAATATGCACATATTTCATAAATAAATCATGGCTGTAATAATAAAATATCGGATTCTTACTGCACGCCGCTCGCAGCCATTTTTTGCTGCTGCAGTTTCTGTATAATTTCCTTCAGCGCTTAGAGAAGACAGAATAATTTATTTGTGTTTCTTTCTCACCCCCAATCCTCTCGATGAGCTAAGGCAGTTCCTCTCCCTTTGAAGTCTCGGCATATTTGCCACACTCCCTAGTTTAATGAATAAATCAAAATATAGGATTAAAACTTCTTTTTTCAGAGGAGTTTTGCAACAAAGTCAGACTATTTCACACTTTGGAGCTTTTAAAAGGTTTTGTCTGCTTTATTTTCCTGGAAGACGTGTGGTTTTCTTTTTTCACAGCTATCTTAAGAACTGTCAGAATCAGCTGGAGGCATGTACTCTGTGTAAGCGGGGAAATTGCAATTCGTCAAGTGTTCAATAAAAGCATCTGTCTGTCTGCTAACATCCATTCACGTGTTGGTCAGTTAATAAGACCCAATGGAGAGGTATAAATATTTTAGCGGTTACCCTAATCAGGTGCTCTAATCCTTCTTACACTTGAGCAGAACTTAAAACATATGTCTATCTATTCGCTTATACCACAGTTCAATAAGTATGGACCTCCCTGTAAACTGTTTGAGTGGTTCCTTTAACCCGCAACGCAACGTATATATTTATATATATTAAAAATTTATTTTCTCACCCCTTCTGGGTTGTATATTTATTCCTCATTCTCAGGTCCTCTACCAGAGGCCTGGGAGTTTGAGGGTTCTGCGCAGTATCTTAGCTGTTCCTAGAACTGCAGTCTTCTGGACAGCGATCTCAGATGTCCCACCTGGAATCCGTTGAAGCCACTCCCCTGACTTGGGAGTCACAGCACCGAGTGCTCCTGTCACAACTGGGACTACTACTGCCTTCTCTTTCCACATCCTTTCTAGCTCTTTTTTCAGTCCTTGGTATTTCTCCACCTTCTCATGTTCCTACTTCCTGATGTTATAGTCACTGGGTATTGCCACATCCACCATGACTGCAGTCTTCTGTTCCTTGTCTGCCACCATGATGTCGGGTTGGTTAGCCAGCACTTGCTTGTCTGTCTGTATCTTGAAGTCCCACAGGATCTTAGCCCTGTCATTCTTGACTACCCTTTGTGGTATCTCCCATCTGGACTTAGGCAGGTCCAATCCATATTCTGTGCAGATGTTTTGGTACACAATCCCAGCAACTTGATTGTGTCTCTCCGTGCTGTTCCTGCTAACATCTTGCATCCAGCTACTAGGTGCTGGACTGTCTCAGAGGCCCCTTTGCACAGTCTGGTGCTGAGTGCCTGTTCCTGTGCTGCTAGGATTAGTGCCTCAGTTCTGTCTTTCACTCCTGCCTTGTCCAACCACTGGTAGGATTTTGCATATATATACACATAATCCAGAAGTAAAGACTATAGATTCCAAAAACTTGCACACATGGACTGACAAAATGTGCTTATGTCTGGTGCGCAAATCCAACGGTTTTAGTTATAGGAATCAAAAACTGGATAGCACTCTAGGACTGGTTAGGAGAATAAAACATGCATTTTATTTGCCAACATTTAAGTTTTGTGATAAAGTTTTAATTATAAAAGGGAAGCTTGACAAATAAAAGTTACATTTTATTTTTCTAAGTAGAGTGCTATCCAATTGATTTATTTATTTAATATTAGACGTTTTGCAATATTAAAATACAATGGAGAATATAACGGTATACAATGATAAATATAGAACATTTGGTGTCAATGGTTTTCAAAACATATGGAAATTCAGAACGAGGCAATACCAAAGAAGGAATACTATCAGTTGCTGTCAGGATCAGCAGCACCTACATAAACTATGCCTGCATTTTAATTGTAAAATATATGTTTCATAAAAGTATCTGAAATATGAATTTGTCATTGACACATGTAGAAAAAGAACAATATAATCCCATTTTCATAATTTAGAACGTGTTTTAGTAGAAAGATACAGCCAGATTTGTTTTTTTTATGCATTTAATCAAAATAAATAGCTAATTTCACTTTAAATAACCTCAAAATGCAATACGTGTTTCAAAAAACGAATTCTTTCAAGTGCAGCAATAAATTTCTATTCAGTACCAGTAGCAGAAACAAACAGAATTTATGTTTTGAAATCAAACTTGAAAAGATACAAAATCAGTTTTAAGAAACTTGCCCCCAAATCAATTTTTTTTCGTAACTTTGTGTTTTTCTTTTATCTTTTCTAAGAGATGTTGGCCTTTTATGTGTACAATATTCTTTGACTTGCTGTCAGCTTTGTCTGACATGCTGTCATCTATTATCTGTGTAAGATTCCGCCCAGTTATACAATTTCAGCAAGTTCTCTTTTAACAAAATATAAATCAACATTTCATTTTTTATGTTAGTACATCCGTCCGTATATATAAAATTACATGTCTTTGTTTAGTTTATTGAAAAGTGACCTGGATTATATTTGCTTTGTCTACGTGTCTTCGTTTTTCAGTGTGCATAATACTATATAAATAACTCCTTCACTTCCCAGCAAACAAAAGCATACCAGAAAACAGTCAGCAGATCAGGAATACTAGCAAAAATCTTATGCTATTCAATATATCGATCCATGCCATGAGCACAGAAAGATAGATATCACATTTATCAAATATATTGTGATTGTTAATCTAAAAAGGTAACAAAAAATGCTCAAATGCCCCTTTTATGGGTATTATTATGGAATTCACTGGTATTTTGAAGAATGTAGACTCCCAAAGTGCCAGCAGAATGTTAAAAATGGTCTGTATGTAACTGCGATATTGTATACCTTGTATTGGTAAATATAGTGCATTCATGCCTATAAAACGTGTCACCTCTATCAAGGTTTAGACTTGTATTTACAGTAGTTGTAATTTAAAAAAAAAAATGGACTAAAGTAGGCCATTTGCAAAAAGAGCTGAATTTGTGGGGGGGTTTCTTCCAACTAGCTGTTAGCCTTAATAGGTTTATGTGCATGTTGGTGTTAATGTTGTCTTTGCTTTAGGGTTTAAATGTCAAGTTGCGATATTTCTTGAAATATACAGAGAGCTGATTTTCAGAGCTAAATTTTCGAAAACAGAACTCTCTAATTTTACTTCCTCCATTGAAAAACTTACAAGTAAGACTCGTCAATACTGTGGGTTGTTAGATAGACTCACTCATAATAAACAATGGCAGTACAGCAAAATGAGACTTTAACCCCTTAACACCGCAGCCAAATGTACAAGTTGTGAACGAAACAAAACGTAAACAAAACCTGGCATTTGCGCTATATGTCTGTCCAACCGTAATTCACCTCTTTCATATTAAATGCACCCCCCCTTATTATATATCATTTTATTCAGGGGAAACAGGGCTTTCATTTAATATCAAATATTTAGCTATGAAACATAATTTAATATGAAAAAAATGGGAGAAAATAAGATTTTTTTTTATTTTTTTCATTCTTCATGACATTTTAACTGTCAATGTCATAATACTGTTTGCTTTTACTGCAATAAAATACACATATTTGTATTCAGCAAAGTCTCACGTGTAAAACAGTACCCCCTATGTACAGGTTTTATGGTGTTTTGGGAAGTTACAGGGTCAAATATAGCGTGTTACATTTGAAATTGAAATTCGCCAGATTGGTTACGTTGCCTTTGAGACTGTATAGTAGCCCAGGAAATAAATTTACGCCCATAATGGCATACCATTTGCAATAGTAGACGACCCAAGGTATTGCAAATAAGCGATGTCCAGTCTTTTTTAGTAGCCATTTGGTCACAAACACTGGCCAAAGTTAGCGTTTGTATTTGTTTGTGTGTGAAAAATGCAAAAAACGCCAATTTTGGCCAGTGTTTGTGACTAAGTGGCTACTAAAAAATACTGGACATACCCCATTTGCAATACCTTTGGTTGTCTACTATTGCAAATGGTATGCCATCATAGGGGTAATTTTCATTCTTGGGCTACCATAGGGTCATAAAGGCAACGTAAGCAATCTGGCGAATTTTAATGTGAAAAAAATTAAACACAAGCCTTATATTTGACGCTGTAATTTTTGAAAACACCATAAAACCTGTACATGAGGGGTACTGTTGTACTCAGGAGACTTCGCTGAACACAAATATTTGTGTTTCAAAACAGTAAAAAGTATTGCAGCAATAATATCGTCCCTGTAAGTGCTGTTTGTGCGTGAAAAATGCAAAAAACGTCACTTTTACTGGCGATATCATGGTTGTAATACATTTTACTGTTTTGAAACACTAATATTTGTGTTCAGCGAAGTCTCCCGAGTAAAACAGTACCCCCCATGTACAGGTTTTATGGTGTCTTGGAAAGTTATAGGGTTAAATATAGTGCTAGCAAATTAAATTCCCTATACTTTCGGCATGGGTGGTCAGGCAGGTCCCGCTAATTGTATTTAATTAGGATACCTAATTATGTAAAATTATTACATAAATATATGTGTAGAATTAATATATGTATATATATACATATGTGTATATATACATATATATATATATATTTTTTTTTAATATTTTTATTTATATATATGTATATATATAGTGATATATACGTATATATTTATGTATATAGATATATATATTATTTCGTTATAAGTGTATTTTGATATAAATATATATATATTAATATCAGAATACAGTTAGAACGAAATAAAACACATCTATATATTTTTTAATATTTTATTTTTAATTATTTTTTTTATTTAATTTTTTTACGTATTTACATATTAATTTTTTTTATATTATTTATAAATATATATATAACAATAATTATATATATATTTAATCAGTATCAGTCTACGTGTAATTTGATATTAATATATATATATAATTATATATATATTAATATTAAAATACACCTAGACGGTGTATGTGTATGTGTGTATATGTGTATATATATACTTAGATCATATATATATAATATATATATATGATCTAAGTATATAATTTATTTATTTTTACACTGTTTTAAACATTTTTTATTTGATTTTCAGCCAGCAGGGGGACCAACTGTCATTACAGTTGGTCCCCCTGCTGGCAATGCAGCAGGCAGCTATACCGGCCATGTGATTGTGAGGTCCTCGCAAGGACCTCACTCTCACATGGCCGGGAGGGCTCCTGGAGGGCGGACGTGCCGCGGGGGGCTCCCTGGGAGTCCCCCGAACCGCGATCGCCGGCGTGGGACCGCCAGCGACCGGGTAAGTTACTAAAAAACGGAGGGCGTACTATTACGTCCGGCGGCGTTTAGAGCCGCTTTTAAAAGGACGTAATAGTACGCCCTCCGGACTTAAGGGGTTAATGTGTTCTGTTGTGCTGTTAATTATGTGGGCTGTTGTGTGTTTGTTTGATTGTTTGTTTGTTTGTTCTATGTTCATTAATTAATATAAATAAAGACTCCATACAAAATACGCTCACATTGACATGACAAATAGCATTTATTAATCCATACAATTAACAGCAATACAGATCATGTTCATTTCTGTAATGTAATCCTCAATAAATGGCATCGGGGATCTGGAATCCTTGACTCATACAGCTATTATGTCTGTTTGTCTAAGAAGATAATAGATATCTATGGTAACAGCTATATTCTGTGTGTTTGTTCCACACAGGGAGGTTTGCCTGAGGCTTTATACATTGTGACCATTAAACATATATCTCTGGTGCAGTATTCCTCTGCGGATCTTACCGAATGGCATACTTAAACAGAACTGTAAAGAATGATGGCTGGGTTATAGAACGTAAAAAGATACAGGGTATGCAGGGGATATTTGTAGATGACAGGCAATATATCTGCAAATCTATCAGTATACAGGAAACAATTATCACGAATGTCCATTCCAATATATAACATTTACACATTATTCAACAATTAACTCAAATTAAAGGAACACGCATCACTTTGAGACAACCAACAATAGGTCTGAGTGAGAATGTTGCCTCACACTGAAAGCTGAAGAAAGCAGGGAAATATTTTTTTTTACATGCTTTTCCTTTCCTATGCTTTCCACACCCAGTCCAGGGAGACACTGACCTAACCAATCAGTGTCCAATCCCTAGGAATGCTGGAGAAGTGCATTGGGCATGTCTTACAGATTACACATGGTGCCATTGGAAGATCTTTTCACCTTGCAACATACTGACAGGGGGAGAAGAGAGGGAGCCTGATCACTGTGATCATGCAGTGTAGCTGTCAGCAGAGCACAGGGCAGCACTGTGCACAGCATCCTGTGATTCAGTATCTCCTCCCTCTGCATGCAGACACTGAACTTTCCTCATAGACACAAAGCCTTAACTTGAAGGAAACAATTACGGTTTAAGTTTATTATCACCGGATGTAAGCAGACATTGCATGGTACCAAGAAAAGTATATAAATATGACCAACATATGTATTTGCACTGTTTCTCTGTTATACCTGTTTTATATAACTATGTTGAGAAGGGCCTGCGTGCCCAAAATGTGCTCCATCATCTTGACAAAACCCAAATAAAAAGATTAACAAAAAAAAAAAAAACTTTCCTCATAGAGATTCATTGATTCAATTCATCTCTATGAGGAGATGCTGATTGGCCAGGTGTCAGGGTACCTGAGGTCTCTACCTCCGAGAGAGGTAGAGACTTAGACGTTTATCCGTCCGGACGCCATGTTTCCTCTGTTCCTCGCGGTCGACCCGGTCACATAAACGCCGGCCGCGAGGGAGTTACTTCCTTATGTAGCATGGTGCCCGGAGACCGACGTCATGACGCCAATCCGGAACGACCTGTCACTCAATCCGTTGGAGACCAATCAGGACTCGTCGGAGGCGTGTCTATCCTCTCTAGCCAGGGTATTTAAACATACTTCGCCCTGTGGCTCATTGCCCTGTCGTGGTTCTAGCCTGTCTAGTCACACAGTGCTCTGGTGTTTTTCAGTTATCCTTTTGGTTCCGACCCGGCTTGTTTGACTTACTCTGTTTACCTCTGTTATCCTTGACCCGGCTTGTTACTCGCTTACCTGTCCTCTCGTTCCCTCGACCTCGGCTTGTCTCTGACCATTCTCTATACTCTCTGTACGTTAGTCCGGCCATTCTAAGGTCCGGTATACGTACCCTGTACCTGTTTGTACTTTGCGTGTTGGATCCCTGTCCCGATCCTGACACCAGGGCTGTGTGTGAATCATGCTGGCTCTGCCCCTGATCTGCCTCTTTGTCAGTCTCAGCCAATCCTATGGGAAGGCATTGTGATTGGATCAGGCTACCACATGTCAGCAGACTGCTTGTTTTTCTGAGTCTAACAGCATGCAGATTTACAGCTTCAGGCTTAAGTACAGTAAGATTTCTACTATATTTATGGAGGCATGAGGGGCCCAGGGGGGCTAGATGGTGGTGTTAACACTATAGGGTCAGGAATACATGTTTGTGTTCCTGACCCTATAGTGATCCTTTAAGACATGTGTTCTATTCTACAAATGACTGTATACATTTCTGTGCATCGTCAAAAATTAACCTAGATTATCCAAAAAGAGCTTAGCCAAAAGCAACTTGTATTTGTACTTCTTTGTGTCTTGATCTGTCTTTGCTGTAATTAATCTTTCCAGTGTTCTTGGCTCAATTCGCTTGGTTAATTAGTCTCAAGCAGTTGAAGTAGAAAAAGTACGACATGAACTTGTAATAAGATGAACTTGTAAACCACAGTGGCTCCCGTGTTAGTTCCTGTCGCTTTATTTGACAGATTACTCAGGGCTGTTAAAAAGAAAACAAAAAACAGTATTGCTTCAATTTAATTCTCATTTATTAATGGGTACTGCAACATCCAGGTATAGATTGGACCTCAGAATGCAGAGAGCTACGAATAAAGGGCTAGAGAGATAGATTACTGTAGCATAATGATTTGGCCGTATTTGAATTTCAGATGAAGTAGGAATGAATCATTAAAAATCGTATTACTTGCAACAGGACAGGGTCAGCTATACAGATAAAATGCTTAAGTTAGGTAAAAAAAAAGTTAAAGTAATCATGGCTTACCTTTGTTTACTTGTGAACTACATTTCGCATGACAAAACAAACCACTGTGTAGTCGATATAATACCAATGAAAACATGCATGTATTCAATTATGCTATTTTTTTCATTGGGCCTACATCTAAAAGCAGCTTGAAGAGTCTGAGTTCTCTTGTCTGCAGCCTTTGCAAGCCTTCCCCTTCTAACCCCGCCCAGACTTTCTGTGGCTGTCCAATCACAATGCAGCTCAATGAAAAGTCTTTTCAAGGTGGGTGCTCTGAGCAATTGCCTCCACAACAAACCAGGAAGTAACTGGGCTGTTGTCTGATTGACAGCCGGGGTGGAGTGGAGGAGGGTGTAACAAGGTTTATAAAACTGAAAATTGGTATTGAAATTTGAATTTTTTGTAAAATGGTAAATGAGGACACACTCTTCACTCATAAAGCATTTCAGCAAGCTAAAGTGCTTGAGGGGATTTTAGTGTTCTTTTAATGAGTCTGACTTAATCGAGGAATGTGCGACCATATGGACGTAGAGGGTAATATTGTGAGATCCAGTGATGTTGGGATGTTAGGTATATTGGTTTGGTACGTGTGGGTGATTGGGTGATAAATAGTGAGTATGCATGGAAGCTCAGTTGGTTTATTTTGACATAATTTCTTCCATTTCCTTGTCAAATCTCCATAATTCTGGTCTTTCCTCCTTCACGTGTTGCTACTCCTGTGTCTGTCTCCCTCCAAGTCAACGGTGCTACCATCAGCTCCACCACACAGGCATGCTGCCTAGGTGTTCTCTTTGACTCCGACATCTCTTTCACGCCTCATGTTGAGTCTATCATCAAATCCTGCCGCTTCCATCTCAAAAACATTGCGCGCATCCGACCCTACTTAACGCCAGTCCTTTCTCACCTTGACTACTGTAATCCGCTTCTCAGTGGTCTTACGTGCTCCCAACTTGCGCCATAGCAGTCCATAATGAATGCGGCGATGAGGCCCATCTTCCTGTTCAACCAAACCTCCCATGCCTCACCCTTCTGTCAGTCCCTGTTTTGGCTTCCTGTAAGATATAGGGCTCAATTTAAAATTCTGGTTCTTGCTTTCAAATCTCTACATAATGCTGCTCCCACCTACCTATCCTCCCTAATACACAATTAGGTCCCATCTAGGACCTTACGCTCTGCTGAAGACTTAGGTCTATCTTCTGTCCATATTCCTACCTCTGAAGCTCGCTTTCAAGACTTCTCGAGGGCTGCACTGTTTTTGTAGGAACTCACTTCCCTCCTCCGTTAGATGCTCACCCAGTCTTCACTCCTTCAAAAAAATCATTAAAAACACACTTCTTGGGGGCGGAGCCTGGACGCCGAACAGAGCAGTCGCACTGTAGACAAGCTCCGGGCAAAACGGCCAAAAACCTGTTAATTAAACCACAATTCTCCACACAGAGACTGCTTATCAACCCAAGCGATAAGGGTACAGCATGGAAATGGAGATTCTTCGAGATCCTGAGCAAAACAGGCAGCCGCAACCGGGAGAGAGACCTGAGGCCTACCTGCGGCCTACTCAGAAGGTACAGGGGAGACGGCCGATCCCCCAGCCGACTGCAGCCCACAGAGTCGGAGGTCTCTCCGGAACACCACCTCCCCCCCCCCCCCCCTGCCGGTGAGGGATATCCCGGCGACCACAGCATGTAACCCAAGACGGAGGTACCAACATCAGGCTCAATAACGCTGCAGGGCAAAAGACAACCAACATGGCGGCAACCACGCGGGCATCAACATCCGAGGCCTGCTTGATCCCACTGTCGGAAAGGCTAAACCGACTATTCGCAAGCTTCTGGGCCAAGATCATGAGCCGTGGGGTCACCCCGGAGGAAGAGTCAAGAGATCCCAAGCAGACGCACACAAAGCCAAAACAAACCCCGAGGGGGATCTGGGCAGCAGGGAGAAGGAGGCGGGAAGCCCGCAACAAACCATGGCACTTCAACGCTCGAACATGGGTGAGTCGCCTAAAACCTCGAAGGGGACTCATCCAGAGGCTACCCCCGCAACACTCCCCCATCAAGCATCCAGCCCCATTGGAGAGAGAGCGCAGCACTGTTAGGCCCCGCACCCACAGACAAAAAGCCCTGGGGAGTCACACAGGACTTTCTTATACTCACTACCAGACGGCACCAGCGATGGATACAGGCCGGTTCACCGCACAAAGACCAAGGCCACCAGCATCCTTTATAACTACTAATGGCGGCTCCAGCACCAGCATGAAACCGAGGGCAGCAGAGACCGACTTATCTGACGAGCCCAGATACCACCGTGAACTTCTGTCACTTAAACCTACAGTCCAGCCGCTAACAGGCATCGGCTGAGCATCCCCAGATACAGGGGCGGACTGACCGGTCGGGCACTTCGAACATGGTCCGAGGGCCCGGCCGGGAGGGGGGCCCGCCATCAGGGGGCCCGGCCGCCCCTTTAAATGCTGCAGCCGCCTGAGCGCTCTCTTAAGAGCGCTCAGGCGGCTGCAGCTTCTCACCTCCCCTCCCCGTAGCGTGGCCGAGCTGCTCTGCGTCCGCGGTGCCGGCCGGAGTGATAGGAAAGTGCACACACACTGAGTGTGCACCTTCCTGTCAGTCCGGCCGGGTACAGGAAACAGAAACTCCTGTTCCGCGCGGAACAGGAGTTTCTGTTTCCTGTACCCGGCCGGACTGACAGGAAGGTGCACACTCAGTGTGTGTGCACCTTCCTATCAATCCGGCCGGCACCGCGGACGCAGAGCCTCTCGGCCACGCTACGGGGAGGGGGTAAAAAGAGAGAGAGAGGGAGGAAGGGGAGGGGGGGGAGTTAAAAGAGAGAGGGGGGGAGTTAAAAGAGAGAGGGGGGGAGTTAAAAGAGAGAGGGGGGAGAGTTAAAAGAGAGAGGGAGGGGGAGTTAAAAGAGAGAAGGAGGGGGGGTTAAAAGAGAGAGGGAGGGGGGGTTAAAAGAGAGAGGGAGGGGGGGTAAAAGAGAGAGGGAGGGGGGTAAAAGAGAGAGGGAGGGGGGTAAAAAGAGAGAGGGGAGTAGGGGGGGTAAAAAGAGAGAGGGAGGGGGGTAAGAAGAGAGAGGGAGGGGGTAAGAAGAGAGAGAGGGGGTAAGAAGGGAGGGGGGAGTAAGAAGGGGGTAAGAAGAGGGGGAGGGGGAGTAAAAGAGGAAGGGGGAGTAAGAAGAGGGGGAGGGGAGAGTAAGAAGAGGGGGGAGGGGGTAAGAAGAGGGGGGAGGGGGTAAGAAGAGGGGAGATTAAGAAGAGGGGGGGAGTAAAGGGGGTAAGAAGAGGGGAGGGGGGAGTAAAAAGAAGAAGGGGGAGTAAGAAGAGGGGGGAGGGGGGTAAGAAGAGCGGGGAGGGGGTAAGAAGAGGGGGGAGGGGGTAAGAAGAGGGGGGAGTAAGAAGAGGTGGGAGTAAGAAGAGGGGGAGGAGGGAGTAAGAAGAGGGGAGAGTAAGAATGGGGGTAAGAAGAGAGTGGGAGTAAGAAGGGGGTAAGAAGAGGGGGAGGGGGGAGTAAGAGGAGGGCAATTGCCCCCTCCCCTGTCCGCAGGCACCGTGCGGGCAGCCGGCAGGGGAGGGAGGAAGAGAGGACCCGGGAGCTCAGCCTGCAGCTCCTCTGGGTCCTTCTTGCGCGAGCACAGATCGTTGCCGCGGTTACCACGGCAACGTTACGGCTCTTGCAAGAGTAAACTCTAGCCCTGGAGCTACGGGCTAGAGTTCACTCTCAACACTGTGACCACCAGGTATTCCTGGTGGTCGCAGTGGTGAGAGTGAACTTTAGCCCCATAAACACACTGCCCCCACACCATACACATTCACACACTGCCCCCCATACACACACACTGCCCCCACACACACCATACACATTTACACACATTGCCTCACACACACACACATACACTGCCCACCCATACACACACAGCCCCCCATACTAACATTGCCACACACATACACAGCCCCCTCGTACACACATTGCCCCACACACCCTACACATTCACACACTACACCCCCTCACACACACTGAACCTTTCACACAGACTGCACCCCTTACACATTGCACCACTGCTCCTATACCCTACTACAGCCTCATATCCCAGCAGACCCCAGGTAAGTTGTCAAACTGTTCTTAAACGGTTTGACTACTTACTCTGGGAGGGGGGCCCGGCCCTCCTGGCACCATAACGACTACACAGAGTAGTAGTGGTTATTGTGCATGGATTATTTCTTTAAATAATCTACGAGTGCCCCAGTAGCCAGCAAGCCAGCCAACCCACAGGCCAGCCAGCCCACAGGCTGGCCAGTAGACAGCCAGCCAGCCTACAGGCCACCAGTTAGGCTTAAAGCCAGCAACCCCACAGCCTGCCAACGCAGCCAGCAAGCCACAGCCTGCCAGCCAGCAAGCCACAGCCAGCAAGCCACAGCCTGCCAGCCGCAGCCAGCAAGCCCACAGCCTGCCAGCCGCAGCCAGCAAGCCCACAGCCTGCCGGCAGTAGCCAGTAAGCCCACAGCCTGCCAGCAAGCCCACAGCCTGCCAGCAAGCCCACAGCCTGCCAGCCGCAGCCAGTAAGCCCACAGCCTTCCAGCAAGCCCACAGCCTGCCAGCCGCAGCCAGCAAGCCCACAGCCTGCCGGCAGTAGCCAGCAAGCCCACAGCCTGCCAGCAAGCCCACAGCCTGCCAGCCGCAGCCAGTAAGCCCACAGCCTTCCAGCAAGCCCACAGACTGCCAGCCAGCAACAGTAATTAAGGTAAGAGGAGCCAACTTGGCCTAGGTATCAGCTATGTTGTGTTGCTATATTGTGAATAGGAACCAGAGTGTTGGAGAGACCCCCCTCCAGGCCCCATTAGACTCCATTGTAGTCTCTAATGGGACCTGGAGGAAATTCTTTCTAACACACTCTCTAAAGGACACTGAGATAGCCTCTGCTAGAATGCTCCCCCCCCTCCATGGCCCATTAGCCCTCAATTGTAGTCTCTACTGGGGCCTGGAGGCGACTGTTTCCAGCAGGGACACTGCGATGGCCTCTGTTAGAAAGACCCCCTTCCAAGCCTGTTAGACTCCATTGTAGTCTCTAATAGGGCCTGGAGGGGATTCCTTCTAACACACTCTCTAAAGGACACTGAGATAGCCTCTGCTAGAAAGACCCCCCTCCATGGCCCATTAGCCCTCAATTGTAGTCTCTACTGGGGCCTTGAAGGGATTATTGCACTTTTGTTCCTTGTGTCTAAAGATTGTGTAGGGTGTGGCTGGAGGCGGGACATGGGTGGCGCTTGCTGCGGAGTATGGGTGGGGCCTGTAAGGGGGCCCTTGATTTATTTTGCCCGGGGGCCCTGAGGGTTCTCAGTCCGCCCCTGCCCAGATAGACACTCCAAACACGGACTCACTCGGATCATTCCCCAGGACTGAGGCGAAACACCACCCTAAGCAATAGTGTACATAATCCACAACATACCATACGCTCCGAAACCCACACATCTCTATAGCCTACAGCTGCTGCCACAGAACCCAGTTGTCCCCACCGCAAACAAGGCACATGTTACTACTGCTCCTATGCATTAACGTACCTTTTTCTGCACACATGCTTTTCAAGTGACCACACTCCACACACTGAGGCAGCTAAAGGGTTAACCCCAAGACTAACACTACACAGACATATTTCACCTAGAAGACCCACACCTATACATGTATACAACATCGTTAAAACCCAGCACAGCTCCATATGTTACACAATCTATTTTTTGTCTACGTTAGCAGAAAACCAGCACGTTACTCAACTAGCTAGTAACTTAATCTAAAGGAACCCACTTAAATGCACTGATATGGCACGGAGTATAGTCTCTGGGTAAAGCTAACACTTAAACGATGCTCTTACACCATGGCAGACCAAGCCTGTCTAAGTAGCGGACTCGCTGCTAAACGCCTGTGTCTGGTTAATCTTCAAGGTCTTATCTTTGTTTAATTTTGGGAATGTGAAATGAAGCCTGTTTATATTTTTATGTTTATATTGCCTACATCGTTAACAAATAGTGCCGCTACTCAACGGCCATGCCGGCATAATTAGAAATAGACACCTACCTGCCGCTAGCATGGAACCTACATTAGCGTATAGCACGACATATCCCAACCCTGCATAACTTTATTTGCATGATGTACCAATAAACGTTGTAAACTCATCCTTAAACTTAAACTTAGCCTGTATTCACACACTAACCCCTGACACAGCATTAGAATTCCATGACTAGATAGCAAAGCAGTGTTACATAGGGTGATGAAAATGTTTAACTCTTACCTGTTGTTATGTTTTGAACGAGAAGCATTAATTCGTAAATACCTTAAACTGCTGAGAACCATACCTAGACATGTCTGCCTAGCCCGATCATAATACATTTAAAAAATGTGCCGTTACCTTCATGCCATATTTGTGTCAAACTTTTTATATGCCGTTGTGGCATTGTCAAATGTTCTGTTACCTCATGCACAATGAAAAATAAATAATAAAAAAATAAAAAAAACACACTTCTTCATAAAAGCGTATCAATTAAACTGTTAATAGCTCCCGACTGATTCCTCTCTTACAACTGTCACTAGTCTAATACTATCCTTACCTTTTGTGTCATTTTACCCCACTCCCTCTAGCATGTAAGCTCATTGAGCAGGGCCCTCAACCCCTCTGTTCCTGTGTGTCCAACTTGTCTGGTTACAACTGCATGTTTGTTCGTTCACCAACTGTAAGGCGCTGCAGAATTTGTTAGTGCTTTGTTAGTGCTTTATACATAATAACATCATAATAATTCCAATTGAAATCTAATATATATTCAGGGAGACTGCCTCTTTTAATTGTGGCACCTCTAGTTTGTGATTTGTTTTAAATAAATGTAATATAAAGTGTCTGCCATCAAGTTCCAGAAACAATGATACATTTTGTTTGAAAGCTCATGGGCTATCTAGCTAAGCTCCTTGTACAAAAGAGATTTAATGGTTAGATCTCAGTTCATGGACAAGGCCCTCTTTAGCTTTTGTATTGGTTTCTTGTACTGTCTTCTTCACCTTTATACAGCGCTGATTGTTGGAGCTTTATAAATGCCTGTAATAATCATTAGAATAATACTGTAACAACCACTGGATGTTGGGCTAAGGTAACATCCCCAGGACGTACTTGAAAACCAGAGTAATCTGAATGTACCTTTCCTGGTTAAATACTTTGTTATTATTATTATTTTCAAAACTTAAACCTCTATGGTAATTGTAACACTGAAACTTTTTGGAAACTGAGGATACATAATGCTGCCCTCTGCTGGTGGATTTGAAGTGCGGTTACAGGCTATAACGGACATTCCATTCTGTAAAGCAGTTTATGTGTTTTGTTTTAACAGGCCAAGTGGAATTTTCATTCTGCGATCAAACCCAATTAAATGGCTTAAAAACATGACTGACTAAATCAATGATTACCTGTTGTAGTTTACCCCAATGTACTCTCACTGGCTAAGTGCCTGCCCATAGAAGGAGCATAAATAAGAGCATTAACGAACCACACTACTTCAATCCGTATGGATTTTATCCTAATTGCCAACTAGTGGACAGATCTAAAACTACAAAGAAAAATCCACACTGCTGACGTGACTTCTATTGTTCAAATCAGAGAGCAGTCATTGTGTTCCTTGCTGAGTACCCAAAATAATAAAATTAAATATGCAAATTGTTTCAGAATGCAGAG
The DNA here is from genome assembly GCF_036172605.1 of Pelobates fuscus. Taxonomy (NCBI): domain Eukaryota; kingdom Metazoa; phylum Chordata; class Amphibia; order Anura; family Pelobatidae; genus Pelobates; species Pelobates fuscus. The sequence goes on along the minus strand of NC_086323.1, from coordinate 17,334,949 downwards.
TGTGCTTAATGTAAGTACGAGACACGAAGTCCATCAATCATTGAGGCTAGTTTTAATCTTTACAATCTAAAAATTGTGGAATAGCCTAAGAAAGGCGTAAATATAAGTGAAAATGTGGGTGGCCAACATGTTACTCACAAGGAATAAGTAAATAACAGGCGCATAAAGGTTTCTTTAGGGACGTGGTTATCGTTGTCACTTTCAATCATCAGCCATATATGCAACAGAAAGAAGAAAAACAGAACATAGTGTGTAGTGACTTTTAATTTTGTATGTTTTTATTTATTTTATTGTTATATTTATGGATCTGAAGCTGCTATCTGGTTGCTGACCACACTGATATGCCAGTGTGAAGATATCAGCTTGTAAGTGTGATTCAATAAAAAGGTGTTATAATTTTTTCAAGATACACACTATGTTCTGCTTTTCTCCTTTCTATTGCATATATGGCTGATGATTGAAAGTGACAACGATAACCCCGTCCCTAAAGAAACCTTTATGCGCCTGTTATTTACTTATTCCTTGTGAGTAACCGGTTGGCCACTCACATTTTCACTTATATATACGCCTTTCTTAGGCTATTCCACAATTTTTAGATTGTATATATTTTGTATTTGTATTAAGAAGGTTTGAGGATACTTCTTGCAATCTAATCAACAATATAAGGGTAATTTAACCACTTGTATGTTTTTCACATGTTGTTTGGGGTACTAATTTATTTTGGTTATATTTTGTTTTTTCTATATAGTTTAATCTTTATCTGTCCTTACATTGAACAACATGCGTATGTCTGAAAAAAAAAAAATAGAATGTAGAAATCTGCATCAATGTATTTACACTTATCCTGGAACTGTTATAATCTATATCCTTTACATCTGTCAGTCAGCCAAGACAGAACATGGGGAGAAGAATAGAAATTACTATTAGTGTTACCGGAATTTATAATGCACCAACATATTCTGCAGTGCTGTACATTTGGGAAAAAAACAAAAAAATTAACTGTTTAGTGGGTAGAGTCCCCAAGCCATAAATAGATATTCCTGATGTGGACTTTCTGATATTAAATTCAACTGGTGGAAAAGCCTGGACCATCGCTGTATTATGAGAGCGTCCAAGTATTAAACAGTAAGATTTACATACTAGCACATTATCATTGCTCTGCTGGAAGCCCTCTGTGTTTTATGGCTTCCTATAATTTCATTCTATCTGCCTAATGCGCTACTGTAAATGCGTTTTTGCTCCTATTTATTATATGTCATTCTTTTGCCGACCGAGCTGAAATGACAATGAACTAGAAAGTTATTCATCAAACGTATTACCTCCTAAGAAAAAAAAAGGAATATATGTGTGCATTATTGTGTGTCCAGGGTGAGCCTCCAATTCCTTTTGGTTTTTTTCTGTGTATATTTGGAATCCAACAATGTCCCAGCTTTGGACTGCTCCAAGTAGCCGAGAGAGACACACTGTCATACCCGGAGGGTTTTACCCATAAGGTTTCTTTCACATGCACCGTAATGTTTTCTGCAGTTAATACTGGTATAGCTAATTGGATGGCGGGGCCGACAATAGTCTGTGGTTAATCTTAATTAGAGACCCATAACCAGCCACAACTTGCTTTGTTCAACTTACATGCGTTTTATTGCTAACGGCACCTATCTGGCAGGCTGGTTATTCGACTTAATTACAACGCCTCTACAGGTATTATTGACGGAAGGCACCATCAGACAGCCTTGCATAGATCCCAATAAAACACCACCCAGTCCCCTCAGGCCAGCCTTAGCATGTATCGTGCTACATATATTGACCCGATTAGCTGGTTTAGCATGTATAACACACTTGGAGAAAAGCTTAGCCTTCACTGTGGACATATTTCCTGTCCTGAATACATAGATTAACAACGATCTAGCATATGCCACTAGACAGACCTTTTCTTAGATTGACAGGCTAGTCAACATGCCCTAGCTGATCTACGAATGCCGCCTGCCAGATAGCTGTATACTACATTGCCAGCTTGCCTTAGCGATTCAATTGTACTTTTTATGTTTTATTATCAATAATATGCGCCTTTCGGTAACCAAGATGCAATGGTTCAGCCTGTCTAACGTTTAAACTCTACTTAACCAATAGCCTAGTGTTGCATATTCCCTAAGTTTGTATAACTCTATGATTCATGGCTTGTACTTTAAACCTATAGATTAGCAACAAATATTATTATACGTGTTATAAATTTTCTGGAAAGCTTGCTTAATATAAAATGAGGCTGCCATTCGTAGGAGATGTACTACTGTGTTAACGCGATCCCATCCTGTACAAATACCATGCATCCCCTCTTCGTTATTCTGTACCCCATTGAACTCCTGCCTCAATAAAAGAAAGATTGACAAAAAAAAAAAAATGTCCCAGGTGTGTCCCAATTCCCCTTTTGACTTTGTATATTTGTGTGTGTCTGTGTAGTTATGTGTGCATGTATGTTTGTGTGTGTATATGACTGTATATGTATATAATAGACTTGTGCATTCGATTTCAAGCGAACTGGGATTCTTGTACATATTCTGTAACTCCAAACTTCCATATGGACTTTTCATGAACAATCGAAACGGACAATGGACAAACATGCCTGTCTGTTTTGTGAATCGGAGCTCTATCTGTGGCACCAAAAAAAGCGGATAAAAAGGAGGGGCAGTAAAAATCTGTATTTCTATAATTTTATGTAATATATATATTAAATATATCATATATTAATACGAAAACATAGTGTGTTTTTTTTTTTTACTGCTCCACCTGTTGGTTAGTTCCTCTCACTTGATCTGAGAACCAAACGGCTCGAAAATGGTCCTATCAGCGTACTGTAAAATGTATACATAATATTATAATATCAATGACAAATTGAAGATTATGTTAGATTTAGTGTACTAATAATTTTAATTTTAATAAGGACAGGAGGCGAGTATTTTGCATAATCGTTCTTTACTAACTCCACAGCAGCAAAGAAAAGTAATGAGAAAGCTGAGAACCAATCACAAACAAGCATAGGTTATAAGAGGCGTGTCTAACTGCAGCACTTCCTCTTTAAAACTGTGACATCACAAGTCCATTAAACAACTAAACAATCGAAGAGCACGATATGGTAAACTTTAAACACAAACAAGATTAATAAGGTCCCATCGAAGAGATGTCTTGGGTTCAACTGTAGGTTCCAATTAAAATCATAAAGAAGGTCCCATCGAAGAAACATCTTGGGTTCAACTGTAGATTCCAATTAAACTGAAAGAGAATATAAAAAGAGTTTTAGTCTCCAGAAAGGGTTTTATAAAAATGTATATCCTGACTGTCTAGGTTAAGTATAATACAAATAATACAAACCAGTCCTCCCCAACTAGTGAAACTAACTAAAACAAACAACTCCCGTACAAACAACGTTCCAAGGGGAAAAAAAAACAATGTTAGTGTAGGCATTAGGGTAAGCCATAAGCAAAGTATTCAAAAAAGGGAGGGATAATAGTAAGAGAAAGGAAAGGGAGAGAAAATACTCGCCTCCTGTCCTTATTAAAATTAGGATTATTGAACACAAGATTATTGATCCCTCTTCCTCTTCTCTACCCTCTCTTCTTCCTCTTACCCTTCTTCTATTCTCTTACACTCCCCGCACAGTTATTAACCTGACCGGTAAAATACTTGAGGAGTGGACATCACAAAGGTGACATATGACCCCCACTGACAGCAGGTAAACACCTGGAGCTGGTGACATTCGGTGGTATACCATAGATGAGACTAGAGATACTCAGCCACACCTAATGTCCAACGGCCTCCATTGACTAGGCCCCAAGCAGGCTCGTACCCACCGCAATAATCTACTCTTGTTTTCCTTCATCATGAATAACTGTATACTTGCATTGTGCCCATCGGCACCTCTGTTTCACTAATGTTGTCAACAATGTTACCACTATTGTCACATTACTGTTTTTCTTTGTTGAATATCACTGTACATGGCACTGTCTACCACTCAAGCTAAAATAAAGAATGTAAAAAAAAAATTAAGATTATTAGTACACTAGCTAACATAATCTTCAATTTTACCACATGAAAGGAGGCTTCATATTTTGCAGTTTCAATGCTGAGATAATAGAGAAAAAGCAGGATTTGACAGAGGTCGAAAATAGAATGTCTAAAAAGTAGATTCTCTCGTCCAATCCGCAGCCCGTTGAATGTCGGGAAGTGAGGCGGATGAGGCTGCAGCCCCTCGCACGGAGTGTGCTCCAAAGGCCTAATCAATCCCGGCAAGAGAAAGCAGCCAGCAAACCCATCTGGCTGACGTAGTGACCGAAACTGGACCATACGGACGAACGTAAGAGATGAGAAGTTGACGGGAGGAAGGAGACCGCAAACGTTACGGTAGCTTCCACATAGCAAAGCAGAGTCGAGACCACATAAAGTTGTGGATCTGAAGGGAAAGAGGGATAGAAAACTGAGGAAGAGTTAGATTTGGTATGGCGTGAGACCTGAAAGGTAACCCCCGCCGGGCAAAAGGTAAACGCATTGGTGTCAAAAGCGCGGACATCCAAGACTTGTATTTGGCCTTAAGCTGGCAAAGGGACAGCTTATTGATTGAAGGCCAATCACGCAAAAATTGCAAGACGATACCGACATCCCAAAGTCGTGTATATTTGCGTTCTGGTCTGCAAATGAGCGGATCTTGTCCAATTGGGGTCCCTTGGAGTGGAATGTGAGCCGTTGAAATGGCAGACCGTACCACGTTAATGGACCAATACGATTTCCCAGTTGTAGGCAGAGAGGCGAGAAAATGTAGGATAGAGGGAACAGGCGCAGTAAAGAGATTGGGGTCCTGTCCCAAACACCAATTGACCTACGATTTTGACATTTGACATTGACATTTGATTTGATTAGTTAGCTACTTGCTATTGATTGCTGTTTAATTAGCTATTGTGTGCAAATAAGCAGAGGCCTACCCAGGTGTTAAACATTCCTAGTGGGTGGTGATTTTAGGAGTTATATAAGGGTTGTTGTCATTAGCTTGGCTAATATAGCTTGGTTGCTTCAACTAAGTGTTGCTTCTAAGTGTGGTTGGAGATATTCTGGAGGTAATCTGAGGTATTCGGGAGGATAAATAAAAAGTTAAGATTTGTTTGATTTAAATTAATTACCTCATTGGAATGGCAGACTAAGTTCAATGTAATAGTTGCTATGCATTTGTTTCACGTTCCACTTTTTGGAGGTTTGGTTGTTGTCTAATCTGTAGACAGTTCTCTATCTTGCGGCAGGCGATTGTATCTTTGAAGACTGAGATTTGTACATTATCTGGTAAACAAACTCAGGCTGGAACTGCTGCAAAGCCACTGCCGCAGAGACATACTAGGAATGGCAGATGGATCACTGTAGGATCTGGTAGACTTAGAGTTGTGGATAAAAGGCATATTGCACAGTCTGTTGCTCTACATAATCCATTTTCTGGACTTTCAGAGTGTAATGGTGATATGGAGAGAGGCACTGAGGGTAGTGGTGTTGTGGAGAGAGGCATTGAGGCTAGTGGTGTTGTGGAGAGAGGCATTGAGGCTAGTGGTGTTGTGGAGAGAGGCATTGAGGCTAGTGGTGTTGTGGAGAGAGGCACTGAGGCTAGTGGTGTTGTGGAGAGAGGCATTGAGGCTAGTGATGTTGTGGAGAGGGGCATTGAGGCTAGTGGTGTTGTGGAGAGAGGCACTGAGGCTAGCAGTGTTGTGGAGAGAGACATTGAGGCTAGTGGTGTTGTGGAAAGAGGCTTGGAGACTATGGTGAGGCCTAATAGAAAGCAGTTGTTGTTAGGGGATTCCATCATAAGAGGTGTGGAGATGGACAATGGTGGTCTTGTGAGGTGTCTTCCCGGAGCTACTGCTCACAGAGACAGGAGACGTATCTGTAATATTGTTAAGCGAGCAAAGCAGGAAGGCGAATTGGATGTACTTGGCCATCTAGGGACAAATTACTTGGCTTGCAATGAGGTTTCAGAGGTTAAGGAAGTTTTTAGTGTTTTTGCCAATGATATACGGCAGGTTGCTTCCACACTGTCATTCTCTGAAGTTCTGCCTGTGCATAACACTCAGAACGACAGGCAGATGCGTATTAGGGACTTTAATTTGTGGCTTGGTGAATGGTGTCGGGAGCAAGGATTTGGCTTTATTTCTCATGGTAGTTCTGTTTGGAATGGAAATAAACTGTACAAAAAAGATGGTTTGCATCTTTCTCAAAAGGGAACAAATGTTCTCAGTGAGCAGTTCAGAGGTTTTGCTAGGATGTATTTAAACTAAGAGGGGGGGTGGCAACTATTAAAACTATTTATCATTTTTTTCCACAATGTGTTGTTTCAGATTTATAGAACTATAATGAACCAGGCTGACATATCGTTACATACAGCTGAAAAGTCCCTTCATGTAAATACATTTATTTAAAGGAATTCTGAAGAATTCTCTTAATAGTTTTAATTAGATACATTTTTCTCCTAAAGAAATTATTTACGTAGGTCTAGTGGTAAGATGGTCTCCTTGTTACCGATCTGCTCAACTCCTGGGAGATTATTACCAGTGAAGTCACCCAGACCAATCCAATACTTCTCACAGAGGTCCTACAGTGTCTTAGGGCCTCTTTAACCCATTAAGGACACAGAAGTTTGGTCCTTAAGGGGTTAAATGTAAGGACTATTTTATTTTACATTTTTATAGTGACCTATCCTGTCATATACTCAAACCTAAAATACAGTGTAAGGCAGCGCAATGCACCACTAGAGTTAAAATTTAAATTGCGTTTCCTTTTATACGAACTATTTGGCAGACAGCTTGAATGACTCCAAGTTTCCTTAAACCAGATTTTTCAGCCACTTCCTTCCAGAGACTGACAGTAACTCCTTCCAGACATGCATAGAGGGAAGAAAACTGATCTCTGCTTAAGCAAACACACAAAGGTTCATTTAATACAGAGCTCCATCTATCCCCACTGCACCCTTAAGCGGTTTGGAGAATTCAGATTAAACAAGGCTTGGCTTTTTAAAAATCCTTTTTGAATGTTACATTTAAACAATAATGAAAATGCATTCAAATAACACACATACACACACACACACACACACATGCATGCATGCACACACACACACATACACACACACACATAATCCCTCTCTCTCTCCTAAATTGAAACCTGCCAATAGGTGAATCAGTTACTGTAAAAAGTAATGTTTTTCTAAAGCGTTTCTAAAGAGCACGTTTGAGAATTTTTGCAGTTTCTTTGGTGCGGTTTTGACCTGCTTTTAATCAACTAATAAATATATCACAATCTAAGAGTTTTAAGTGCTTTATTGCGTTACTTTGTATTTGAATGGGAGTGAGCTGCAATGATTTCTGAAAGCCACAGAATGGGGCCACGTGCAGGGACATGGATACAATTAAAGAATGAACGTGTACTGGAACAGATGAGCCCCTTACACTGTATCCTACGAGTAGCACAGCTTGTTTTGGCACTTGGGAAGTCCCTTAAATGTCCAATAATGTCCTGGCACTTTAAAATATCTTCATTATTGTCTTATGTTCTCGTGGCATGACGTGTGTGTGTGCTGTGTGTGTGACGTTTGTTTGTTTGTTTGTTTGTTTTGTCTCTACCAGCAGGTATACATTTTATGTCATGGTCACATCCAGACCCATTTGAAGAATAATGCACATAGAAGCTGAGGAGATACAGTAATTACCTCTTAAGAAATCAATCTACGTACACTTCTATTATATCATTGTCTGTTACTCGTGTTGCATTACCCTCATCTCTCACCGCTGCTACCGAGAGAAAATAGCTTTAAATAAATTCCATTTCTTAAAAAAAAAAAATCCATCCTTTTGGGGCTTCAGTAAGATAGTCTGTGCGTAACTTGTTGAGTCAGAATGAGCACTCTGGAATTTAACTGGAAAAGTAATAGATAGGTTCCAACCTACCTGCTCTTCCTGAGCGCACCATCATTTCTTTACGCTCGTTAATCAGAGTAATTTGTATCAGCTCCACATGATTTCTACATACTGCACGGCATTCAAGACTTTATCATCTTAATAAAGTCTCAAAAATGCCTTCTGCCCTTGAAAAATAGAAGACTTAATGTCCCTCTTGCCATTTATCAGCGCACATTACTTTTTTTTTTTTAATCATTTAATCAACATAGCTGTCTGGGTGTTTATAAAGCCATCCCTTGGGAGATGCACTAAGCATCTTGTGCTAAATCTATCACAAATGCTTTGTTGGCATGCTAGCCTCAGTTTGCTGTGTCCAACGAGTAATATCCCAGCCAAGAGCTGAATGTACTTAGACAATTTTTTTTTTCTTAAATAAAAAAATCACTTGCAGCCTTGGACAGTTCTAAATTCATATTCTATGTTTATATCCTCAGCGGAGCCATCAAAAGCTAAGAACACGACAAAGAGTTACAGTTATAGAGTTTTTGTTACACTTTTTTGCATTATATCATCATCTTAAAGGGACACTATCTCAATGAAGTGGTCTGGGTGCAGCGGTCCTGTCCTTTTAACTCTGCAATCTAAAACATTTCTTTTTTTTTTTAGGATTTGCAATGTTTACACTTCAGGGTTAAGTTCACCTCTAGTGGCTGTCAGTATGTCGAGCCACTAGAGGGACTTCTGCTACACTAGAGGGACTTCTGCTTGCCCATGCGGAAGCTTGAATGCGCATGCGGCACTCGCTGGTGAGAAGCACCAAGGAAGTTTTGGTGCTGGAAAAAGGTAAGTAAAAGGGTTTATTTTTTTATTTTTCAGACTAGAAATCTATCTATCTATCTTTTTTTTTTTTTTTTTTTTATAGCCCTGAATAACCCCTGGGCTGTACTTTCTGTTTTATGTCCAACCTGCATGACAGCTCAGAAAAGCAAACTGATAATACAAGTAGAGAGCTGGGAGAAACAAATGAGGTGTCTTAGCACTGATAGTTAACTCATAGTCTTTGTGCTCCTAAAGTAAGAAGAATCGTTAGACAAAGCGTTCCGTACATATACACCACTCATTAAATAACTAAATTCATCTCAACTTTACAGTGAACATTATTTTTCATAATAGATTAATATCCATTAAACCATTAATATATTAATTTGAAATTGATATTGTAAATTGATTCCCTTTAAATAAATAACCTTGGCACTGTAAATGTTTGTGAAATACATTTCCCATGATGCTTTCAGAACCTGCCTTTAGTTCGATATCTGCAGTGCCAATGGTAGCTATCACCTGATGGAACTTTTCAACCTACTGACTATTAACGAGTCAATAATATTACGATTTAGCTCATGGAGTGCTGCTCTGAGCGAGATCAGGCTCTTTGCTAGAGGTTCTGTCTTAGATTTTTTTTTTGCGTCTTTATATTTTGTTTCTGAATGACCTACTTTCCCTTGGTTGTATTTCTTCTCTGCGTGCCAGCAAAGCACATACTCCCAGCTCCCTGAGCTGATGCAGCTGTGAGAATTGTAATGAGGTTATACTGCTTGTCACATTGTATCAGTTCACTGTCTACCATGACAATATGGTGCCATTCTCCCCGATTCTGCCTCGTGTCGCCCTAATTCACTTCAGCCCTCCGTGTGAGGTTTTATTGAACTGCAAACACACATACGCCTGCATTCAGGGCTTCCTTATTGCATTTCCTTGTGACGAGACCAAAAAGAATAAAACACAGCAATTCGTTCAGTTGGCAGAGAATCTCTCGTTTTTGTTGTTGTTGTGTTTGTTTTTCTTTGTTTTTGTTTTTTGCATGAGCATCGTAGTACTTTTTCTCTATCTGTTCAAATAATTGAGATCAAAGTTGGGGGACCTTTGTCACTTTGTGGGGTACATTTCCCATGATTCCCAAGATGGGACGCTCACGGAAGCTCAGTCTTTTGACATATTTGGCAAAAACTGGCACGTACATAATACAGCTACTTTCTGTTATGTTTTATTTCTGTGAAATGCGAAAGCAATCTCTCTCTCTCTCTCTCTCTCTCTCTCTCTCTCTCCATTCTTTGTGATCATTTTGTAAAGTGTGACTGGTGACGAAAGGGTATTCAGAGTGGATTACCTGGCTTTTAAATTGGCACTCTCAAGGTTAATCACTAAAGCATGAATTCTTGTCCAAAATAGCTGTCTGGAAAGCAGTGAAAATTGCTGACTCTGAGATTTTTTCCCCACCCCAGTAATATTGGCCAAAAATGTAAAATTCACTTTATACTTCTAAGAATTCACACTTTAGTGAATAACTCGGGCTGCGCCAATTTAAATGCCAGATGTTCGTGTATATATTTCTTAGAATCCGAGCAACTTTTTTACTATTTCCAGACACTTTATGTGCCGGTTTTATTTGCTCCAGAGCACATTGTTTTTTTTTATTTGTGCTATATTTTATTCTTCGCTAACCAGGTGATCGATACATTCCTAGCTAGGAGAAGATCATTATTTGTGTGGTTGACATGAGAGCCATAGCCTCAGGATAATGAACATAGAAACCTTAATATGTTTGCAGTTCTTCCCAGCTAGTGTTGTCCATTTAAATGTTTTTGGATGTTATATAGCACATAAATAGTGCAAACCTTTATCTAAATGCTTGCTTTGGATGTATTTTTAGCATAATAAAAGGATAGTTTCTCAGGAGAGGGTGATAAGAGGTTTATTTATTAAAGGAACACTATAGCATTAGAATACAAACATGTACTGCTAATGCTACAGTTTTACTCTATTTTAGTAACTGCCCCACTCCCTGTGAGGGTTTGAAAGAGGAGGTTTTACTTACATGTACTTCCTCGCCGTGCTGTTCTCACAACGGCTGCTCCTCTCTCCTGGCTGAGATCACCAAGATTGATGATCTCAGCCAATCCAATGCTTCCCCATAGAGAATCATTGGGAGGCTAGTGAGCATTCGCGGCAAATTGTCACACTGCACCAATCAAATGCTGCTCCAGAAGTTATATCTTTGCCCAGAAGTAACGGGAGTCCTGATTATTATTCTTATCTTGTGGATTTTGTGCTTTCATTAAAAACCTACCTTTTGTGTAATGGCATTAATAAATAATTCTATGTTTTGACCTTAATAAATAGCTGTATTTTTAACATGCTTGATAATGTTTCGCAGCATTATGTATCTTACCCCTGACTCCTCTATCTCACCCTTCTACAATACTTCCTTCTTTCTGATTATTGTACTGTGTACATGATGTCACAGCTCCCTTTTCGTCTCTCCCTCCTGACATTCAGTGCTTCTTCAATAAGACCGTTGATTTTGTTATCACGAAGAAAAGCAAAGGTTTCTGGGAGTCGTAGTTCAGCATTCATAAGTAAAAAAACTGGTAATTAAAGTACAACTTCCACAAACCCCTGCTTTAATTATCAAGCCTTGCTGTTAAGGTGAGACAGACCTTTAAATTGCCCAGGCTGTAATACTGTGGTCAGCCATAGCTTTGTGACATCATTAATGACATCACTATAGATGCCCTCTAACAGAGGGATGCATTCTGGGTCTAAAAAGACTCTGATTGGGTCTTTCTGCTTGCATCTGCAGCCGATCACATAATCCAGATGGCTGGCAGCAGAGTGTTTGTTAGAGCATTAGAGTTAATGGGTTAGGGTTAGTGTTAAGATTAGTGTTAGGGCTAGTGTTAGGATTAGGATATTAAGTCTAGGGCTGGTTTATTGAATTATTGCAGGGTTATTCATGAACGTGAGAATTGCCAGGAATTTAAAACTAATTCAAAGTGAATTTCAGATTTAAAGGGACACTGTAGGCAGAAGGGGTCTGGGTGCTGCAATGTATATATAGCTGTAAGTCTGTCCTCAGTGACTGTCTAGCATTTAGTAATTATAAAAAAAACCAGAGTGAGGAAGACAGAATGACCTATAAGATTAGGCAGAAAGAGGCTAAGCAAGTTATAAGAGCTTCCAAATCACACACAGAAGAGAAAATAGCACAGTCAGTAAAAAGGGGGGACAAAACTTTTTTTAGATACATAAATGAGAAATAAATGAGAAAAGAAAAGTAAAACAAGGATTAGTTAGATTAAAAACAAAAGAAGGGGGGCGGAGCCTAGCTTCCTAGCAGGGTGGACGTGCATCACGAGTGCTCCTGCACACCAACGACTAAAACGGGGGATAAACCCCGATTCAGCGCTCACTCGTTGCTGGGAAGGTGCCTACTGAGTGGGGGAGTACCAGGGAAACATTTTGATGCCAAACATGTTCTCGTACCCCATCGGGTCCCCACAGTTCCGACCTGAGGCCTAACCGCGATCGAGCCAGGGAGAGGCGGCCGCTCTCCTGGATGGTAACCTCGCAGGTGATACCCACACAGTGCTCACCTCCAAACCCCCCCCCCTCTGGACCGGTGGGGGTCATCCCGGTCCTCGCTGGGGACGATTATCCCCACATCGAGACCAGCACAAGAGACAACAAAGGAAACGATGAGAAGCGACCAGGCCCTGACCAAGATGGCGGCACAGACACGGTCAAACAGGAACCGTTTAATTTATATACCACCTCAGCACATAGGGGTGTTCTTTGACAGGATTTGTGCCAGCCTGTGGACCACGCTACACACCCGAAGAAAGGCCTACATGAGGGCGATACAGAAGGTGGCAGTATGGATTCGCCCAGTAACGCGACGCCATCTTGGCGGGCATCCCCCTCCATGCAAGCACAAGCGGGAAAAAGCCCAACTAAGGCACCAGCACCGGCACTCTAACTGTCCGTCATCAGCCAACTCCCTGCACCAGCAGACCGGCACACCTCAGACCGTCTATCGGTCAACAATCTTATGCTCACCGTTAAGCAAGCAGCAGACCCGCTCATCACGACAGGCAGTGAGAAGGCACTTGGCTGAACCCACAGATATCCGGGACTGCTACTCCCATCATCATCACACGGACGTTATGAGATCCATATGCCCACAGCATCCTGTTTCACCTCGAGACCCCACCACAGATGACCGGATAAAAAGCGATATCGCCCACACGCCTGCATTATTTTTGCCGCCGGTGGGAATAGGCTGAGCAGGTATTCCAACTCGCAACCGCGATGCCCAGTCACTTAAAGGAGAAGCCGAGTAACTGGACCTACCCGATGAGAGACTCATCCTGAAAATATGTATAATCACCTTTCAAGTTTGGACTCTTATTTCACCTTAATAGTTTTTATCCTTATGTACTTAGACTACTCATTATGCCTCTGCTTTTGCAAAAGGCTGTTTAAGAGTACGCTGCAACACAAGATAGCTAGTCTTACATCAGTTCACTGTGTCTTACACATGTTAGTTCATAGGATCTAGTCCTCCAATCTTGTTATGTGTAAACCGTTAAAATATCGACTAGCTATGAACTTATTAATATATCCTTTACATAAAAGCACTGAATTTAGCGAGTTATGTGGGACCTTCACCGGGCTCCACACACCCTGGACAGCCAGCAAGCAGCTAGCTCTAACAAAAATATTACAATTTAAATGCATATATGTTCAACCTGTTATCAATGCACTTAGTCTGTTTTTTCTACTGTCCAAAGCCAACAGGAACTGTTAATATAGGCCAGGGTGACTTCTGTAAAACGTGTTCCTTGCCTTTGGCTACCCTCCAGTCAGGAGGGCCTAGTCTTCAGTTTTAAGCTTGCTCAACCAGAATAGATAGCATATGCGCAACACTCGTTTAATCGCACAAGCGACACTCATGTAGTCAGCCGAAATAACCTGATCAGTGTATTATTTGATATGCTGTCACACCACCTCTAATCATCTTGTATTCTCCTTATAACCTTTATACAAAAATGTGCACCGATTTCCTATGCCACAACTGTTATGCTTTGTCTATTTCAATGTATGTTCCTGCTGTTGGGGCAAGACACAAATGCTTGTTAAACTAACTCATGCACCTAAAAATAAAGAATTTAAAAAAAAAAAAAAAAAAAAAAAACAAAAGAAGGAAGGTATGTAGATGAGGATAAAGGTCTAGCTGACTGCCTCAATGAATATTTTTGTTCGGTATTTACAGCTGAAAATGAAGGAAAGGGACCTCTGTTAAAAAAAAGGATAAATGAGTCATTTATTACACGTGAGTTTACAGAGGAAGAGGTTCTATTTCAACTGTCAAAAGTAAAGACAAATAAGTCAATGGGACCTGATGGAATACACCCAAAGCTATTAAAAGAGCTTAGTGGTGTACTAGCAAAACCATTAACAGATTTATTTAACCAATCATTGTTAACAGGAGTAGTCCCAGAAGATTGGAAGTTAGCGAATGTTGTGCCCATTCACAAGAAAGGTAATAGGGAGGAGTCGGGCAACTATAGGCCAGTAAGCCTTACTTCAGTAGTGGGGAAAGTGATGGAAACCATGTTAAAGGATGGGATTGTTAAACATCTAAAAACACATGGATTTCAAGATCAGAGAAAACATGGGTTTACTTCAGGGAGATCATGCCAAACTAATCTTATTGATTTTTTTGATTGGGTAACTAAAATTATAGATCAGGGTGGTGCAGTAGACATTGCTTACCTAGATTTCAGTAAGGCTTTTGACACTGTTCCACATAGAAGGCTTATCAATAAACTGCAATCTTTGAGTTTGGATTCCAATATTGTTGAATGGGTAAGGCAGTGGCTGAGTGACAGGCAACAGAGGGTTGTAGTCAATGGAGTATATTCGAAGCTTGGGCTTGTCACCAGTGGGGTACCTCAGGGATCTGTACTTGGACCCATTCTCTTTAATATTTTTATTAGTGATATTGCAGAAGGTCTTGATGGTAAGGTGTGTCTTTTTGCGGATGATACTAAGATATGTAACAGGGTTGATGTTCCAGGAGGGATAAGCCAAATGGCAAATGATTTAGGTAAACTAGAAAAATGGTCAGAGTTGTGGCAACTGACATTTAATGTGGATAAGTGCAAGATAATGCATCTTGGACGTAAAAACCCAAGGGCAGAGTTCAGAATATTTGATAGAGTCCTAACCTCAACATCTGAGGAAAGGGATTTAGGGGTGATTATTTCTGAGGACTTAAAGGTAGGCAGACAATGTAATAGAGCAGCAGGAAATGCTAGCAGAATGCTTGGTTGTATAGGGAGAGGTATTAGCAGTAGAAAGAGGGAAGTGCTCATGCCATTGTACAGAACACTGGTGAGACCTCACTTGGAGTACTCTACACAGTACTGGAGACCATATCTTCAGAAGGATATTGATACCTTAGAGAGAGTTCAAAGAAGGGCTACTAAACTGGTTCATGGATTGCAGGATAAAACTTACCAGGAAAGGTTAAAGGATCTTAACCTGTATAGCTTGGTGGAAAGACGAGACAGGGGGGATATGATAGAAACATTTAAATACATAAAGGGAATCAACACAGTAAAAGAGGAGACTATATTTAAAAGAAGAAACTACCACAACCAGAGGACATAGTCTAAAATTAGAAGGACAAAGGTTTAAAAATAATATCAGGAAGTATTACTTTACTGAGAGGGTAGTGGATGCATGGAATAGCCTTCCAGCTGAAGTGGTAGAGGTTAACACAGTAAAGGAGTTTAAGCATGCGTGGGATAGGCATAAGGCTATCCTAACTATAAGATAATGCCAGGGACTAATGAAAGTATTTAGAAAACTGGGCAGACTAGATGGGCCGAATGGTTCTTATCTGCCGTCACATTCTATGTTTCTATGTTTCTATGTTTCGATCAGACAGTCCCTGGGGGCGATTCCCGAATCCAAACGGACCTTTGGTCCGTTTTCCGATGCTGGACATCCTCACGCTCTGCTTGAAGACTTCCAGTGTCAGATTTTACTCATAGGAAAGCATTGAATAATGCTTTCCTATGGTGAGGTCTAATGTGGCACGGCCATTGCCACGCATATGCATTAGGTCTAACCCGCCGAATTGCGTCAGCGGGGGAGAAGCATAGGCAGAGCCCGACCCAGCACCGAGGATTCAAATAACAAAATACAGTTAGAATGAAATTACATATGTATATATAATTTATGATAATGTAAAAAAAATATATATATATATATATATATGTAACTTCATTCTAAGTGTATTTTATCACTAATATGTGTACTTATATTAATATTAAAATACACTACGTATGACCTTACACATATATAAGATGTGTATATATATTATATAATAATTATTAATAATATTTTTTTACACTACCCACCAGCCCAGACAGTCTCCCTGCTGACAGATCCACAGCCAGCTATTGCGGCCATGTGATTGCTCTTTGAGAGCGATCACATGGCCCCCGGGGGCCTGATTTGCCGGGGGACTGCTGCCTGGGCTGTCAGGCAGTCCTCCCGAAGTGGAACGCAGTGGAGGTAAGTACCATGGGGCTCCTGGGGTAGAAAGCCGTTACGGTGTTCTATGCCGACGCAACGGCTTTAGAGCCCATTATAATAGGGACGGCATAGAACGCCGTAACGGAGCAAAGGGGTTAAAGTTCACTTTGAGTTCCCAACAATCCTCACATAACGAAATGACACTAGTGGGTTCGGCAAATTAGTCTGTAGAAATTCCAGGTTTCAAAGCTGAAATAAGCAACAACATATCAAAGAGATTGGTAACAAAAAGTGTCAAATACAGTCGATAAATACCCAGGAGCTGGTGTAGGCATGCTCCAGCACTCTAAAGTATTTGGACTACATCTCCCTTGATGCTTTGCCAGCACTGCGGCTGTAAATGCATTACGGGAGATCTAGTCCACAACATCTAGAGTGCTGTAGAGTATGTACACATTTACCAAAGAGAACTGTACACATTTACTGAGAACATACAGCTTTAAAAGGGTTTTGTATTTCTTGTAATTCATGAACTGTAAATACAAAAAAAGACATTTAATGTTCTCCATAAATTAAAACAAATAAATGGATTTATTTTGGAGCACTTTTCTTTAGTTGCAATATTTGTGTACAAATTATTATGTATTGTTATGTATTATTATTATATATTATTATATATATTTATTTTTATATTATAATAAATCAGAAGTAAATATCACATCAAAATAGAGCCCCCGTGTCTTTTAAAAAACAGTAAATAATGAGCCTGAGTTCAAGGAATGAGAAAGAAGGGAGTGATGGCTGAACAAACAACGTTGTAAAAGTGCCCAAATTGCTTCAATCCCTAAGTAACAAACAGACAATATGAAGCATTGTCACTAAGGAGTAACAAAAAGTCAATTACTTTGAATTGTTCCCACTGGTGATTATTAAACACGTTTGGCATGGGAAGGGTTAATGCCTAAATTTGGGGGAACAAAGGATTCTTTTTTTTTTTTTTAAACGGCCTAAAAGCAGGCGATTTTTGAAATTTGTTCCATTTCTGCTTAGTTCCCAAACTGATGTTGGCTAGATGAGAGGAGCGGGCTTGCAATTTCCTTAATTAAGTAAAAGATACATTTTTTGGGGCTATGTTTTAATTAGTTCTCGTTATTTCCCACAGGGACCCTTAGAATACACTGTTTCTCAGTGCGAGATAGATGGAAAGATACTCATGAATTTGTATGTATACAGAATATTCATTTCCTGTGCTTTTTATGTAAATATTATTTATTTTGACTGTTTTTTGTTGGGTTTTTTTTGCCTGTAAGTTAGTTTGGTCTGCTTTCAGCCCACAAGAAAGGCTGTTATTTTGATCATTTGAATATTTTTAAATAAAATCTTTGGAATGCTAGCTGCTATGGACTGTAACTCTCATCAAGATCTGCTAAAGGTTTCTGCCCATCTGCCTTCTGGATGCAGGCAGTCTGTGGCTCTATTACATGTACTCAATGAGTTCTGCAATTTGTGTTCCTGTTTACACACATGCTATAAAAATTGGCATATTCATTGATTCTTCCATAGAAAGAAATAGAGAAATTGGATTGTCTGAATTACCCTTGGCCACTTAATTGTTACAACGAGGGTGGATTGGAGTCCAAAACAGGGGGAAAAAGTGTTTTTTTGTTGTGTTTTTTTAGGGGGCATATAAGAATGCACACACCCTGGGACTGAGATAGGCAGAACAACAAATGAGAATAGTTGGGAATAGCTATAGACAACAGACTTGGCGACAATGTGAAACAGCCAGGGGAGCAGATGCAAATGGCAGGAAAATAAATGCACAAAAATATAATCTTGCCCTTTATAAACCAATGGTAAGATCCCATCTTGTATATACTGTTCAGTATTTTGCACTTATTTTAAAGAAGAATGTTATGGATAAAGCAAGAGTGCAGAGACTAACTAAAAAATGATTTAGGAGAACAGAAGATTTTAGTCAAAGGCTAAAAAATTGGAATTTGTTTACTTTATGAAAAAAGAAAAACTGAGAGGGTATCTGACAACATGATACAAATATATACAGGGCCAGCACAAACAGCTCTCTGGTAATCTGTTGATTAACAGTACTGTGCAAAGGTCAAGAGGTCACCCATTTAGACTTGAAGAGAGGAGATTTCACCTATGGCGCAGGAAAGGGTTATTTACAGTAAGAACAATAACAATTATTGGCCCAAAGAGGTTGTTTTTATCAGATTCCGTCAGATTTGGATCTGGATTTTTTTTAAATAGAATATACAATGACATAATAGTTCATACCATGAAATTGGGTGACAATAACAACCCCTGGATGTTGGGCTAAGGTAACATCCCCAGGACGTACTTGGAAACCAGAGTAATCTGAATGTACTTTTCCTGGTTAAATACTTTGTTATTATTGTTATTATTATTATATGCAGGGTGCCAGATTGTTGCTCTGATAAGAAATCTGACTGACACTTTAGACAAAAGTGGAAATTGTTTCAAGTTGTTTTGGGTTTTTTAACCTCATCGATCAACATCAATAATACAAGTGAGGATGAATCTGAAAGACCTGAGCCTTTTTTTAGGCTGTGTTATTATGTAACATTTTAATGGTTATTGTACGCTCATCTATTTCAAGTTAATTAAAAATGAGTAATACACATAATTTTACTGTATAAATCACAATATAGTTAAAGATGATATGCATAGATAGACAGACAGCTACATAGACAGACAGACGGACGGACATACTATAAAACCATCTATTTACTGGAGATTTATACATTGCATAAGTCTAGCGCTGCTCTGAGCTATATTTTTTTTGGCATCTTCTAACCTAACAATTGTTCTTCTGAGATGAATCCACTCTCCAGGACTATCTGTACATCAAGGTTTTAACAGGGCTCTGTAATGAGGCAGTGACACGGAGAGATGCTATAATCTGGGCATTTGTCCAGTCTCTAATTAAAGCAAAGTCCCACTGTATATATACTATATCCGTCCCATCACCATGGTGATCTCCATTAAACCACTGAAATTGTGTATTTTACTATAGCCATGTATACCCCACTTTAGTCACACATATCGTTAGCAGTATTCCCTGAAAGCATTTTTATTGTGAGAAGCACCTCTGACAGATAATAATGGTATCTTCCTTACAGCAACTCCTTTCAGTTTGTTCTGACAAAGACTTAGAATCCGATTTAGCAAGATAATGATTCCCTTTCCAACAGTTTCCATGCTGGTACTCTCACAGAATAATTCTTAGATGGAACAGTGTCATGATTCGCTGTCACTGTCACAATTCGCTGTCACTGTCATGATTCGCCATCACAGCCATGATTCACTGTCACTGCCATGATTCGCCATCACTGTCATGATTCGCCATCACAGCCATGATTCGCCATCACAGCCATGATTCGCCGTCACTGTCATGATTCGCCTGCCATGATTCGCCATCACTGTCATGATTCACCGTCACTGTCATGATTCACCGTCACTGTCATGATTCACCGTCACTGTCATGATTTACCGTCACTGTCATGATTTGCCATCACTGTCATGATTTGCGGTCACTGCCATGATTCGCCGTCACTGCCATTATTCACCGTCACTGCCATTATTCGCCATCACTGTCATGATTTGCGGTCACTGTCATGATTTGCGGTCACTGTCATGATTTGCGGTCACTGTCATGATTCGCTGTCACTGTCATGATTCACCGTCACTGCCATGATTCGCCTTCTTGCAATGATTTGCTGTCACTGTCATGATTCACCGTCACTGTCATGATTCACCGTCACTGTCATGATTCACCGTCACTGCCATGATTCACCTTCACTGTCATGATTCACCGTCACTGTCACAATTTACCGTCACTGTCATGATTCGCTGTCACTGTCATAATTCACCGTCACTGTCATGATTCGCTGTCACTGTCATGATTCATTGTCACTGCCATGATTTGCCTTCACTGCAATGATTTGCCTTCACTGCCATGATTCGCCGTCACTGTCATGATTCACCGTCACTGTCATAATTTACCGTCACTGCCATGATTTGCCATCACTGTCATGATTTGTGGTCACTGTCATGATTTGTGGTCACTGTCATGATTCATTGTCACTGCCATGATTCGCCTTCACTGTCATGATTCACCGTCACTGTCACAATTTACCGTCACTGTCATGATTCGCTGTCACTGCCATGATTCGCCATCACTGCCATGATTCGCCGTCACTGTCATGATTCGCCGTCACTGTCATGATTCGCCATCACTGTCATGATTCGCCGTCACTGTCATGATTCGCCGTCACTGTCATGATTCACCGTCACTGTCATAATTTACCGTCACTGCCATGATTTGCCATCACTGTCATGATTCACCGTCACTGCCATGATTCACCGTCACTGCCATGATTCGCCTTCACTGCAATGATTTGCCGTCACTGTCATGATTCACCGTCACTGTCATGATTCATTGTCACTTCCATGATTCGCCTTCATTGCCATGATTCGCCATCACTGTCATGATTCGCCGTCACTGTCATGATTCGCCGTCACTGTCATGATTCGCTGTCACTGTCATGATTCACCGTCACTGCCATGATTCGCCTTCTTGCAATGATTTGCTGTCACTGTCATGATTCACCGTCACTGTCATGATTCACCGTCACTGCCATGATTCTCCGTCACTGTCATGATTCGCTGTCACTGTCATGATTCACCGTCACTGCCATGATTCGCCTTCTTGCAATGATTTGCTGTCACTGTCATGATTCACCGTCACTGTCATGATTCACCGTCACTGTCATGATTCACCCTCACTGTCATGATTCGCCGTCACTGTCATGATTCGCCGTCACTGTCATGATTCGCCATCACTGTCATGATTCACCGTCACTGTCATGATTCACCGTCACTGTCATGATTCACCGTCACTGCCATGATTCGCCGTCACTGTCATGATTCGCTGTCACTGTCATGATTCACCGTCACTGCCATGATTCGCCTTCTTGCAATGATTTGCTGTCACTGTCATGATTCACCGTCACTGTCATGATTCACCGTCACTGTCATGATTCGCCGTCACTGTCATGATTCGCCGTCACTGTCATGATTCGCCGTCACTGTCATGATTCACCGTCACTGTCATAATTTGCCATCACTGTCATGATTCACCGTCACTGTCATGATTCACTGTCACTGTCATGATTCATTGTCACTGCCATGATTCGCCTTCATTGCCATGATTCACCGTCCCTGTCATGATTCTCTGTCACTGTCATGATTCACCGGCACTGTCACAATTTACCGGCACTGTCATGATTCTCTGTCACTGACATTATTTGCTGTCACTGTCATGATTCGCCGTCACTGCCATGATTCGCCTTCTTGCAATGATTTGCTGTCACTGTCATGATTCACCATCACTGTCATGATTCGCTGTCACTGTCATGATTCACTGTCACAATT
Organism: Pelobates fuscus; assembly: GCF_036172605.1. Taxonomy (NCBI): domain Eukaryota; kingdom Metazoa; phylum Chordata; class Amphibia; order Anura; family Pelobatidae; genus Pelobates; species Pelobates fuscus. The sequence goes on along the minus strand of NC_086323.1, from coordinate 17,313,167 downwards.
TACTGTCATGATTCACTGTCACTGTCATGATTCACCATCACTGCCATGATTTCCGTACTGTCATGATTCGCCGTCACTGTCATGATTCACCGTCACTGTCACAATTTACCGTCACTGTCATGATTCGCTGTCACTGCCATGATTCGCTGTCACTGTCATGATTCGCCATTACTGCCATCACTGTCATGATTCGCCGTCACTGTCATGATTCACCGTCACTGTCATAATTTACCGTCACTGCCATGATTTGCCATCACTGTCATGATTTGCGGTCACTGTCATGATTTGCTGTCACTGTCATGATTCACCGTCACTGCCATGATTCGCCTTCACTGCAATGATTTGCCGTCACTGTCATGATTTGCCGTCACTGTCATGATTCACCGTCACTGTCATAAATTACCGTCACTGCCATGATTTGCCATCACTGTCATGATTTGTGGTCACTGTCATGATTTGTGGTCACTGTCATGATTCACTGTCACTGTCATGATTCACCGTCACTGCCATGATTTGCCTTCACTGCAATGATTGGCTGTCACTGTCATGATTCACCGTCACTGTCACAATTTACCATCACTGTTATGAGTCTCTGTCACTGCCATTATTTGCTGTCACTGTAATTATTCGCCGTCACTGCCATGATTCACCATCACTTCCATGATTCGCTGTCACTGTCATGATTCGCCATCACTTCCATGATTCGCTGTCACTGTCATGATTCGCCATCACTGTCATGATTCGCCATCACTTCCATGATTCGCTGTCACTGTCATGATTCGCCATCACTGTCATGATTCGCCATCACTGTCATGATTCGCCATCACTGTCATGATTCGCGGTCACTGTCATGATTGGCTGTCACTGTCATGATTCACCGTCACTGTCTCAATTTACCGTCACTGTCACAATTTACCATCACTGTTATGAGTCTCTGTCACTGCCATTATTTGCTGTCACTGCCATGATTCGCCGTCACTGTAATGATTCGCCGTCACTGCCATGATTCACCATCACTTCCATGATTCGCTGTCACTGTCATGATTCGCCATCACTTCCATGATTCGCTGTCACTGTCATGATTCGCCGTCACTGTCATGATTCGCCGTCCCTGTCATGATTCGCCGTCACTGTCATGATTCGCCGTCACTGTCATGATTCGCCATCACTGTCATGATTCGCCATCACTGTCATGATTCGCCATCACTGTCATGATTCGCCATCACTGTCATGATTCACCGTCAGTGTCATGATTTGCCGTCACTGCCATGATTTGCCATCACTGCCATAATTCACCGTCACTGCCATGATTTGCCATCACTGTCATGATTTGCGGTCACTGTCATGATTTGCGGTCACTGTCATGATTCACCGTCACTGCCATGATTCGCCTTCAATGCAATGATTCGCCATCACTGCCATGATTCGCCGTCACTGCCATGATTCGCCGTCACTGCCATGATTCGCCGTCACTGCCATGATTCGCCGTCACTGCCATGATTCGCCGTCACTGCCATGATTCGCCGTCACTGCCATGATAGCATTCTAAGTCGAGTTTACCTATAAAGGCCATTCTGAGTTTTAGCTACAAATGGAAACATTCTACGATTGCTCCAATAGCCCCTAGAGAGATCATCAGCATTCCGCTCATCTAGAAAATAATTTAGAAAAAGAAACACATGCAGATATCACAGGACCCCAGATGTGCATTTGATTAAAACCCCAGAGACGTCCCAGACTGTCCTGTTAGTGATGCTTCTACTCTCCTCTTTTTTTCACCTCACTGAGTAGCCGCAGTTTGCAGTGGCGAAGGTTTACTTCTCTGTGTTTGGCCGTAGAACATGTGTGTTTGTAAATAAATAAATAAATGTTTCTGAAATAGACAATGGAACCTTTTTTCAGTGTATTGTATGTTTTTCAAGGCGTACAAAGGCTAACTCCATTGTGATTATCCTCATTGGGATAACCCGATATTTTAACATTTTATAAATGTATTTCTTTATTTGATTGTTTCAAAATTGACTGCTAACATCTGGTAAAGCCGATTAATCACTGTCGACCAGCAGAATTCTTTAAATGTCCCTTATTGTCCTGCTGTGACATACGTGACACAATAATAAGAACACACAATAGCTTTCTGTCTGCCGTGTACATGGCATGTTTTGTCAGGGGAGCAGACCCTGCTGACACGGTAAATCAAACTCACATTCGCATGTCTAGTATCACCCCACACAGGAGAGAGGTCAGCCGACTCTTATACTGTACGTCCTGCTGGTAATACCGGGATTATATTCTTTAAAACCTCTTGTGTATTTCCAGGGTTATAAGGCCTGTGAGCCCGGTCTCTATACTAAAATCGTATTAAGCGGCTTTGTCATGATTTATTTTTATTTTTGTTTGCCTTTCCCCTCTTTGCACGTGCCTTTATTGATATTAATTAAACTATTTAATGTATTTCTATTATATTTTCTTCATTAAGCCATTTGTCATTGTGTTCTCCTCTGTCCTTGATGACCTGTCCTGCAGTTTGCCTTCGGTGAGATTCTCTTGACTGATGGATTGTGGATAAATTGGCTTAGCAACTGAAATAGAACTTTATTCAACTTTGACTCCCGCGCACCATGAGAAAAGGTATTCAATACATTATTCCATGTATAACTAAAAAACAAGTAAATACATTTTTTTTAAAAAAAAAACAAGGTGAAAAGAGGGACATTAAAGAATTAATTTTAAAGCAAAACCTGCATTGTGCATCTGCTGATTGCTCTCAGCCAATGAGCTAAGCCCTGCACTGCAAGGCTTAGCTCAGTGCATGTAGCCTCCGGACTGCTGAGGAGGAGGCAATTGGCACTGGATGGACGACAGGTAAGTCGTCAAACTTTTCTGAAATGTGAAGATGCAAGGGTAATCCTGGCACCATTACTACTACAGCGGCCTGTAGTGGTTATGGTGCTTGGAATTTATCTTTAATGTTTTCACTTTCTAAATTATCTTAAAATCACTACATGTGTCTCAATAAATATAGTCGTCAAGTTTTAAGAGGCAACCTGGAAAACACACAGAAAATGCTTTAATGTGTTTAACAGTAAACCTATGTATGTCTTTAAAAGTGAAATAAACTCATCTTCTTAGCAGACGAAGAAGGGGTCAAGGTTTGGGCGCCTGAAGAGGCCAATATGTTGCCAAGCTGTATTAAAATGGTTTGACAAAAAAAGTGGTCTGTACCCCAAAACCCTTACACCATAACAACTACAATAAGATGAAGTTTCCCTTTTATATAATCTAGATTTTTAGTGAATAAACTCAAATTCTCGGATTAACTCTATATCTTTACACTGCCATCATATAATTTTTATTTGCTTTTTCAAAATATACAAAACCGTTCTTGGTTAATAATATATTACGTGAAATAATGGTTTTACAGTTACTGTAAAATTAACACAGAGGGGCGAATTCACTAACATTCACTAAATTTCAAACTGTAGAGAATTAAAATCCAAACGGCAAAATGTAGATTAACATAAAAGTATAAGTCTCCACTACTTTGGGCGTTTTGTCCATGTGAAACGGGCTGCATGCAATAACTGAAAACTGTAGGATCCTTCTCAAGATATTAAACATGATTAAATCATATGTCCTGGCCAATGTGTGTAATGCCTTAGGTAATATTACTGACAAGGATATTCACTAATATAAATGATATCATGGCTGAGCAAAAGCTAGATCTCATAAAGCTTTCAAAGCATCAAGGATTTGTGGTTCGACAAAAGCTGAGGATGTATAATGGCCACCTCTATATCACATTGAAACACACCCACTATCCCTATAAGAAATGTATATATCATCCTACAGTGAGATATTGTGCAGATACACATTATTACTTGTAACCCCAACATTCCGTCTGCAGGATAATACCTGGCATGATTAACTCACATTGTAGCAATTATTATTTTATGACATAACAGTCATTCTTGCCCACGATCAGAGATTAAGATTGCCCCGGGCCTTGGGCAGGATGGCAGAATAGTGCTCCCTCCTAGAGGGAATTGGGGCAACTGAGAGCCATGTGGAGAGTTGTAAGTGCCTGTATGTGCTGGCTAAGTGGTGTGTGTTTGCAGGGGTCAAGTCCTGGGGAAAAAAGAGTGGGAACTCACCCAAGATTCCGCCTCTCCCCCCCTCCCCTTAAAAAAAAAAATTACACTCCTATGCATATAGTGCAGTGCAGGGTGTGTATAATGAATGTAGTGTGTTTGTAGTGAATGCAGAGTATGGATAATGAATGTAGTGTGTTTGTAGTGAGTGCAGTGTGTATAATGAATGTAGTGTGTTTGTAGTAAGTGCAGATTGTGTATAATGAATGCAGTGTGTGTGTGCTGGATTATATGTGTGTGTGTGTGTGTGCTGGATGATTGTGTGTGTGTGGGTGCTGGATGATTGTGTGTGTGTGTGTGCTGGATTATGTGTGTGTGTACTGGATTGTGTGTGTGTACTGGATTGTGTGTGTGTGCTGGATTATGTGTGTGTGTGTGTACTGGATTATGTGTGTGTGTGTGTACTGGATTATGTGTGTGTGTGTGTGTGTGTGTACTGGATTATGTGTGTGTGTGTGCTGGATTGTGTGTGTGTGTGCTGGATTGTGTGTGTGTGTGCTGGATTATGTGTGTGTGTGTACTGGATTATGTGTGTGTGTGTGTGTGTGCTGGATTATGTGTGTGTGTGTACTGGATTACGTGTCTTTACCCGTGTGTCTCACTTCCTTAATTCCAACTCTCTCCTTGACCCTCTTCAGTCTGGCTTTCGCCCTCTCCACTCTACTGAGACCGCTCTTATCAAAGTGACTAATGACCTAATCTCCGCTAAATCCAAAGGTCACTACTCCATATTAATTCTCCTTGACCTCTCTGTTGCCTTTGACACAGTTGATCATGCTCTCCTCCTTCAAACTCTTCAATCACTTGGTCTCTGTGACTCTGTCCTCTCTTGGTTTTCCTCCTATCTCTCCCAACGCTCATTTAGTGTCTCCTTTTCCAAGGATACCTCCTCCCCTCGCCCTGTCTCGGTTGGAGTTCCCCAAGGCTCTGTCCTTGGTCCCCTTCTATTTTCTCTTTATACTGCCTCTCTTGGAAAACGTATTGCTTCTTTTGGATTCAACTACCACCTGTACGCTGATGACACTCAGATATACCTCTCCTCACCGGACCTCTCCCCGGCCGTCCTGCAACGTGTTACTGCTTGCCTCTCTTCCATCTCTGACTGGATGTCGTCACGCTTTCTCAAACTTAACCTCTCTAAAACTGAACTCCTTGTCTTTCCTCCTCCTAATACTGATCCTCCTCTCTCACTCTCCCTTCAAGTCAGTGATATCCACATAAGTCCATCCCTACAAGCGCGCTGTCTTGGCGTCATACTTGACTCTGGTCTCACCTTTGAGTCTCACATCCAGTTTGTTGCCAAATCCTGTAGGTTCCAACTCAAAAACATAGCCCGCATCCGCCCCTTTCTTACGCAAGATGCTACCAAGGAGCTTGTCCATGCTCTAGTAATTTCCCGCATGGATTACTGTAACCCTCTCCTGATTGGTCTCCCCAAAAGCCGTACTGCCCCGCTACAGTCTGTAATGAATGCTGCAGCTAGACTGATTTTCCTATCCAGTCGGTCCTCTCACACCTCGCCCCTCTGCCAGTCCTTACATTGGCTCCCTGTATCCTATAGGAGTCAATTCAAAGTGCTAACCCATACATTTAAAGCACTGAACAATTCCAGCCCCTCTTATATCTCTTCACTGATCCAGAGGTATGCCCCTCCTCGTACCCTCCGCTCTGCCCGCGACCACCTCCTGACTGCTGCTCGCACCCGTACGGCCAACTCACGCTTGCAGGACCTCTCACGGGCGGCTCCTCTCCTATGGAATAACTTGCCTACTGCCATCAGACTCTCCCCTAGTCTTCAATCATTTAAGAAGGGCCTTAAAACCCATCTCTTCAGGAAAGCATATGGCCTCCCAGAGTAATCTCTCCCTTACATACCTGTCTCTTGCTCTCCTATGGGATAGTGCTTTGCTCTCTCCTCCAGCTCTGCTTCACTCCTACTTGATATTTCCTATCCTAATGTTTCTAATACCCCACCTCCTATAGACTGTAAGCTCATTTGAGCAGGGTCCTCTTCAACCTATTATTCCTGTAAGTTTTCTTTTAATTGTCTTATTTATTGTTACATCCCCCCCTCTCAAAATATTGTAAAGCGCTACGGAATCTGTTGGCGCTATATAAATGGCAATAATAATAATAATAATAATAATAATAATAATAATGTGTGTGTGTGTGTGTGTACTGGATTATGTGTGTGTGTGTGTGTGTGTGTGCTGGATTATGTGTGTGTGTGTGCTGGATTATGTGTGTGTGTGTACTGGATTATGTGTGTGTGTGCTGGATTATGTGTGTGTGTGTGCTGGATTATGTGTGTGTGTGTACTGGATTATGTGTGTGTGTGCTGGATTATGTGTGTGTGTGTGCTGGATTATGTGTGTGTGTGTACTGGATTATGTGTGTGTGTGCTGGATTATGTGTGTGTGTGTGCTGGATTATGTGTGTGTGTGTACTGGATTATGTGTGTGTGTGTGCGTGCTGGATTATGTGTGTGTGCGTGCTGGATTATGTGTGTGTGTGTACTGGATTATGTGTGTGTGCTGGATTATGTGTGTGTGTGTACTGGATTATGTGTGTGTGTGTGTGCTGGATTATGTGTGTGTGTGTGTGCTGGATTATGTGTGTGTGTGTGCTGGATTATGTGTGTGTGTGTACTGGATTATGTGTGTGTGTGTACTGGATTATGTGTGTGTGTGTGTGCTGGATTATGTGTGTGTGTGTGTGCTGGATGATGGGGGGGATGCATTTGCTTTTTAACTTTTATGTGTTTACCTTGTCAGGGAGGGGGGAGATCGCCTGGTGGTCCGGTGGAGGGTAGCAGCCGCTGCACACTTCAACTCTCGCGAGACTCGCCTGTGCGGAGCGTTGCCATGGTAACCCGTGGCAACGCTCTTACAGCTGCGGGTCTCGCGAGAGTTGAAGCTGAGAGAGCTGGAGAAGAACGCCGAGTGTGATGGCACCTGTGTGCAGTTAGCAGGGCAGGTCCTGCGGGACTGGGAACGGCGTTCCTGCTTTGGAAAAAGTGCAGGAACGCCGTTCCCATGCGTTCCTGCAGGACTCGAGCCCTGTGTGTTTGGTCACTGAATGTTGTGTGTGGAGGAGGCTTAGTGGTGTGTTTGGTGCCTGAATGTTGTGTGTGTGCTGGTTTAGTGCTGTGTTTGGTCCCTGAATGTTGTGTGTGGTGTCTGAATGTTGTGTGTGGAGGAAGCTTAGTGGTGTGTGTGGTGCCTGAATGTTGTGTATTGGTAGGGAGATTGAGTTTGTGTGAGGAAGCCTCTCACACATCTTTACCTTTTTTTATTTGCCCCTCCTACTTACCTTTTGGCAGGTTGGGAGTAGAGTGCAATCACTGGTGGTCCAGTGGAAGGCATGCAGTACTGATTCCTTTGTGGTCTGGTGGGAGAGCATTGCAGTCTGCACCTCTCCTTAGTGCAGATCACTTTATGAGCTCCCTCATAGTTTGACACTCACCTGATTCAGACCAAAGTGGTCCCTCAATGTAGTAAAGGGAGACAGACCCCTGTCCTCAATAAGTTAAAGCTTAAAAAGACACTATATGCACCAGACCACTTCATCTCATTGGAGTGGCCTGGGTGCAGTGTCCCTGCCCCCCTTTGCCCTGCAAGGTAAAACATGGCATGTTTAGAGACAGCCACCAGAGGCGCTTCCTAGCTTTTCACTGCTTCACATGACGACATCCAGCTTCTTCAAATCGCCTACAGGAAAGCCTAATTTAAAGCGACACTCTAGGCACCCAGACCACTTCTGCTCATTGGAGTGGTCTGGGTGCCAACTCCCACTACTCTTAACCCTGCAAGTGTAATTATTGCAGTTTTTTATAAACTGCAATAATTACATTGCAGGGTTAACTCCACCTCTAGTGGCTGTCTATTAGACAGTCACTAGAGGTCACTTCCTGGGTTCTAGCACAGGTTTCCTGTGTTAGAGCGTCGCTGGACGTCCTCACGCTGTGTGAGGACCTCCAGCGTCGCTCAAAACCCCATAGGAAAGCATTGAAATTATTTTTCAATGCTTTCCTATGAGGAGACGTAATGCGCATGCATGGCATTGCCGCGCATGTGCATTAGGTCCCCTTGGCCGGTGGGCAAGATCAGTCTCGCCCACCGGCCGACGCAATGAAGAGGAGGAGCGTCGCGGAGGCGGAGACAATGACGAGGGACATCGCCGCTGCCTCAGGTAAGTCACTGAAGGGGTTTTCACCCCTTCAGTAACCGGGGATTGGGGGGTGAGAGGGACCCTCTAGTGCCAGGAAAACGGATCGTTTTCCTGGCACTGGAGTTTCCCTTTAATGATTTCCTATGGGAAATGCCTATTTCCTAATACAGTGTTGTATTCCTAACGCCATAGTGCTACTTTAAGAGCCCACACCATTAACAACACATTACAAACATTTATAAATCCCAGTGTGTTTCCTCTACCATAGCTCTGTGATACAGTCACACATCTGGTGTCAGTAATACAATCTCTGCAGCAGGCAGAGGGTTAATACATCTCCATTGGGAGCGGTCTGAAGATTCAGCTCATTGATATTCTAGGCATCTCATCATGTAATCGCTTGCAACAAACTGCTACTAAGTGCTATCCACAAGGCACAGAGCCAGGAAACCACTGAATTATTACCCATAATGTAAGAAGGAGCGATCCGCAGCCTGTAACTGAATGGGTCCAGAAATATCACCTTGTAACTCGGAATTTGTAGTGAGTGTACAATGACTTGGCCAGATCTGCTCCGTATATTACAGGTCCGTCCCCGGCAGACTGCAGCCAGAAACAGCACGGCGACTAGCAGTAAATACACAGCACTAACACAGTTCGAATACAGGCTGGTATCTGTGATAATGCTTTTAACATAGAGAAAATAAAGTCTAATTGTAAATAAATAGCAAAGTTAATGCTAGAAGTGAAAATAGCAACAAAGACTAAGCCTTGCAAAAGGTCAGAGCTTGCAAGGTTGCAAGCACAAAGTTGAAATCGAAAGGATAGGGGAGATCATATACATTGAGAAGAAAATATAGAGTAGGAATGGTATCGCGTAAATCCAGTCAAAAACAGGAGAAAACTGGAAAGGATTAAATAACCTAGCAAAAAAAAATCCCTACTAAGGCTCACCCCAGCGTACTGAGCCAGACCCAATCAATCCCAAAGTGGCTATGACACCCTATCAATAGGAGTTCGCTAAGGTGTAGAAAACAAAATAAACAAAAATCACATCGGTGAAAAATGCCCGACGCGTGTTTCGGCGGAATAACCGCCTTTCTCAAGGGCAAAATAGAATGCTTAGATCTCACCCCTCCTCCGTTTTAAATAGCTCCTCTGTGTCTCCCGCCGGCTCTCGCTAATCGCCATCAGCTGGTATCATCCAATCATCTCGTTACGAGAAGTTGGATACTGCGCATGTCTCGTTAGACCCTTCGCGCATGCGTGCCAAACATAGAATCTGTGATCTCTTCACATTGTCAGTTCACATTTGCGCATGTGCCCCAAACTTAGAATATGTAACTAGTTTGTCAGTGCGCATGTCAGGACATGTTTATCGGCGTGAACACAAGGATGAAATTAAGGCATAGAGTGGGTTAAAAGGATCACTCATGCTACATTGTATAGGTGGGTAATCAGTCCCTTGGGGGTTAAGACCGGGTGAGAAGCAAGTGCCTATTAAGTAGAGAGGTGAGGATGGGCGAATTGCGCATGTCCGGCCAAGCCAAACGCGCACGCGCACCAAGCAAGGAATCTTAAATATCTTCCACAATGTACATGTGCATAAATGTCCACACACGTGCAAGGGATAGTATAGATTCCGTTCCCTCCAGTCACAATATAAATAGTGCAGGCAATAGGCCACCCAGGGGAAGATACCCATCTTGACTTCTACCGTGTTCATGACACATAAGTGGCAATGAGAGATAAAAATAATAAATAATAATAGAACGTAGAGCCGGTAAGAGCATCAATGTAGGGTAGAAGGAGGGAGGAGGGGATGAAAAAACTTAAATCATATTAGTATAGTAAAATAAAATAAACAAAGTATATACATTATAGACAAAAGAGTGGTTCATAGTGAAAACTTTCAATATAGCTGGTAGTGGCGAATATAATGAAGGTATTGAGAGAGGATAAGGGATATATATATAAATATATATATATATATATATGTATGGTCATATGGAGATCAACTCTAGATATTATATGAAGGGGGCAAAAGAGAAGCCCTCATTCAGACCAAGTGTTCTAAGTTCGTATATCCATCTCGATTCCCTCTGTCTGAGAGTTTTATCAAAGTCCCCACGTCTCTGGGTCCTCTTTACCAATTCTAGTTCACAGAATCTAAGGTTATTAGGGTCTCCATGATGAAAATCTCTAAGATGTCTCGAGATCGGTGTCTCGAGACGATTCCTAGGGGACCTCACGTGTTCCATGATCCTGTCTTTAAATGCCCTAAATGTTTTCCCCACGTATTTCTGTCCACATGTGCACGAGAGCAAGTATACAAGGCCTTTCGTATTACAGTTAAAAAAACTTTTAACTTTAAAGGAACCCCGTCCTTGGCTATCGCTGACAATCTTGGAATTCTTGAGGATAAATTTGCAGGCTACACATTTACCACAGCCATATGTGCCGGTTGGTGGAGTGCCCAGCCAAGTGGCTCGAGGTTGTGGTTTAACAGAGAAATGACTGGGTACCAGTAGGTCGCGAATGTTGCATCCCCTCCTGGCTGTGATATTTACATGTGGGCTTAGGACTCCTTTGAGATGTGTATCATTTAGTAGGATCGGCCAGAATCTCTCAAGTGACTTACGTACTTCCGGCCACCCCCTGTCAAATGTAGCGATCATACGGATAGTTCCCGCATCCTCCTTGATCGTCTTTTTAGGAAGGTCACACAATAAATCACCCCTCTCAGTTTGTAGTGCCCTCTTATATGCTCTTTGTAAGCAGCGATTCGGATAACCCTTCTCCTATAAAAGTTTTTTCGCTTTCATGATAAAGTCCTGGATGTTACTACAGTTTCTCCGAAGACGGAGATACTGGCCCACCGGAATACCCTCTTTGAGGGGTCAGGGATGGTGACTAGTCCAGTGTAGGAGAGAGTTGGTTGCCGTGGGCTTTCTGAATAGTGTACCATCTTGGCCGATACTGATGGTCACATCGAGAAAGTTTATACAGAATCCTCCGAATTCAGATGTGAACCGAAGGTTTTCATCGTTACAGTTAAGTAGTTCTACCATACCTGAGAACTCCTGGGGGGTGCCCTGCCAGACAATCAAAAGTCATCGATGTAGCGACCCCACCATAGGACTTTGGGTAGGTATTCTCTCAACGTATCTGAATTACGGATCTGATGTTCCCACCAGCCAAGAAGGAGATTCGCATATGAGGGGGCACAAGCCGTCCCCATAGCGGTTCCCCTTACTTGGTGGTACATACAGTTGTTAAATAAAAAGTAGTTGTGTGACAGAATAAATCTAAGGAGGCGTAGGACAAAAGCCGTATGTAGATTATCTCTAGGGGCCCTCTGATCAAGGAAAAATCTCACGTGTTCAATTCCCCTATCGTGAGGTATGGAGGAATAGAGCGATTCAACGTCCAAACTGCATAATTGAACAGTGGGGGAGAATTTAAGACTCGAGAGTTTATTCAAAGCTTGCTTGGTATCCCTGATATAGGAAGGTAGTGTTTCCACAAAAGGTCTTAGGACTCTGTCTATATACAGGCTGCCATTTTGTGTGAGGTTATCAACCCCAGAGACGATTGGACGTCCTGGGGGTATCTCCAAGCTCTTATGAACTTTGGGTAAGCAGTAGAAGGTTGCTACTTTGGGGTGACGAGTAAGAATGAATTCAAACTCGTCAACCGATAGCAACCCCCCACTGCGACCCTCTTCCAATATCTCCCTATATTTGGACAGAAAGTCATCCGTAGGGTCATGTTTAAGGACTGCATACGTCTCAGTATCCCTGAGGACCCGTTCGGCCATTCCCAGATATTTATCCACATCCATCACTACGATATTTCCCCCCTTATCAGCGGGTTTGATGATGATATCAACATCATCTTGTAAAGTCTTTAAAGCTCGTTGTTCCCATCTGAGGAGATTATCCCTGGAATGGATGCGGAGAGATTTTGAGTTGATTTTTTCAATCTCTGTTTTAGCTGCCTCTAGGAACAGCTCGATGTTCCTAAAGCTCACAAAGTTAGGTGTATAGCGGCTCTTAGGTTTTAAGCCGGTACGGTTCAAGATGGTATTAGAATTGCTTTTGTCTAAGAGAGCTAGTAGGGAGGTGAGGCATTGGTAGTCTTGTGATGCAAGCCCAAGGTCTCGGGCCTTTCGTTCGTTTTGTACAGAATGGAATTTATGTAGGGCCAACTTTCTAACGAAAAGGTTGAGATCCTTAATCCAACCAAACTTGTCAAAAAAAGGGGTAGGTACAAAAGAGAGGCCCTTTCCTAAAACGACCTTTTGATCAGCCGTTAGTGTACGTGAAGACAGGTTGATGATCTGGGACTTATGTTCTACACTCTGGATGTCAACTAATATCTCCTCCTCCTCCCCCCTCCTCTTGTATTGCGAGTCTGGTATCTCGTCCGCTGGCTCGGGAATTCCTCCTGATAACCTGGGGCTAAAAAATTAACCCCCTTTTTCAGGATTCCTCTGGGGTTAGAATTCACTGTGGGTGGAGTAGACTGTGTTTGTAAGTCTACTGGATTATTTTGGATTCTACGCATTCTACAGTTAAAGGATTTATAAACATTCCCAGTCTGGTAGTCATTAGAATCTCTTAAGAACTTATCGTGTTTTCTAAATTTTACTGATTCTTGATATTTATCCAGGTTTTGTTTTGGATTCAAGAAAAGGGAAATTTGGATCATTTTGGAATTGTTTGATCCCATTAATTTCCTCATCAAGGTCGATGTTCACTGTTTTGAGTTGTTCCTGTTCAAATTTGCAGATAATCTGCATAAACGTTTTAGAGCAAGACCCAGCCGCAGCTTCCCACTCCTTCATCAAATCTGAATTGTCAGAATAAGACGAAGGGATGTTCATTACTCTAAGACCTCTCGGTATCATTTCTTTACTCATATAGTTCTCAAGGGATGAGATCTCCCAGCATGTTCTGATCTGTTTTTTGTATAGACTGTGAAGTTTATTGAAAGATTTATTAATGTTGGGAGTAGTAGTACTTAAGTCTAGTTTTGTGTTGGAAAAAACATTTTCTGCGTCTTTGCACCAGACATTACTTTCAATTTTGTTAGATAAGAAAACAGCCATAATTAAAATGAAAGAAAGAAGTAAACCACTCTATATAACCCTGGTATTGAAACCTAATATATAATAATCGTTAGAGGTACTTCCTAAATAGAAAATCTAATAGGGAATACAAAGAGAAGTGGGTTATAGGGGTGGTAATAAGGGCATAACCCTGCATATAGCGCAAAATATACAAAAAATAAAAGGTGAAACACCCCGTATCAAAACGGGCTGCTCTCCTTTAAACCACCCCAGAAACAGCGTCTAAGAAAAACAAATACATTTTATTTAGTAAACATAATTAAAAAGAAAATATTAAAAGCAAGTCACCTAGGAAGTCATATAGCAAGCCTATTAGCTGCAAGGCTAGAGTAACAATTGCATATAACACTCACTAGTAATTGTAGCGATTAAACTTAAACAAAGTTAATGCTAGAAGTGAAAATAGCAACAAAGACTAAGCCTTGCAAAAGGTCAGAGCTTGCAGGGTTGCAAGCACAAAGTTGAAATCGAAAGGATAGGGGAGATCATATACATTGAGAAGAAAATATAGAGTAGGAATGGTATAGCGTAAATCCAGTCAAAAACAGGAGAAAACTGGAAAGGATTAAATAACCTAGCAAAAAAAAATCCCTACTAAGGCTCACCCAAGCGTACTGAGCCAGGCCCAATCAATCCCAAAGTGGCTATGACACCCTATCAATAGGAGTTCGCTAAAGTGTAGAAAACAAAATAAACAAAAATCACATCGGTGAAAAATGCCCGACGCGCGTTTCGGCAGAATAACCGCCTTTCTCAAGGGCAAAATAGAATGCTTAGATCTCACCCCTCCTCCGTTTTAAATAGCTCCTGTGTGTCTCCCGCCGGCTCTCGCTAATCGCCATCAGCTGGTATCATCCAATCATCTCGTTACGAGAAGTTGGATACTGCGCATGTCTCGTTAGACCCTTCGCGCATGCGTGCCAAACATAGAATCTGTGATCTCTTCACATTGTCAGTTCACATTTGCGCATGTGCCCCAAACTTAGAATATGTAACTAGTTTGTCAGTGCGCATGTCAGGACATGTTTATCGGCGTGAACACAAGGATGAAATTAAGGCATAGAGTGGGTTAAAAGGATCACTCATGCTACATTGTATAGGTGGGTAATCAGTCCCTTGGGGGTTAAGACCGGGTGAGAAGCAAGTGCCCATTAAGTAGAGAGGTGAGGATGGGCGAATTGCGCATGTCCGGCCAAGCCAAACACGCACGCGCACCAAGCAAGGAATCTTAAATATCTTCCACAATGCACATGTGCATAAATGTCCACACACGTGCAAGGGATAGTATAGATTCCGTTCCCTCCAGTCACAATATAAATAGTGCAGGCAATAGGCCACCCAGGGGAAGATACCCATCTTGACTTCTACAGTGTTCATGACACATAAGTGGCAATGAGAGATAAAAATAATAAATAATAATAGAACGTAGAGCCGGTAAGAGCATCAATGTAGGGTAGAAGGAGGGAGGAGGGGATGAAAAAAACTTAAATCATATTAGTATAGTAAAATAAAATAAACAAAGTATATACATTATAGACAAAAGAGTGGTTCATAGTGAAAACTTTCAATATAGCTGGAGTTCGCTAAGGTGTAGAAAACAAAATAAAAATCACATCGGTAAAAAATGCCCGACGCGCGTTTCGGCAGAATAACCGCCTTTCTCAAGGGCAAAATAGAATGCTTAGATCTCACCCCTCCTCCATTTTAAATTGGTTGGGGTCTTGTTGTCCTCCACCCACCCTGGATCCAAGACCAGGATTCAGCTTCCAGTGGGTAGACCTCTCCTAGTTCAGAAAGCAAAGCAGGCTGCTCTTACAAGAGCAATTGTTGTAAGCCAAGGGAGTATAGTGATTATAGCAATCCCCAGAGTGAATATAGCTCTCCCCCCTGGACCTGAGAGATGACTACAGTAAAAACATACACACGATTACGTTGGCTCTCAGGTCCAAGACACTCCCATACAAAATAGGTCAATCCCTCCCCTTTGCCTGGGAGATAATTGAGTCATAATTTGACCGACCGTACGCATGGTCCCATGCCCAAAACAGTTCCAGAGAATCAGGGCTTGCAGTTGGTCTAGTTCGGTAGTTTAAAAACCGAACAAGTTACCAAAACATAGTCAATGTTCTTACCCTGGAGCTTGTTCACCTTGTTTGTGGGAACATTTTCACCAAACAGTGCCCTTCTAAGTAGTGTAGAACCAAACGCAGCTAATCCTGGAAGTCCAGCTGTGTTCGGGAGTTTCAGTATCCGTAAACAGTTCCATGAATTCAACAACCAAACACCACTGCCTGCGTTCGTTGGAACAAGATGGCAGCCACCTCGTGGTCGTTCATGCGAGCAGTGGCCATCCAGATGAACACTTAGAATGCTGCGGTGGAAAGTGTTACAAACTGTCAATTAGGCTTAACAAGCTCCCGGGTGGTCTTTGGTTCGTGCGGCTTTTCAGGAACCAAACCATATAGTCCCAATTGCACAAACAGAGCCCTTTTTTTTTTGTCAATCTCTTTTTATTGAAATTTTGTTTTTTCATACCCTTGCGGGTCAAGAATATTTGAAATGTACATCAAACATAATCATGAAAACATAGTATGGCATGAACAGTAGCATGTAAACGAAATCATGTACTAGGGAATGTGGGCCTGCAATGGTATGTTATCGTGATTGTGTGAATTGCCTCGCGAGAATGGGTGAGTAACCATAATATGTGTGTAGTAACCCTCTCGGGTTCTGAGGTATGTCCTTCTTCTATGTGTACCCAGGGCCCTGGGGGGCCTGGGGGGGGGGGTACGTAGGTTTGGAGCGGTCGCTCCCTCTTGCCAGTGGGGGGAATGGGGTGAGCTAGGAGTGGCTCAAGGCCAGTAGATTGTGTGTAGTTATAACTGTGCAACGTAGAACATGTGTGGTAAAGTCTCTGTTGTTGAAATCAGGCCTCAGGAGTAGGTCGCTTGTCAATGGCCTGGTTGGGTGCGGGTATGCCCAAAGCGTGTCAGAATGTCGGGAACTCCTCAAGTGTGGAGATTTTGTGAACAGTCCCGTGTCTAGTGACCACCAGGAATCTGGGTGACCTCCAATGGTATTCTATCCCCGCTTCTCTGAGGGTGCTGGTGACTTGGTTCAGCGATCTGCGCCATTGTAGCGTGGCTCTGGTGAGGTCTTGGTAGATGTTAAGCTATGCGCCTTCAAATGTGAGTGGCGTCTTGCCACGGAGAGCAGTCATCAGGATTCTTTTGTCTTGGGAGGTAGCACAGCGGACAATCACGTCTCAGGCCAAGCTTGGGGCTGTCCTGCCCGAAGGTGGCAAGCGGTATATCCCATCCGTATTAAATTTCTTGGCCTGTGTAGGTGGCAGGATGGCGGCCACGAGGCGTCTCAGGTAGTGAGGTAATTCGTCTGAGGAGACGTCGTCTGGTACTCCTCTTATTTTTATGTGATTTCGCCTTGTCCTGTCGTCGAGGGCGATATAGTGGAGGGAGAGTGCTTGCTGTTGATTCTGGAGTGCCAGTACTGTGTCCTGCAAGGTGGTTAGTCCCTGTTTGATGTCAGTAACATCGTTCTCTGTGGTCTGAACCCTGACAGCTATAGCCTGCACATCAGACTTAATGGCTTCTATGCTGGTCGCCAAGAGGTTTTTGATTTTCCCAATTAGGTGTCCCGCTGGGTGACTGGGGCAGACCCATCAGTGGTTCCCCCTGGTGTAGGTACCTGTTCTGGGGGTTGGACATGTGGGCTGGGACCCCTGTGTACCTTCATTGTGTCCTGCTCTGCTGTTCCCGCCATTTTGGCTGGCGGCCTGTGTTGTTGCAGCATGGTGCTGATATCCCTGGACCCTGAGGCAGTCTCCGGTGGGGGTTTCTGGGACCGGCGGCCCATTTCTGCCCGAGTGTGTAGGGGTGCCGTATGGGGATCGTCCCCTGCTGAGTCCTCTGGCTGATCGAGGCCGTCAAGGAATGCCGTCCAATCGAGGGCTGCAGCCGGCTTGTAGGCCGCAGGTCTGCGCTTATGGCGGTTCACCCGTGCCGGGCACACAAACGGCATGGGAGGTGGTAGGGGAGAGTGCCGATGGTGCCCCTTGTCTGGAGTGGGTGAGTTGGGGGTTTTATTCCCCACTTGTCGGGTTTTTTGCGGGTTGCGGTCGGGAGCTGTGCTGAGGTGCGACTGCTCCGGCTCGTGGTCAGGCTCCGCCCCCCACAAACAGAGCCCTTTTAACGTATTTTTAGCCAGTTCTATTGCAGGGGGCCATAGTCCTGAGGCAGGAGGCTGGCAAGCAAGCCCCTCCAAGAACTCGTGACGAGGTTCAGTTCATCACAAGCTCCAACATATTCTCCAGCGATGTACAATAGGAAACAAAACAAACATTAATTCTAACAAAACAGGTACGAAATACAGGGACAGTAGGTGAATTTACAAACTAATTCTAACCCAGAATCCGTAGCAGACTAGCAGAAAGGAGTACAGGAGCCTTTGGCTGGTGTATTAATGTACCCAGTGGTGGAACTACTGCGGGCCCTGCCGCCCTTTAACCCCTAAAGGACCAAACTTCTGGAATAAAAGGGAATCATGACATGTCACACATGTCATGTGTCCTTAAGGGGTTAAACCCCTGCGACCGGGTGCCTGCTGGCCATGTGTTGTGCCCCCAGCCCGCACGGTATAACTGCCGGGGCCACACATTAAGTGGCCAATTGGGTGGCCCATGCTGTTAGGGCCACCCGATGGAAATGAAATTCCAGGGGGCCGGTAAGCGCTGCAGCGCTTTAACAGCCCTTTGATAACATCACAGTGCAGGGAGGAAGTGACTGCCCCCGTCACTTCCTCCCTTCAATCACAGAGCCCACACGGGAGGAAGGGAGGAGGGAGTCAGAGTGGGAACTCTGACTCCAATCAGCCTGAGCCACTGGACCCCAGGGAAAGTCACCCTCCTTGACCTACAAGGTAGGAAACAGGAGGGTGACATTTTGCATGTGTCTCTGTGTGTATGTATGTATGTATGTATGTGAATGTGTGTGTGTATGTATGAGTGTCTGCAAGTATGAGTGTCTGTATGTATGTGTGTCTGTATGTGCGTGTGTCTGTATGTGTGGATGTATGGGGTGGGGTGTAGATTTATGGGGAAGCAGGGCAATTTTCACACCAGGGCCCCGTGGTTTCTAGTTACACCTCTGAATGTACCCACCACCATTTTTAACCTGTAACTCAATGGCATTACACAGAGGGCAGACAAAAGAAGACAACAGCAATACATCTACACTTGGTCATTACAGTCCTTCACCTTTCCAAGTCATTCTTCATTCTAAGCATTGTTTTCTTCTCTTTCCACCATCAAGTTCCCCACTTCTTCAACAACTGTTACCATCACGGCTTGCCATGGTGCACCTTTAATCTTAGTATCCCTTTAATCCCTGAACAGCTCTGCTTGATAGATACAGCAGGAATTTATGGGAGTTGTAGTTCAGTTGGCCTTCTAGAGTATCTGTAATTATGGAGCAAAAAAGGGAAACACTGCTGGAAGGGAAGAATAGAAAAGGGTTAAATGTGTGCTTCTAAAATAAAAAATAACTCAGTATAACAGAAAACTGTAACCTAACCTACACAGTGCACCTAACGTGTGTGGGAGCCTGGAGTGTCCCTTTAATAATATAAACCCACCCAGTATAACTAACTGTAACCTAACCTACACAGTGCATCTAACGTGTGGAGCAGCCTGGAGTTTCCCTTTAATAATATAAACCCACCCAGTATAACTAACTGTAACCTAACCTACACAGTGCATCTAACGTGTGGAGCAGCCTGGAGTGTCCCTTTAATAATATAAACCCACCCAGTATAACTAACTGTAAACTAACCTACACAGTGCACCTAACATGTGTGGGAGCCTGGAGTGTCCCTTTAACATCATAAACCTAGCCAATATAACTGTAACCTAACCTACACAGTACACCTAACGTGTGTGGGAGCCTGGAGTGTCCCTTTAATAATATAAACCCACTCAGTATAACTGTAACCTAAACTACACAGTGCATCTAATGTGTGTGGGAGCCTGGAGTGTCCCTTTAATAATATAAACCCACTCAGTATAACTGTAACCTAACCTACACAGTGCACCTAATGTGTGTGGGAACCTTGAGTGTCCCTTTAATAATATAAACCCACCCAGTATAACTAACTGTAACCTAACCTACACAGTGCACCTAACGTGTGTGGGAGCCTGGAGTGTCCCTTTAATAATATAAACCCACCCAGTATAACTAACTGTAACCTAACCTACACAGTGCACCTAACGTGTGTGGGAGTCTGGAGTGTCCCTTTAATAATATAAACCCACCCAGTATAACTAACTGTAACCTAACCTACACAGTGCACCTAACATGTGTGGGAGCCTGTAGTGTCCCTTTAACATCATAAACCTAGCCAGTATAACTGTAACCTAATCTACACAGTGCACCTAACGTGTGTGGGAGCCTGGAGTGTCCCTTTAATAATATAAACCCACCCAGTATAACTAACTGTAACCTAACCTACACAGTGCACCTAATGTGTGTGGGAGCCTGTAGTGTCCCTTTAAAATCATAAACCTAGCCAGTATAACTGTAACCTAACCTACACAGTGCACCTAACGTGTGTGGGAGCCTGGAGTGTCCCTTTAATAACATAAACCCACCCAGTATAACTTACTGTAACCTCACCTACACAGTGCATCTAACGTGTGTTGGAGCCTGTAGTGTCCCTTTAATAATATAAACCCACCCAGTATAACTAACTGTAACCTAACCTACACAGTGCATCTAACGTGTGTGGGAGCCTGGAGTGTCCCTTTAATAATATAAACCCACCCAGTATAACTAACTGTAACCTAACCTACACAGTGCACCTAACGTGTGTGGGAGCCTGGAGTGTCCCTTTAATAATATAAACCCACACAGTATAACTGCAACCTAACCTATACAGTGCACATAACGCGTGTGGGAGCCTGGAATGCCCCTTTAATAATATAAACCCACCCAGTATAACTGTAACCTAACCTTCACAGTGCACCAAATGTGTGTGGGAGCCTTGAGTGTCCATTTAATAATATAAACCCACCTAGTATAACTAACTGTAACCTAACCTATACAGTGCACATAACGTGTGTGGGAGCCTGGAGTGTCCATTTAATAATATAAATCCACCTAGTATAACTAACTGTAACCTAACCTATACAGTGCACATAACGTGTGTGGGAGCCTGGAGTGTCCCTTTAATAATATAAACCCACCCAGTATAACTAACTGTAACCTAACCTACACAGTGCACCTAACGTGTGTGGGAGCCTGGAGTGTCCCTTTAATAATATAAACCCAGCCAGTATAACTGTAATCTAACCTTCACAGTGCACCTAATGTGTGTGGGAGCCTGGAGTGTCCATTTAATAATATAAACCCACCCAGTATAACTAACTGTAACCTAACCTACACAGGGAACATAATGTGTGTGGGAGTCTGGAGTGTCCCTTTAATAATATAAACCCACCCAGTATAACTAACTGTAACCTAACCTACACAGTGCATCTAACGTGTGTGGGAGCCTGAAGTGTCCCTTTAATGATATAAACCCATCCAGTATAACTAACTGTAACCTAACCTACACAGTGCACCTAACATGTGTGAGAGCCTGGAGTGTCCCTTTAATAATATAAACCCACCCAGTATAACTGTAACCTAACCTTCACAGTGCACCTAATGTGTGTGGAGCCTGGAATGTCCCTTTAATAATATAAACCAATCCAGTATAACTTACTGTAACCTAACCTACACAGTGCACCTAACGTGTGTGGGAGTCTGGAGTGTCCCTTTAATAATATAAACCCACCCCGTATAACTAACTGTAACCTAACCTACACAGTGCACCTAACGTGTGTGGGAGCCTGTAGTGTCCCTTTAAAATCATAAGCCTAGCCAGTATAACTGTAACCTAACCTACACAGTGCACCTAACGTGTGTGGGAGCCTGGAGTGTCCCTTTAATAATATAAACCCACCCAGTATAACTAACTGTAACCTAACCTACACAGTGCACCTAACTTGTGTGGGAGCCTGTAGTGTCCCTTTAAAATCATAAGCCTAGCCAGTATAACTGTAACCTAACCTACACAGTGCACCTAACGTGTGTGGGAGCCTGGAGTGTCCCTTTAATAACATAAACCCACCCAGTATAACTTACTGTAACCTCACCGACACAGTGCATCTAACGTGTGTTGGAGCCTGTAGTGTCCCTTTAATAATATAAACCCACCCAGTATAACTAACTGTAACCTAACCTACACAATGCACCTAACGTGTGTGGGAGCCTGGAGTGTCCCTTTAATAATATAAACCCACACAGTATAACTGTAACCTAACCTTCACAGTGCACCTAATGTGTGTGGGAGCCTGGAGTGTCCCTTTAATAATATGAACCCACTCAGTATAACTGTAACCTAACCTACACAGTGCACCTATTGTGTGTGGGAGCCTGGAGTGTCCCTTTAATAATATAAACCCACCCAGTATAACTAACTGTAACCTAACCTACACAGTGCACCTAACGTGTGTGGGAGCCTGGAATGTCCCTTTAATAATATAAACCCACCCAGTATAACTAACTGTAACCTAACCTACACAGTGCACCTAATGTGTGTGAGAGCCTGGAGTGTTCCTTTAATAATATAAACCCACCCAGTATAACTAACTGTAACCTAACCTACACAGTGCACCTAACGTGTGTGGGAGCCTGGAGTGTCCCTTTAATAATATGAACCCACTCAGTATAACTGTAACCTAACCTACACAGTGCACCTAACGTGTGTGGGAGCCTGGAGTGTCCCTTTAATAATATAAACCCACCCAGTATAACTAACTTTAACCTAACCTACACAGTGCATCTAACGTGTGTGGGAGCCTGGAGTGTCCCTTTAATAATATAAGCCCACCCAGTTTTACTAACTGTACACTAACCTACACAGTGCATCTAACGTGTGGTTGCCTGGAGTGTCCCTTTAATAATATAAACCCACCCAGTATAACTAACTGTAACCTAACCTACACAGTGCACCTAACGTGTGTGGGAGCCTAGAGTGTCCCTTTAATAATATGAACCCACCCAGTATAGCTAACTGTAACCTAACCTACACAGTGCACCTAACGTGTGTGGGAGCCTGGAGTGTCCCTTTAATAATATGAACCCACCCAGTATAACTAACTGTAACCTAACCTACACAGTGCACCTAATGTGTGTGAGAGCCTGGAGTGTTCCTTTAATAATATAAACCCACCCAGTATAACTAACTGTAACCTAACCTACACAGTGCACCTAACGTGTGTGGGAGCCTGGAATGTCCCTTTAATAATATGAACCCACCCAGTATAACTAACTGTAACCTAACCTACACAGTGCACCTAATGTGTGTGAGAGCCTGGAGTGTTCCTTTAATAATATAAACCCACCCAGTATAACTAACTGTAACCTAACCTACACAGTGCACCTAATGTGTGTGAGAGCCTGGAGTGTTCCTTTAATAATATAAACCCACCCAGTATAACTATCTGTAACCTAACCTACACAATGCATCTAACGTGTGTGGGAGCCTGGAGTGTCCCTTTAATAATATAAACCCACCCAGTATAACTAACTGTAACCTAACCTACACAGTGCACCTAACGTGTGTGGGAGCCTGGAGTGTCCCTTTAATAATATGAACCCACCCAGTATAACTAACTGTAACCTAACCTACACAGTGCATCTAACATGTGTGGGAGCCTGGAGTGTCCCTTTACGAATATAAACCCACCCAGTATAACTAACTGTAACCTAACCTACACAGTGCATCTAATGTGTGTGGGAGCCTGGAGTGTCCCTTTAATAATATAAACCCACCCAGTATAACTAACTGTAACCTAACCTACACAGTGCATCTAACGTGTGTGGGAGCCTGGAGTGTACCTTTAATAATTTAAACCCACCCGGTATAACTAACTGTAACCTAACCTACACAGTGCACCTAACGTGTGTGGGAGCCTGGAGTGTCCATTTAATAATATAAATCCACCTAGTATAACTAACTGTAACCTAACCTATACAGTGCACATAACGTGTGTGGGAGCCTGGAGTGTCCCTTTAATAATATAAACCCACACAGTATAACTGTAATCTAACCTTCACAGTGCACCTAATGTGTGTGGGAGCCTGGAGTGTCCATTTAATAATATAAACCCACCCAGTATAACTAACTGTAACCTAACCTACACAGGGAACATAATGTGTGTGGGAGTCTGGAGTGTCCCTTTAATAATATAAACCCACCCAGTATAACTAACTGTAACCTAACCTACACAGTGCATCTAACGTGTGTGGGAGCCTGAAGTGTCCCTTTAATGATATAAACCCACCCAGTATAACTAACTGTAACCTAACCTACACAGTGCACCTAACATGTGTGAGAGCCTGGAGTGTCCCTTTAATAATATAAACCCACCCAGTATAACTGTAACCTAACCTTCACAGTGCACCTAATGTGTGTGGAGCCTGGAATGTCCCTTTAATAATATAAACCAATCCAGTATAACTTACTGTAACCTAACCTACACAGTGCACCTAACGTGTGTGGGAGTCTGGAGTGTCCCTTTAATAATATAAACCCACCCCGTATAACTAACTGTAACCTAACCTACACAGTGCACCTAACGTGTGT